>NC_056747.1:217091116-217173616 GCF_019279795.1 Protopterus annectens | reverse complement strand
TATGCTCTGCCTCTCCCTCCAGGATGGTCATGCCAGTTTTCTCCATATTAGCTCCAGCAGATGCCAGTCACAAATCAAACTTGGATGCCTGTGCCATAATCAGGAGTTCATTCCTTAATGCTACCACATCTGGTAGGTTTTTGACACTTACCATTCAAGAACAGAATAAAAATAAAATAGTAACAGTTAGAGAGAGAAATGCAGGAATTATTGAAGACATAGGGATAGCTTGCCATTTATAAACATTTTTACAATTCAAGAAGGGCAGAAAAACATAATGTGAGCATTTAAAGAGAAAATTAGGGATTATTAATGTGAGCCTAGAAAAATGATATTTATTCAACATTTCTGTTTTACAAAGGCAAAAGGCCATATGGAGACTCCTCTCTCTCTCTCGCTCTCTCTCTCTCTCATATTAATGATGTTTCAAAACTTTGAAATTCATATGGCTGAGACTATATGATCAAAGTTTTGAAAAATAAAAAAGAAATAAATACAATTTTTTTTAACATTTTGCATGGGGGCAAGCACCCCTGCACCCCATACACCCCCTGCTAATTTGTGTCTTTCGGCTTTTCCCGGTTAGGGGTCGCCACAGTGGAACTCCTGTCCGCTAATGATTGGCAGTAGATTTTTATGTGCTGGCTTGCCGGGCATAACGCATAACCTTCAACGAAGGAATGCCCATTCATGCAAGAAGACCCTCTAACTGAGAATTGAATGGGCAACGTCTAACTGTAAGGCGACAATGCTACCGCAGCACCACCACCGCAGTAATTAAATATACCAAATCTGTGATCACACTACAGTGAGGAAAATGGTAAATTTCCCATTCTGCTCTGTACGGCAATCTCCATTCAGACCATTCAAAGTTTCAAAACTTCGATCATATGGTCTCGGCCATATGAATTTTGAAATTTTGAAACTTTGATAATCTGATAAGGATCAGTATATACAGAAACATATATATGTGCTTATGTTACTGAGTTAAATATTTAAGCCAAAGGCTGTAAAATTTGGTGATAATATGATTCATTACTAAGAGACTGGACACTTTATGATGTAAGAAATGATCAAACATGTCATGGCATTAAGAGAAAAAGACATGACCTTATCAAAACCCAATGAATATATTTACCATGAAGCAAATTAAAAGTCTGCAGTTAAATAATTAACTGTGAAAATAGAAAAGATAAAGACAAAATGTGGGATAAATAAAAAGAAAATGAGAAATGGGGAAAGAGTGCATTGTAAAAGTAACTGAAATGATAAAGAGAGCTATGATGTATCAAGCAGTTGAAATTTAAGCTTCATGTACTAAATTTGACTATAAATATGACATGAGGACATGTCTTGCATTCATACAATTTTTGTAGAAGATTTGGTAGGAAGAATAATTTTGCAAAGAGTATATAAATGACAAGATATGCATGTTCCAAAGAATTTGCATGTTGAACACAAATACAAAAATCAGTTGTTTTGCTTGTGCTATTAAAGTAAAAAGATTTGATAAAATGAAGCCTAAAAATGTATGCAAAACATTAAGACAAAAGTCCAAGTCCAAGCCAGAATATAATATAGAGGCATAACAATGGCATGCTTCAGATTTATGTTTTCATTTTAGACC
The DNA here is from genome assembly GCF_019279795.1 of Protopterus annectens. Lineage (NCBI taxonomy): Eukaryota > Metazoa > Chordata > Ceratodontiformes > Protopteridae > Protopterus > Protopterus annectens. The sequence continues at coordinate 217,171,989 of NC_056747.1, read as the reverse complement.
TAGTAAGTTTGGCTACAGAATATTATATGCAAGTAAATCCTGATACTATGCCAGTCATACATGCCTCTGTTTAAATAACAGTAATCACAAGTTTGTAAATGAAAAGGAATAAAACTGAATAGAAAACATAGACATCATTAAAAAGCTATTGGAGCCAGCAGAATGGATGATCAGTATGGTTACTACTGTGAAGCAAGACAACATTCACTTTCAAACTGCTCTGCAAGCTCTGAATAAAGTGACAAAAACTGTCCAGTGCTTACAGTTGAATAAATGATCTCAACAATGCTGAATATTAAGCACTTTTCAGCAGTATAAGCAAGCAAGAGATCCTGGAAAATAAAGCTAGACAAAGAAAACCCCAAACTGCATACATCTAATATGCCAGTAAGAAAGTATAGATTCTTTAAGTTGTAATTTTGTATTTCTACAGTACTAGAGGGACACTAAAAAGGGTTACACAGGTAATCAAAGGATTGGAAGCTATTTTAACTATAACTAATGATCCATTAGTGTTGGATAAGACCCAAGAAGAGCTTAACAAGAGATTGATATAGCTACTAAACTGGTCAAGACATCATAATGTCAAATTGAATGGGAACAAATGTAACATAAAGCAAACAAGCCTGAAGCATGAGTCATATTCTAATGTGACATGGATTGAAACCTGATACATAAAAGTTAAGAGCAGCCATGCAAATTCCAAACACACAATGATTACTCAGGTTTTTATGTATGACAGAGCATCTTGTAGAGTCTGTACATAAATATCTGAAATAACTGTACCACAAGAAATGTGCTAGGGTAAGATGTAGACTGGGAATAGAGTGATGAACAGGAAAAGGGTTTTGAAATGCTCAAAAAGCCAGTTATTGGAGTATCAAAGTTAAAATACTATGATGTGCATAAGTTAGTATTGTAAGTAGTTGTCAGAATAACACAGGGGTTGTGACCCTACAAAAAATAGACTAGCTGTTTATGGGTACATTGCATTAGCAGATACACAAAAGAGATGTTCTGAAAGAAAAAAAATGCTAATAGTAGAACACAGATGCAAGAAATTCATTCCATGAATATATCTATAGTAAAGAGTTTCTGGAGGAAAGAGACCATAAACCCTTGTAAAATATATTCACAAAGTTTGTTTTTGTCCGAGATACATCCTAGATTGCAGAAGATACTTAATCTATAGAAGCATGATATGACAGGAAAATACAGACTGATAATGGAAGCTAGACACAACACATAAGAAAAGAAAATCATATTTACCAGAGAAGCATTAAGATTGTGACAAGAAAAACTAGACAACCTTCACATATTACAATAGTAATCCTAGAAAAGTAATATTTTGCTAAAGTGAGGGTATACTTCTTTATAAAACTGTGATGTTTGTCAATTTTGCAGCATATAAAATTCATAAATGTATTTAATGGAAAAAATGAATGTGAAACTGGTTTCAGGTGAATGGCTGCAAAACTTAAACCTTAAACATTCAAAAATGTGTAGTACCTATATGTATTACCTTATTTGGATACTAAGTTTAAGTCCCATACCATACCTAGAAGACTTTTAAGGAAGGGAACAGAATTATTCAATTCAGAATCCAAACAAGACAGACTGCCCTGGATTACTTTAAGTAGCACGAATGGCTTTAAGTAGATAAACTGTTTATTTCTAGACTATGCAGGTAGATTGGATTTCTGTACATTGCTAGATTTGGATTAATTTTGCCTGTGAAATTTTACAAATACTGATTGACATTTTGTACTTCCAAGCTAAATGTAAATATAAATACAGTACATTGATTTAGCTAATGGTAGTAGTAAATACAGTCAAGCTGCTAGTTAGAATTTTCTTTATCCTATTTTTGTTTAAACACATTTTGTATTTTCTTTGTGCATATTTGAAGCTGCTTGTATAACTGATTTTAAAAGTTCATTGCTTAATTTCAAATAGACTTTCAGTATTCAGTTTTAAATGCTTGTGGCTGCTGAATAATTTATTACTATCTTAAAAGTATGTGCACTGGAATGGAGTACTAATAACAATTAGTTCTATCATTCCAAAACATCACTGCTCAGACTACATCTACCATACAAATATTTAATGATCGGCTTATTTAATATTAAAGAATAACTGTATATTTGATATACTGGTATAGTTCTAGTTGGGGCTGCATTACCATAAATACAAGGAAGGGGATGTTTATATTGGAGAGGTATGATTAGCCCCCCCTGGATGGTATTATTTGTGTATAAAATATCCTTGATCAAATTTGAATTATTGAAGGTAAGATTGCATTGGAAAACACTTGGCACAGTCTGCAGTGGAAAAATGTTCTGCAGAGACAGTGATTATAACTGAATTGTACCTGTACAATGTAACACTTATTTGATTGTGGTTGTTGTTGGCTATTACTAGAGGTGGCAATGCACATTTGTTATATAGGTTTATAGTTTAATAGATATGTACTAGGCTGCTGATCTGTGATTATCTTAAGAAGCCAAGCCTTACATTTCCATGGTAGTTTCTAGCCATTAGATTTTGCATATGAATAACCCATTCATGCAAATTATATTTGAATAGAGGAAGAGCAGTAGTTTATTTTATGTGGAGTGCAGGACACTTCCACAGAAGTGGTAGTCTCTGTGATACATACACATCCCTCTAACATGTTCTATTTATTTTGCAAAACAGATTGAAATATCTTGAGTGAATGTTTATAATAACATTATCCATTGGACTTACAAATGTATAATAGGTCTGACAGACTAGGGTCTGTTGAATCTCTTTAGTCAAGGCAGAGGGTATCTATCAGTAGCTTCTATGATACTGAGAAAAGGCTTTGAGATAGTCTGATTTTTTATGGTTTAGCCCCTTAAGTTGTTTGAGTGAGGAAGTGTTGTAGCCTTTCTAGTTGTGATAAAAGTTTTGACACAGGCATTCCAAAAGGTTTTGTTACAGTCAATGATTGGCCTAATAAATGCCAAGTACAGTGGAATAATTATATCTCTGGACCTGGATGCAATATCTTTAGATATAAGCTGTGCAAAGAAAAAGGACTTCCTCACAACAGTGGATACATGTAGATCAAAGCATTGTCAACACAGGTTCCCAGATTGCTAACTACAGGATCAATTTTCAGGAGTGTGTTTTCAATGTGATAGTTACAAGGGGAGTCATGCTTGCTGAAGGATATAATTGTATATTTATTAAATTTTATTTAACATTTGTTTACTGGAAAGTCCGACTTGGATTGAAGCCAAATTTTCAATGGAGGCCCAGGAGAAATGCTCCAGACACTTGTCTTTGTGACGTGGGAGGAAACCAGAGTGCCCGGATGAAACCCACACAAATGCAGGGAGGAGATGCAGACTCTGCACAGAAGGCACTCTAGCTGAGGATTGCACCAGTGAACCTCTTGCTGTGAGGTGACAACACTACTGCTGCACCACTGCGCCATATACTTCTTGGCGTTCTTGGAATAAAGTATCTAGAACTTGTAATAAAATTCCCATATCAATCAGGTCTATCTCATACCTTCATCTTTTCAAACCATTACTAAAAGAGTTCCTCTCTTCCTCCTGGCTTTGTTTCTGATCCTTATTTAGGACATAGCTTCTAACATCCTTCATTACCCTCTTATACTTCCTTTAAACCACTAAATCACTTAACCTGCTTACTCCCTTCTAATACTTTACATTATTTTAGTACTTAAACTACTATACGTATTTCTAATTAGCACAACCAAATTACCATTCCATCACTATTTCTCTGTTAACGCTTAAACTTACTTATCCCCTCTAATGCCTCTCTCTAATATATTTATTAAATTACTCCTACTCGTTTTATGCACCACTATGTCTGTAAATTCTCAATACAATGCTTCCATTGTGAATATCAATACAAATTTTATTATAATAACTGCTATCCTTTGTATTCTCTGAAACTGCGTTATGCAGTTTGTTACTTTTAAATATTTATTCCGTTAAATTTGCTACCTTGGAACATTTCTCCCTGGGCCTCCACTGAAGAAGCACACCTGTGCAAAGTCATGCTTTCTTGGTAAACAAATGTCAATAAATAAAGAAATAAAAATAATTTAATTTTAGTCCTGCTTTTGCCACCCTTACCATTAGGTTTGAATTCAAAGAAGTAAATGTCAAAGATGACTGGCCCAAGAACTGAATCCTTGGGTAAACCGCTAAAGACAGGTCTATTGAAGGAGATAGAATTGCCCACTGTGTGTTATATTTGTGAGCTAATTTGCTATCCAGTGAGTTACACTGGGATTGACATTTAGCTTGGGGAATTTATTTATGATACCTGAGTGTGGGATGGAGTTGAATGGCTTTACAAGGTCCAAATCTGCAGTATGTACTGTTTTACCCTCATTCAATTGCTTCAATAACTTTTTTTGAAGAAGTCAACCAGGTTAAGTAGGCAGGATCTGCCCTTGACAAAACTAAACTGGCTGGGTTAGGAATCTGTAGATTGCCTATATGCTCATTTATTTATTCCATAATGATTCTTTCCATAGCCTTACAGATGAGACTGGTCAGGCTTATGGGCCTGTAATTTCCAGGGTCCATTATATACCCACTTGTGTGCAAGGAAGTGACTGTTACTGTCCTCTATTCATCTGGCACAAAGCCTGCTTTCAGGCTGATATTGAACAGCTTCTGTAGGGAATTGCACACCTCATATTTCAGGCTGACTATCTGGCATCCTGATTTGTTATCTGGCCTTATAAACATAATGTTTATGACCATAAATAGTGCCATGAGAACTTGTTATTGAGAGAATATTGAGGGGAGAAGGGAATGAAGTTTGAGCTAAATTTGTTCACTGCTAGATTATATTCTTTAAGTCTGAGTATGTGATCTAATTTACTATTAGCTCTGCACAAAGCTGGACATTACTTCTGAGATTTTTTACATAATTAAAGAAGGATTTGTGGTTGCCCTTCACCTTGGTGCCTATTTTTACCTCACATCTGGCTTTGGTTCATATGATCAAGGTCCAGGGTTCAGAAAGGGTTTAGCAAGAGCATTTTTGGCATTTTGATAATTACATTTAGTTTTGGATACAAATATATATTTTTTCTTTTTCTACAGAACCTGTTTATATTTGGGTTTCTTCACAGTGATTTATTTTTGAAATTGGCATTGTATTTATTTTGTAAGGGGACAGATGCAAATATGCAGCAATTTACATATGGATGGAAGTTGGCAATGAAAGATTCCACATAACCAGTGGAGTTATCAAGATGGAAGAGTATTTTGAATTTTCCCAAATCACTCAGTTTTAGGAGATTAGCCTTTGCATAATCTCTGAGTATTGAGGTATTGAGAGATACATCAAGTTTCAGTCTTATAGTGAATGTGATTGACTTGTGGTCTGATTTGACAATGGAGGAAGTAATAATTGATGGTGAACAAAGCTGCACCATATTAATAAGGACCAAGTCCAGGATTTTATTGCCCTTGTTTGGGGTGCAAACTAACTGGTCCAGGGAGTTTTTTTGTTAGGTTCATAGATTAGTACTAGGCTAACTGCCCTTGCAAGACATTTTAAGCCTAGCCAATTATTCCTTGTGAGACTCAAACCCTGCACCTTATGTTTGTAAGGCAAACACCTTAACCATTAGGCCACCCTCCCAACCCTTTGTATTGATGAAATCCAGAAATGTCTGGCTGTCCATGTTTGAGGATTTACAAGTCTCCCAGTATATGAAGAAATTGTTTAAGTCTCCTAGGAGAACAGTGTTTGGCTTAATACACAGGGAATCCATACTAGTTAGTTAGGAGGTACTGGCCAAGTGGGGCATACAGGGAGGTTTAGTTAGATATGATATGATAAGGGTTTTTATAATACTAAGTTGGAGTGAAGGTGTTCTAGGTCATTATCTCATCTAACAAGTTTGGAAATTAAGTGTTTTTTTTTTAATTTGCTCTTAAGGACATGCTATTTGGTGCCAGTGATGTGGATTTAAATCCTATAGTGTGACTTATAATTGATGATAGCAGTGTGGATCATGACATTGTAGCCCATGATTATAATAATTAACGATGGCAAAAGAAAAAACTAAATAATTCCTACAATGCACTGAAACTGACCTAGGAATATAATTGCTGCAAGAAGCTGCAGTGAGACGCTGGCCTGACAAAAACATTAGTAAGAAAATAATGTTGGTCTTATTTTTCAAGGAAAAAGTAGATTGTGTTCACGGCTTAAAGGAAAATTCCACTTTCCAATGTTATCAACTTTATACCAGAGTTATTTGTTTCCCTATAATATCATGTAGATATTGTTTACTATTTCTCTTATCTTGACACTTATCATTAAGGTTCCATATTTTTCCTAGTCATATCTCAGATTGTTTCAGAAAGGAAATGGACTCAGCCTGTATTACCTAGACTAGACAGCAGAGACTCTGCAATTGATAACCATTTCAAATGTCAGAACCTGATTTAGCAAGTCCAGTAACAGGAAGATAAAATGGCTGAAAAAATGAACTTACATGTAGTAAGTCTGAGATTGACATTTTTCAGATTTTTCTCTTTTCTCGTGGGTATGCCAATCTTGGAAATGCTATCTTTAAGTCTGTGGATGTTGGGGAGGGTTTGCCCCCTGCTAAAAACAAGTTTAAAAGAAAAGAGTGGTGTTCAGTATTTGCTCTTCTCCTGCATTTTTGGTCTGCTGGTAATTGTTATTATGAGGGCTGACATTTCAATAGGCAGCCTCTGTAGTTTTTAGTGTTGGCCACTGCTCATAACTGTCTACTGAGACAAGTAAACTACTATAAACAGCTAGCATGAAACTATTTTTCAAAAGGATTAGTTGTTGAAAAAGTATTTATATGAAGAACATATAGGAGTTATACTGAAATACTACATAAGTAAATTGGAATAGATTTGCATTTTTGGTAAGTAAAATGTTCCTTTTATTTATTTATCTGCAAATCTGAGCAAAGTAGCAAGCTTAAAAGATAGCTGACTTTTGCATTTGGTACCTCTTTAAAGTGACAGATTTCATTCACTCATAACAGAGCAAAAGGTGATACTTTTTATATCTTGCAGATATGACTGTATGGGTGATTGAGGGTGGGAGACTGGAAATGTATTATGACTGATGGATAAGGGTTTGCTATGATCATTAAATGAAAGAAAAGAACAGCTTCTGTTTGTGGGCACCTTACAGTAAAAGAAAGGGAATAAAGGCACATGCACATAGCACAGGTGTAGTTTGTAGTACCTGATCATGAGATTGCATAATTACTTTGGTAAAATGCTAATAATGTTTTAATATTATGGATGTGTCTATGGAAAGTTAGATATCAAACACTGAATTTTTGTCTTAACTGACTAATAAATAAACGGATAGCAAGATAAGAATTCATGCAGAATAATATAAAACAAGAATACTGTTGTACCTAAGTAATATTTAAATAAATAAAAAAATAAATAAATATCTCAGAAAGTGACATTAGAACTCGAGGTTCTACATGTTTTGCACAAATCCTATGGAAAAGTCCGGCAATGAGAGGTTAAAGATAAGATGACTTGAGACATTTAAATAGTTTTGATCCAACAAATGCATTACATTTACATGTCTATAAAATTCAAAATTAGGCACACACTGATTTCAGCTGTGACAGCATGGACGTTATTTAAGTAAGGATCCTCACTTATACATGAATGAGCAAGACTCCTATAGTAGGCTGACAAGTTTTACCCTAAAGGACTGTGGGGAGGGTCTACAAGTTGTTGGACTACAAACTGATGGCATAGTAAAAACCTGTAATTTGTTAATTTGTTTTGTTGAAATTAAAAAAAAATAACTATGACAAGTTTAGCAGAAGATGAGATACCACCACAAATCAGCATAATTCAGGTAAAACTAAAAGAAGGTTACAGAGACTGTATCAGATGTCTGTGATTAACTAACTTGTTTTCTATGTCTGAGGGGAGAAAAATATTTTTCTTTCTTCAAAAACGAGTCATATAAAGGGGACTCCAAGTAGAATCTGGAAGAGAGAAAGAGAAACTGTAAAATACAGTCACATCAGTGTGACAGTTTCCAGGATATCCATTTTATGGCATAACAAATTAAATAAAATAAGAAGCACTTAGAGTGATTCTGATACATTAATATAACAAAGACCACCAAGAAATAATGCTCAAAGTTGACAGAATAATGGTTTCCAGCTTGTTGAAAAGATATGTGCTTCAGAGGAATCATGAACTAAATCTGGGAATAGTGAAGTGCAAAGAAACAACAAGAGTTACAATGTAAAAAAAAAACAAATGCTAAGGTCGTCACTCTTATAGAATACTGAATTTAATAAAACGCTAAAATAAATACGTTTTTCATCCGACCTCAATGCCAGGACTTCGTCAGAACAAAGCCAAACCAAAAAACAGTTAAAATTCAAACATCTTATTTATAAATTTCCCATATAAACAAAACAGAATTTGATAATGATATCCAGTATTATCTATGTTGAGTTAAGTGGGACGGACTAGACAAGAAGCACTATTAATTGTTTAAAGTAAGTGAGTTTAGTAAATAATGTTGTATTTAATTCGATAGAATGTTAGAAATAAGTACAAGTATAACAAAAATGTAGGATGTTTTTGATGGATGGATTTTCATCCCTAGTGGGATGTATAAATTATGTTTGAAGACGTATTTTGACTTTTAAGTCATGAAGCAGAAGAATCTACATGTTATGGCTAACTTTAGCCCATGTTTTTGTCCACTATTTGTTAGGGAGCATGAAAAAGATCGTTTAAGACGTATTGCAAATATAAGTAATAAATTTTGAATTATGGGCGCTTCATAAATCAGTGACCTACAGTCAATATGGCACATGCAATGTTTGTCTATATGATGTGTTTGAAGTTTTATGCATTTATAGTATAGATCTGGGCAATATAATTTAGCATGATTTAACCTAGATTTATTCAAGTTTATTTAAATTTGTGCAATTTTATATAATCATGTATGGTTTGTCGGCTGCTGCAAAAAGTTTAGAAATGTGATTTTAAGAATAAGTTACGATAAAAGTAAGTCAAGCTTATGTATGGAAGTATACCTTGTAGGTATATATGTCTTTAAGAAACAATTAAGTGTTTGAAAATTTTGGCGGGAAATTTATAAATAAGATGTTTGAATTTTAACTTTTTTTTGGTTTGGTTTTGTTCTGAAGAAGTCCTGGCATTGAGGACGGACGAAAAACGTGTTTATTTTAGCGTTTTATTAAATTCAGTATTCTCTAAGAGTGACGACCTTAGCATTTATTTTTTTTGTACTAGTCGGTTTCCAGTGGAGTATTTTAAGAGTTACAATGTGTTGATCAGGAATGTTGACTCAGAAAAAACAAGCAGTTTATAGTCATGGGGTCTATATCACATTGTTGAACTCTTAAAAGTTTGAAAATCATATGGTTGACACCATATGATCAAACTTTTAAAAGTTTGAACATTTCAACGGAGATCTCCAACAGTGCAAATGGGGAAGATTTCCCATTTCTGCACTGTAGTGCGATCTCAGAGTTGGTATATTTATAGAGCAGGGAGTGTGGGGGGTGCAGGGGTACTTGCCCCCCTTGCTTAAACCATTCAGGTAGGTGTTTTCTTTGGTTTATTTTTTTTTTATTACATTTTCAAACTTTTAAAAGTTTGATCATATGGTGTCGACCATATGACGTTCGAACTTTTAAAAGTTTGATTATGTAATATAGACACTAGTCATGCCATATGCAGTTCTTGATATAATAATAATCCCAATGGAGAGATGTTAGCATATCCATATCCAAGATATCCATGGAATAACTAAGCAAAATTTTACTTCAGTTGAAGGAAACCAACTATCTCACATGTCTGAATGATTATTCTAAGTTTCTTGAAATAAATTGTTTGTCACAGATGTAAAGTACTTTATTAAAGTTGAATATTTGATGTCATCATATCTGACAGTAGTCCACAGCACAAAAGTCAAGAATTCAGAATTTGTGTGTTAGTGGAAGTTTAGATCTCTAACATCCAAACTATATTGTATAACTGCATGGGCAGGTGAATGGTGCTATTCAAACAATGAAGACTGAGAAAAGTGCTATAGCAAAAGCTATGTGGATTCTCATCTGGAAATGAAACGTAGAGTATATGGAATGAAGAGATGGAAATGGAAGGAATGAAGTATCTGCTAGAGCAGTAGGATGCAGGAGTACAGCTAGAGAAAGTTACTTTCTGATGATGTGCCTATTAATGTGCTGTGTAAGTACTGCATTGTTAATGAAGGGGAAGTTCACCAAAAAGGACTACAAGTGTGTGTGGTTGATATTGTTCATTAGAATTAAAAGATTTAAAGTTTAAAAAGGCTCTGCTATGAATTGCTGACTTCTGCAATGCTAGAACCAATGTCCAAAACACAAAAGGGTGAAACAATTTACTTTAAGCATTTATTGCAGGGGGCAAGTCCCCTGTACCCTCTAGTGTAGGGGAGCAGTCCCCCATAATCCTCAGACTTATGCATGGCAACCAGGATTTCCACCTATCCATTTTTCCAGACTATCCAGAAATCAAACCAATTGCCCAGTACAATAGAAAACACTACACAAACTCTAGCATTCTGTTTATAAACACAAACAGACTATCACAGTTTGCTAAATCTCCAATTCCATGGAATTAAAACAAAACAAAAAAACAAAAACAAAACATTGTTAACATGATACAATTGTGAAGCAAACTGGGAAAAGAGGATGTTCCTCCTCCCCTTGGCATGCCTGTGACAACAAGAAATGGAAATAACGTTGGCAGGGAGAGGGAAAGAGATAGGCAGGATTATGGAAGGTGTGAGGGGTGTGGCTTTAGTCTGGTTTTGGCCATGAAGAAAGATGGCAACCCATAGTCACACCAGTTTGAAGGGAGAAATCTCCTAAAAGAAGCAAATCGCTGCTACCTACATCTTTTTCTTCAGTGTACTGATACTCTAGGAATTTCATCTTGACCACCTTTAGAGGAACCGCAAAAAGTGCAAGAGAGATTTTAAAGCAAGAAAATAACTTTAGCCCAATGTTTTCTTAGAGCAGAGCATACTAAGGGAAGCATATGCAATGTGTGAGTGACAAACCCTCACAGGTTTCATAAAACATTTATGCAAAGTTTGTCATATTTTGTTGGTAACGCTTACAGCAACAGTTCAACTGTACAGCTGCACAGTTACATTTATTTGTTACCCAGGTAGTTCTACTGAGTTTGCCCAGGTGGTTCTGTAGTTACATCCTACTGACATGTCAAATATGACCTGTTCATATTTGTCTTAATAATTATAAAACCATGCTACATGAATGCTTTTGAAAGATTTCATCTTAAAGCATGCATGGGTAACCATCTGAAATGCTAGGTTTTTAAGGAGAAGACTGATGGTTAAGATTTGCTCATCACCTGCAGTATTAGCCATTGTTTTGGTGTGTTGGTACCTGGCATTACGAATGCCCACATATCAACAGGAAGCCATTTACATGATGGCAACACAACTACATTAATAAATTATATCTCTACAGTGCTGCTAAACATATATTAATTGCTCATATAATATTTAGTTATCATGTCATAATTTGCATATTTCTCTAAATATCTTAAAGTAACAGAGACAAAACGACTTAACCTCGTATAAAATCTCACTGTTGGGCAAACAAAATGATGCTGTCAGTATGTATAGCTTGAGTAGTTATTGCAATATTGTAAATGGTTTGCAAAATATTACAATGTTAATATTTACTATGCTTGTTATGACTTACAAAACCCAGTTTAAGACCCAGAATCTAATGAGTACTAACACTATAAAGATTTGTTTTTTGCTGAAAAGTTTGCCATTTACACTTCTTTAGTAACCCTTATGGCGTCAGAGATATGAACATCTGTTTGAAATGTGTGGACATACCTTGATTTTGTCAAAAAGCTCCAGATACAATCATTGCAAGTTAGATTGCAAACTTTCAAAGTTCCATTGAAGTAAATCAATTAACACTTCAAAATCTGCCTCACAGAACAAGGTTTAATTTTATTGAAAATCAATGTACTTGTGTATAATTTACCTCTCTCTGTGCATTCTTTGTACATGTTGTTCTTTTTTAATTTTGGCCTACATCTTTTCAAATATGGCAAGTAAATCTGTCATTATTTACAGGAACAGGAGAAAGTGGGAAGAGCACCTTTATCAAGCAGATGCGGATCCTTCATGGTCAAGGTTACTCAGAATCAGACAGGAAAGACTTCTGCAGACTCGTCTATCTTAACATCTTCACTGCAATGCAAAGTTTGATCCAGGCCATGGAAACTTTGAATATCCATTACAGTACTGAGGAGAATAAGGTGATCAATATTAAGTGTTTTTTCCTTTTTACCCATTAAGAAAATAGTAAGTTTGGTAGTTTATTTTTGAAAATATTAACTAATTGACACTACATACAAACCCAGATGTCATAATATTTTTCAGCCATTACATCATAGCTCTGTGTCTTATTTTTGCACAATTTAGACATAATGTAGGAAATGTTAACAAATAAAGATGTTCTGGTTAGAGATAAAATAAAAATGTATCAACAATCGTCAAAGCTATAGTCCTTCTTAGCTTAAATGCAGTACAGGCTAAGTGTGTTTGTGCATGGTGAGTGTACTGCAGAGATATCACCATGAAGGGAATACTGACAGGGACACTCAAGACCAGTGTGACAAAAATTATGTCAGAAGCCTCAGAAAGGCAGTAAAAAACTGCAGTGTTTGAGCAGAAAATAAAGAAAATGTATATATAATTGAATTTCAAGGGCCTTTAAAAGGTGGCAGAGAAAGCAGTTTCAAACAGCACTACTAGATAGAAGAACACCATACAAAATTAATGGATAGTCTGTAATACATTGCCAAGAAATTATTTTTATGGTAGATTATTTGAATAAATACTCTGCTCAAAGTAAGTTGTCACCCCAGCGAGGATTTGGGCCTGTAGATGGCAGACAAAGAAGAACACAGAGGTTGGTTGAAGCATTTGGAGCCACCTTTCAAATATGTTTAGTTAGGCAGATTAAATAGTTGGAATACTGATGTCTCCATAACGGTAAATACAGTTTATTGATTTGGCAAATATGCAAATATGTAAGGAGAGTTTGTTAAAGGTACAGAAAAATATTCTTTGCAATATTATTACATAAAGTTTTCATCAGTACTTCACTAGCACCTTGCTTCATGTCAAAGGACATAATTATCAATAAATTAAGTTAAAGGAAATACAGTGGCCAATCCTAGCCATATTCTACCTTTCCAACTGAATAAAATTTCTATTCATCAAAAAGCATTTATTAAATGAAGCAAGTCTGTATTTGTAGAAGTCACCTAAGCTTTCAATGCATTGGTCATCACTATTAAAGTGAAAAACAATAATTAAGAACTCAGAGAAAATAATATATTGACATTTACTGCTGTTAACCTAACTAAAGATTGCCTTTTGAGGTTTATATTTCACAGTATAAAACCTTGGAGAAGATGTGCTTTTTAGTTTTAAATGTTTTAGTTTTGGTAGGTATGTTAACTGTCACACAGCAGTTAAAACACTCATGAGAAAATGGATAAGATGAATACTGACGATATGCACTGGCACATTTAAATATCTTCCATGGGTTAAAAGTGGCATGTCTGCAGTACTTTGCATGCACAGTACAAGATTCAGGCATCAGAACTGTGAAATCAAGAAGTTTTGACAGTGCCCACCTGCTCACTTTTAACCTGTGTACTTAGCTGTAGCTGTCAAGAAAGCCAACACACCTCACAACCCTTTCATCAAGATGAAACATAAATATGTACGTTAACATTACTGTGATTTCATATTACCGTTATTAAATAAGCCATAGTAAACAATATACAGCAGGTTGGCACTTATATAAATAAATATCATTAACCTGTTGCAAAAAATGTATTCAATACATTTTGTAAATCAAACAGATCACATTGACACTCTGGGTCATTTTTAGGAGATGCTAGGGACGTTGTTAAAAGAGGTTAGGAAATATTGGCTAGACAGTTGGGGAATTCTATATTCCAGGGAAGTCCATTTGATGTACTCGTTTTATGAAGGTTTGAGGAAATTCAGTTGCTGATACATGTGGCATCTTAACAGAAGGAAGGAAGGAAAACCCTTTAAACCAATGGAGGAATCTGAGTCACTTCCAAGGTACTGAAGAACTTAACAGAGAATGAGAAAATTCAGAGCAAAGTGGGATGAAGTGACAGACTGGATAAATTACTGGGGGTATTACAGAAGGAACACAACACTATAAACAAAAACTGTACTTTTAACCTGGATCCTAAAGCATGCAACTTAAGATAAGTATGTAGAAAACAAAAAAAACATAAATATAGTCTCTAATAACTAAACTGAAAGAAATCCAAAGTTCTTGAACCAACTTCAATGAAACTCCAAAGATTCCTTCTACAGTAACTGATCTGAAACACATAAAACTCTACAAAAGCAAGACTCAAAAGTATGTGCAGGGGTACAACCCACTCCATATGGAAAACATTGCTCAGACTCTCCATATCAGTAAAATAGAAACTAAAATATAAATCTATGTATCTTTCATACCTTACATCTCCTAAAAAATGTTGGCACCTTTTCAACACTTCTTTTATTATTAATGACTAACTGAAATAACCTTCAGCCAGTATGTTTTGTATTTTTTAAGATGGTGGCTCAAAGAATTTAAAGTACAATGCTTGACAGCCATACATCTGACCATAGTACTATCAACTCAATGTCTTATTTCTTTATCTTGTATCAAGTTGTATCAAAAAGGGAATTGCTCAGAGGAATAATTACCCAGGCACCTATTGACTAAAATGAATCTTTTGTTGCATACAAATTTTATTTTATTTTTATTTTATTTAACATTTGTTGACTGGGAAAGTCCGACTAGGTTCCACAGATCCTGTTTTCAGCAGAGGCCCAGGGAGAAATGCTCCAGAAGCATGTCTTTAGAATGTGGGAGGAAACCGGAGTACCCGGAGGAAACCCACGCGAACGCAGGGAGAACATGCAAACTCTACACAGAAGGCACCCCAGCCGAGAATCGAACCAGAGAACCTCTTGCTGTGAGGTGACAGAATTAACTGCTGCACCACTGCGCAGCCCAAATTTTACTGGGCTTTTCCAAGATTCTATCTTTCTTTTTTCAAAACAGTCACAACAAAAAAGTAAACATACATATTTGGAAATAATTACATGGTGCAGTTGGTGAATTTTTTTGTAGTTCATAAATAAGATTATAATACAACCATTCTACTTATTATAGAACTACTAATTATTTACAATACATAAATGTTTTTCATATTCTATATTAAACATGAAGCCCTTCATTCATTCATTTGATGCAGCACCATTGTTATGTTTCCAAAATTGCTATCATTTTTTGGCCAGAATTTGATTTTTTCTTTTATTTTCCAATTTATTATTCCAATTTCTTTATCATTGACTTCCTGAATGAATAATAGCAATTTTATAAATTTAGCATGAGCATTTTTAGGCTCTATTTCTTTTAACTGTTTTCTTGTCATTATTTTTGCAATAAATAGTACTGTTCAAAAATTAGTAATTATTAACATTTACTCATTGGTATCGTAATATTATATAAAATGATATTTTTGTAATCATAAAATTGTTTGTTCATAATGCTTCGCCAAATGCTTGCATACTTTCAACAAAAATATGTTCCAAATCTGCATCCACATTTTCCTTATATCTCCAACATATACAGCTGTTTTTATTTTTGAATCTGTTGATTTTAAATGTAGTAAAAATGTTCAATTTAATAATTTCCATGTATATATTCTCCAAAATGAGGTTTTAGTACACTTAATAGATTTTACATTAATGTATTTTACTTTTAAAATAGATTCCTTTTTATGTATTTTTGCCCAATAATTATGTACTGAATATGGAACTTGTTCACTTACCAGTTTATGCAAGTTAGATAATATAGATTTATTTTTAATGCCTGTATAAGTTATCATCTTAATGTACTCTAATAATCTTGGGTTTTTAAGGTGGATTTTGAAAAGCTTTAAGTTACCTTAAATATGTAGTTTCTTATGGCCTGCACAGTTAACTACCCTTCCTTTGATGTATTATATTCCTTGATTTTTTCATAGTTGTTTTAATATATAAGTGTTCCATAACATTATAGAAAGATAAGAAGTTATTTTCTCACAAATATAATAGTATGTTTTCATTTGCTGTTTCTAATAATCCCATATCCACTCACAGTAGAAATATAGTGAGTATAGTGAGTATAGTGAGTTTGTAATAGTATTTAGTGTATTTTGTAGATATTTGCAGTGAAATAGATTGGCTACATTATATTGACAATACTTTGATATTAATAACCAACACTTGCTGAATATTATTTCATTTAACTTGACGATTTTGGATCTATTAGCATTACACAGTTGTAAACGTATTTCTAATTAGTTTCATAATTCACTAGTCAGCCAATGTATAATAGTTTTGAAACTATAAGCTTCAACATAGCTTTCTATATCCATAAATCCTGGACCTTCATTATTCCATGATTTAACATGTTTTTGTAAACTACTATTGGTATATTAGGATACCACAAGAAGGTTATCAATATTTTTTCTATTTTTGTAATCTGGACATTCAGATGAGTTAAAGATGTTTTAATAAAATTTGAGACTTTTGCTAATATCATCATCATGAGTTTATAGGTTCATTGGAGATTACTATGTTAATTGCCCAAGCGCCCTTACAAGCCTAGCCACATTTAACCCATTTCCCAATTTTCAATAGCTAGGTGAACAAAGTTCACAGAGGTATGATCCTATATTATGGTATTTAATACTGACTGCCTCTGTCCATGAGGGCCACGGGCACCACCCTATGGGTTATGAGTACCCATACATTGATCTAGGTTGCACTTGAAGAGTGTTGGAGAAGTGTTTTGTTTCACGTGAATGGGAAACTTGTTCCAGAGAAGGGTTAATCTTTGAGAGATGTATCAATCTCTCCAACATGATTTATTTATGTCAGAGGCTAGGTTAAGATCCCCAGAATGAGTGAACCTCATAGAGTTTGATTTTCGAATGTGTAATATTTACATCAGGGCCAGACTGGAGACTGCCTTGTAGGCCAGGCATAGATCCCCCTTAGTAGTCTGTAGGAGACAGAATACAGTGATAGACCTTTCAGTCTTTCCACATAGGACTTGTTTTTTATACACTGTATCTTCCTGGTAGCTTTAAAATCAAGAAACTAAAATATCACCAAACAGATTCCATATATTTTGTAGTAGTTGTCTTCTGAATGTTTGACTGTATAGCTTCATAGTTCATATTTAGGCTGTATAGCTTCATAGTTCATAGTTAAGTACTAGGCCAGCTATTCTTGTGTGCCATTTTAAGTCTATCCAATTTTCCTTTTATAGGTGAGAATCAAACCCTGTGCCTAGTGACTGTGAAGTAAACATCTTAACCATTATATCACCTCCCCAGTAAAAGGACATGAGTTGGCAACCAGTGTCGTATTACTATGAAAAAAAAAAACAAGGAAAAAAAATCTAAAACACTTTGTTTTTTTTTTTAACTTGGCACAGTATTTCACAACTTGGGCACGTACCCAAGTATGCCATGGTGTAGTTATGACTATGACACCAAGTAGGCAGTAAACAGTTAATAATAATCACATAAAAACAAGGAAAAAGCATAACAGACTAAATAATAAGTGGAGATACAAAATCTAAATCAATGAATTAAGCTGAAGTATGCAAAGTGTACAGGTCGTTAATTCACAGTCTAAAGGTTTAAGGAATAATTTTCATTGTGAAAATAAAGTGTAATTATTTGGGTCCAGCAATTGCCCAGACTGCTCATCAAATTTGTGTGGCCAGCAGCACAGGCAGATATCCTTCTGTGTGCCAGTATAAAGGCTCTGTGCCATTAAGTGAAATATTCTGGAAACATTTTTGTAAAACTTTCATGCAGCAGAGGAACAAGTGTTATGGAAATGTTTAACAGATATTCCAGTTTCAAATCCCCAAAGAAGACAAATTCAGAAAGGCTGAAGCTCATGTCATCAACCACTACTGAAAAAAGGCACAATGAAATCACCCTTCACTGAAGTTCCAACCATCAAATTAGTGTTAGCAAAAAGCTCATCAAACAAAAGGATATAGAACAGCTGCAACAGAGTATTTTTGTAGGGGACAAGCCTCTGTTAACCCCAACTCATGCTACTTTTGTATAACAATTCTGATACTGCCACACCTCAGTTAATAAGGATCACTTGTACTTGGGAATCTAGTGCTCTACCACTAGACCACGCCAGCCTAGTGCACTGCCTTGTTTCCCTGCTCTGAGCATCTCAGCAGTTTTGGAGTCAATGTACATCATTTGGTGGGTATAGAGGTAAATACTGCAAATGAAAGGGAGTACATTTTTATGTGACCAGGGCTATTACCTGTTTCATCATTTGTATGTTGCTGCAGTTTGATAAATTGGGAGGTCAGTTAGGAGTAACCTATCACTGGTGCTAAGTAAAATGCACTTTAGTTCTGCTTTAGTTAATTAAAGCAGACCCTCTGAAGTTAGTTCCTTGTTACACAGTAAGTCAGCATTATGTAATTTCAAAGCAGACATTGTCTGTATTGAGCTCTGTATACTATTTGTTTATATTAGTGTTCACTTTTTTATTTCATATATTGATTGCATAATGGGAGATGTGAACTGGTATGTAGAACGTTTTTACCATATGCTGAGCCAAACCCATTAACCAAGTAACATTATAATACAAGGTGCACAATTCGTTGTATTACCTTGTGGAGATCATTTACAAAGAATGGCTATAACACATGGCATTAACTTTAAGCAGTTTCATTAAGTGTACTGCCTACATTAAGAAACATTTCACAATGTAAACATGTCACACATTTCAGGAAGTGATGGAGCATAATACCTTATTTTAAATTAAGGGAAATCACTTTTTTATTTTATTTTAAAGTTATGCCTTGGACTTAAAGTGAGATTTTATATACAACAGAAATGGCAGCCTCAAGATTAGATTCAGTATTATATAACTCCTCAAATACCTCAAACCACCTCTAACCACATCACCTTCAAAAAGTCTCTCTTCTTACATCTAGCAACACAGTGGGTATGCTCTTGCTCCCACCCCACATAACTAACTCTACTAAATCTCCTTCCATACCGTATTCTACTTTATGTACCTACTATGTATGCTCTCTAATCTCTATTAACTGGTCTCTTTTACTTGTAGGTCATTTTCTAAATTAGATTAACTGTTATAACTGCTATTGTACATGTGATAAGTTTTGCTCTTTCCTGCCTAAACAGTACCAATAACTCTCTGTAACTAGATTGTTAATGTAAACTGTTGAATGTATATCTGCTTGTTTTGGAGCTTTTCTCCCCAGGACTCCATTGAAAACGGGTTCATTATGGCCCAGTGGACTATCCTGGTAAACCAACTGCAATAAATAAATAATAAAATAAATAAATAAATAATATATTTACATTGTATGACACGAATATCTGATTTCAGCAGATGCTTCCATTTCAGTCTGGTTTCTTGTTTTCATCATTCCTCATATTAGAACCTTTAAAAAGTGTTTACAAGGAAATTTCTCCTTGCACCTTAGTACTCTCAAAGAATTTTAGCACATTGCAAGCAGACAAATCTGCTTCAACTTCCAAGACACATCTGAACCTCAAACTATATCTCCTTGCTTTATCTTTCAGTGACCAGCTTATGCTAAGTGTACAGATTTTGACTATTTAATTTCACCATTTAATTCCATATATCTGCTATTCTCTGCTACAATTACAATATGACTAATGCTGTCCCTTAAAAAAAACTTACTGGAATCATCACCAGACATCTCAAGTTGCTTCACATACCAGTTCAACAGCCCTGACACCACCTTATCTGTTGTCACACCTGTGCGCCGGCATTATCGAAGCCCATATTCCTGAGCATAAGACTGGCAATTGTCTTCTCACAAGAACATGGTTTTAAATAAATGAGTTGCCCCTCAAATTCCTTTTTATACCCTACAGCCATCTCCTCTTCACTTTTTCTCAATTTTGCTAACAGTATAAGTTCATAGGTTTATAGGCACATATTATATATGTGTGTGTATAAAATATATACAATATGTAACTTTTTTTCGTACGTCAGAAAAGACACACTTGTTGATAATAAATGTGCAAATCATATGTAAACATCTACTCTCATGAGCATATGTTTTAGGTGTCAATATTTGTAAATCTTTATGCATTGTTTAGGTTAGAAATGCACATATGGTTGCATATAATTTTCATGAATCAATTTAAGTAATTTTTATGCATAACATGGCCCGATAGGTATGGGTGTATACATGTATGTATGTATATTTATATACATATATGTATACACATATCCAGTTATGCATAGCTGCGATCTATTTGTTATTGTGAACATTAAGATTGTATTATTAGGATCAATTTCATCATCCGTTATTTATTTATTTATTTATTTATCCATGTTATTGTTAGTTATTTACTGATCAAGTTTTTATAACAGCACGAAGTTTTTTTAAAAAAGAATTTTTGTTTTTAGCAACTGTCTCTTTAAATATTTTGGCGCAATTTTTAAATCAATTTAGTATAAATGAGACACTTAGATTTTTTATGGTTGTTATTTCTGAAGAAGTTCTTTGAAAGCAAAGAATGAAAAACGTACGTGTATTATTCAACGTTTAAAACCATTTCATTAAAGGCTTTCCTTTTTCGCTCCAGTCCGTGGTTTGGTTTTATAAGTTTCATTTGTTTCGTGGTTTGGAGTTTTGGTGTTCACCATGGCTGAAGATTCGTTTATTGGAACGCCTGAAGTGTTACAGGAGATCAGTTTAACGGATGATAGTTCACACAAGTTAACGCAGCTTATAGCTCTTTTGTCTCAGAAGGTCGAGACAATGAACACTCGACTGGATTTACTTTTTGAATCACAGACACAGTTGCAGAGTAATGTGGTAGCTACTGTTTCCTTACAACCTGGACAAGAAATACGGCAAGTAGAGAATATTGGCCGAAAGGGGCAGGGACAGAGCCCACAAATGAAGCAGCAAGACAATATGGTCATTTTCAATACCCAGGAACCAAATCGAATGATGCATGCGCCGCATTCATTAGAAGTGGCAGTTCGTGAACAGGATGCTGTAACAGGTACTGTACAAGCTGCTTTGGCTTTTAATTCTAAACAGCAGGAATGTTTCACTCACACTAATGGTGTTACTAATACAGTCCGTACAGCAGGATTGAATCAGAACAGTGACGTTTTAATCACAGAATGCAGAGCAAGGGATTTTGTGAATAATGCTAACAACGATATAAACAACGGTAGTAATGTTAATGTCAATAATGGTAGTAACGTCAATGAACTGCAATCTTCCACAATTAATGTGAATTCCAGGTTAAGGTTAGCAGATCAAATCCCAGATTTGAAAAACTGGCTAACAATGTCTATAGGTTTAAAAAGATCTGAACCATCACATAGGGATGTACTAAGTGAACATGATAATATGCTGGAATTGTCCCAATTATTAAATGAACTTGATAGCAAAATGTTGAAATATAAAAAATTAAATCTTGAAATTGAATATTTCGAAGAATGTATTGGAGCAGAAATAGTACCCAAGGGTTTGAGAACTTGGCGTTACCCCACGGGTTTAGAAGCTAACTCTGATTTTCACAAAGATTTGGTTAAGTTGTTCAACCTACATGGGCTCCAGTTGATGCAAGTAATGATTAAGCATTATTCTATTTTGGCCAAAGATTTGAAGGACAACATAGAAAAACTTGATGAAACCATCAAACAGCATAAGGACTACTCTAGATACACATTTGATTATTTGAGATGCTTTCAGAGCATAGAGAAACATATCGATAAAATGAGATCGATCAAATTGAAGAAGTTGGATAGAGATAGAAAACATTATAAAGAAGGCGTAGCATTTCCATCACCGCCTCGATCACAATCAATCATGAATGTACAGGAGGCAAATAATGGAAATAATTACCAAAACAATCACAATCGATTTGAGATATCACAACAAGATAATCAATTGTATGATTCAGTTTCGCTTTCTCCCATAAGTAACCAACATGATGCGGCTGATAATAATCAGGTGAGAAGAAGTGAGAGAATAAAGGAAAGAAATACTGTATCCAATGGAGGGTCCTCCAGTAATGAAGGATCGAACAGCACTAATCAGGTTTTTCCCAAGAGGAACCAGAGGGGCCAATGGAACAACAAGAAGAAAAATCGGAACAACAGGAGATGAACACTAACCCAGACAATATGGTCAGGTTGAGATTGATTAAAAATAGAAAGGGTGATTTTACCATTTACAATTTTTCCTCTTTCCAAGTTTCTCAACATATGGCTGACACGTTGTCAAAGGGTTTAACTTTTGTACCAGCATGTAAGATGGACATTGCCAAAACTTTATGTGATCTGAAAATGTTCACTAGGAAGCTCAATTTGAAGTTTTTATTAGGGAACCAACAGGCACATTGTACAGATTTTAGAATATCTAGCTGTTATAACCCCCCTTTGCATAATTCTCTGGTCATGTTTGAAAAGTTTTGTGAATTAGATTTTAGAAAATTAAGTAAAACAACAATTAATCATATGCAGAATTTAGATCCTGAAGAAAAAGAAGATTTGGAATCTTTGTTGTCCGTCAACATAAGAATTATGAATCCCGATAAGGGAGGAGGTTTGGTTTTCATGGATGTGCCTGATTATGAAAACCGTATAAGTACCATTCTAAATGGACAGGCATATATTTTAGCATCTTTAAATGAATACAATATGGCTAACAATTTTATAAAAAGTTTTTTGAATGAGTTATTCATAGAATCAAGGATTGATTTGCACACATATAATTTTTTAACAATATTAGCCCCTCGAACACCATACATGTTTGGAGTGCCCAAAATACATAAGAATCTTCAGGACCCACCATTAAGACCGATAGTGGATGGAAGAAATTCATCCACTTATGCATGTGCAAAATTTGTTGATTCTATTTTAAAGAAATATGTATTGCAAGAGAGTTGGATTCTGAAAGATTCATGGGCATTCCTTTCTAGATTAAATTCCTTAACTTATGGGGAACAATTTAATTTTGTTACCATAGACATTAAAGATTTATATACTTGTATTCCTCAACAAACAGGAATAGAATGGGTAATAGCCAGAATGAGAGATTTACATGCACCCACAGCAGAAATAACATTAGTACAAGAAATGTTAGACATAATTTTGTCATATAATTTTATTTTGTTCAAGAATCAATATTATAAACAAAATGAGGGAGTAGCCATGGGCTCACCCTGTGGGGCTAGTTATGCCAATCTGGTTTTATCCCATTGGGAAAGTACATATATTTTCATAGATGACCAATTCAACAAAGTTGTTAAATATTATGGGAGATTTATTGACGACATTTTCATGATCATTGATGGATCATCTAATATTGCGAGAGACATGGTTGACAACATGAATAAAACAACCAGTTTTTTGCAGTTAACCTACTCTTTTGATGTAAAATCCATGGTATTTCTGGATGTACAAATAACAAAAAATGTGGAAAAACAGCGATATGAAGCTTCTCTTTATAGAAAACCCACTTATTCAAACAAATTTTTACATTTCTCAAGTGCCCACCCTTTGCACCAAAAACGATCGGTCTTAAAGGGTCAGTTAGTTAGGGCAGCGAGAATGATTTCTATAGATGAAAAATTTAATGATGAATGTTTAGTATTAAAAGGGATGTTTATAAATAGAGCATACCCGATAACGATGATAGAAGAATTAATACAAGAGGTTTCTACAAAGAGAAGTAATGGTATATATAAACCTATTTTAGGTTTTAAACCAACAAATGGTGAAGATAGAATGCTTTTTAACTTGAATCAAAATACAATAACAAGGATGCCGTCCAAGCATTTGGAAATGGCATGTATTATGAGTTTCTCATCCCATCATGTAGGTATAAAAGACATCATTTTTAAAAATTGGTCGCTATTGTGTGATGGGATGGGTGTGGATTGGAGTAGTTCCGTTGGACCTGCAATCATATGGAGGAAGGGTAGGAGCTATAAAGATCTGTTTAACCATAGAAATACAATTGTACACCGAAACCCAGGGATGAGACAATGTGGCTCATGTTCACATTGCCACATAATTCAAGAAGGCAGTAAAATAATATTGAATAATATACCCGTAACAATCAAGGGTAGGTTTAACTGCAATTCTCAGGGAGTAGTTTATGTGGCGAAATGTCAAGCATGCCACTCCTTTTATATAGGAAAAACTGAGAGGAGATTAAGAGATAGAATAGCAGAGCACCTTAGAAGTATTAAAAACAAAAGAGAGGATAATGCTTTGGCAATACACATAGGGATGTTTCCCCAGCATAGATTTAAATTTAATGTGATTCAACAAATTTTACAAGATGAAAGAGGGGGACTGCAGAACCTGGAATTAGAGAAGATGGAATTAATGTGGCAATTAAGGCTTAATGCATTCACAAAGCCAGGATTAAATGATAAATGTTCTATTATGTGTTTATTGAAATTGAAAAGTCTTGAAAGATAAGATATATTGAATAAAAGATAAGAGAATTTAATATGATAATAATATTGATAAACAATAATTATTCTGAGTTTTTGTCATTATGAATTTCTATATCAAATCATAAACTATAAATAAATTTAAATACTATATTTAAGATATTGAGGTTGATAGTGTTAATTGAATGAATTTAAAAAATAATTAAAAAATAATAAAAAATAATAAAAAAATTAAACAAATTTTAAAAGCATTTTCAGACAATATTTTCAAGGAATATATATATATATTTTTTTGGATATATATTTTTTTTGGAAATATGTAAATATTCAAATGTGATATTCATGTTAAAGTACTTCATATTTTAGAATATTTTATCATTTTTCAATGATTTTTAAATCAATCTCGAATATTTTCAAATACCCAGAATATATGGGTTGTTTTCAACATTACAGGTATGTATGCCCTTATAGGTGAGACATCAGTTTGTGGGCTCATGAGAGTAGATGTTTACATATGATTTTCACATTTATTATCAACAAGTGTGTCTTTTCTGATGTACGAAAAAAAGTTACATATTGTATATATTTTATACACACACATATATAATATGTTTTAGGTGTCAATATTTGTAAATCTTTATGCATTGTTTAGGTTAGAAATGCACATATGGTTGCATATAATTTTCATGAATCAATTTAAGTAATTTTTATGCATAACATGGCCCGATAGGTATGGGTGTATACATGTATGTATGTATATTTATATACATATATGTATACACATATCCAGTTATGCATAGCTGCGATCTATTTGTTATTGTGAACATTAAGATTGTATTATTAGGATCAATTTCATCATCCATTATTTATTTATTTATTTATTTATCCATGTTATTGTTAGTTATTTACTGATCAAGTTTTTATAACAGCACGAAGTTTTTTTAAAAAATAATTTTTGTTTTTAGCAACTGTCTCTTTAAATATTTTGGCACAATTTTTAAATCAATTTAGTATAAATGAGACACTTAGATTTTTTATGGTTGTTATTTCTGAAGAAGTTCTTTGAAAGCAAAGAACGAAAAACGTACGTGTATTATTCAACGTTTAAAACCATTTCATTAAAGGCTTTCCTTTTTCGCTCCAGTCCGTGGTTTGGTTTTATAAGTTTCATTTGTTTCGTGGTTTAAAGTAAAGAATATTTTGCCATGCCTACAACTTCAATAACCAACTGCACAGGAGGAAATCAATGTCCATGGTCTCCAAGGCAACATGAGACAGCAGGCATCAGCAGCAGGCTACTCAGTGGGCATGTCAGTGGCACTGAAAACGCAATGCACAATGGTCAGTGACTTTATAATTGGTGTGCGTGTGTGTGTGTGTGTGTGTGTGTGTGTGTGTGTGTGTGTGTGTGTGTGTGTGTGTGTGTGTGTACCATTATTACCCCTTCACAGTGTCTAGGGAACATTAATTAAAATGTATATTGGAGCATAAATGTGACCACCACCAAACTTGAAAAAACTAGAACCAGGAAACACAAACACTGTTTAGGTAGGAAATCCCAGAAATGCAGGACACAGACACCAAAGCTAGTGCTTTCATTCACTTTTATTACATGAACTTCCTCAGAAAAACCTGTGACTACAGTAACATGCAGGATTCCCTCCATGCTGTAGCACACATCTACATACTGCAGTTACATAAGCATGTACTGTACACTGAGCACAACACTCATTATTTCTTCTGCCCCCTTGCACTTGGTTATTAAAGCTTTGGGAATGGCAGTCTATCCTACTCTTTGCTCACAGAAAATCTGCAACAACCATATTTCTCTGGAACTGAATGCCACTTAAGCCATGTGTCCCCAACCAAATGTACTGCAGAGAAATGTCTCACCTCCTAGACAACTGAACCTGGGGAAAATGTATATTCCATGTGGAGGGTACAATCTTTCAAAAGAAAAGAAAAAGCTAGGCGAATGTGTAGAGGTTACATGATATCATTTAAGGATATTAGGTGTATTGTACAGAGAAGGATAAGGAAGTATTTTTTCATGAAAATAAATGGTAATGACTGCAATAACCTTTTGGAACAGGCAGTATGGCCAAAAATACAGTTTAGCAATACATAATGAACTAGAGTTACTGCCTGTCCATTTATACACAGGACAGTCCCTGTTGCTTTAAAGCTGTCTATTATGATCTTCCTGTTTATTCTGAAATCTCTAATTTTTTTTAATATGCACTAAACTTTTATTTCTGCTTGGATTGCAGCACCTTGCAAACTTAATTTCAGATGTGGAAGTAAATACGATACTTGTACTGGACAAGCAGTACACAAAAGCCATCAAAGATCTCTGGGCAGATGATGGAATCAAAAAGTGCTATGACCGGCGGAATGAATTTCATTTGTTGGACTCAGCAGCTTAGTAAGTAACATCTGAAACATATCCAGTGTCCAGCATTAATGAGGGTCATTCTCAGTATTTGTTCATATCTCCAACATTGTTTTACACATGCCTATTTCATATGGACTGCTCACATCTTTCATTTTCTGTGCCACCATAAATCATTGTATGAGTATGTGGCAGTGACAAAACTGGAATTTCATAGATGAACAGGACAATCCACTTGTAAATTCTGACCTTCTGGTTATGCGTTCATATATGATTATGCATCACAGCTACTCTCTAACTAGCAATGGCAATTATATATACAGAAGGGAAATGGTTACGATTTTTGAGGGGTTTCCTCTTCCCTTGCTTTTGATGTTTAAGCATCTAGTTATTGAATATCACCCTCATTCATTCTGTCAGAGCAGATGAAGGCAGGTTGGGACCTCAGTTTTACCATGCAATGGAGGCTTCTCAGCTGTTTGTTTTTATATATGTATTGGCTGTTTCCAGTCTAGAGTATCTGATGTCTCAACAGTCCTCTGACTGTTTTAACTCCAGTCTCCCACCTGGAATTAGCAATCATCATCACTTTGTGGGAGGTCTCCTCTCCCCGGATGGGTGAAGATAAGAACCAAGTGCCTCTATTACAAACAAATTTGCCATCTAGTCATGTGATCACCACCAGAAAGCACTTCTGGTGCAAGAAATGTTTTTCTCCTTCATATTCCCCTACCCCCAGAATAGCCCATTTTCAGCGATTGCCCAGGAGGAAAAGCCCCATAAAGAAACTGTTACAAATAATGCTACAAAACAGTTGCAAAAACAAAGAGGAATAGCAATCAGAGAAGATTTTTAAATACATAGAATAAATCTTAAAACTTTGATTGAACTCAAAACAAAAATTATTAGAGCTATATAGTTTGATAAAAAGTGTGTTTATAGTTTGATAAAACTTGTGTGGCTGCCTGCATGCTGCAATGTCTGTTATCTTTTGCCACAGTATTGAAAACCAGAAAAAAATGACCCACTCTAAAATGTAACAGCCGGCCAGTAGCCAATTGTCCCTTCCACTCAAGTCAACCATTTGGCACCCATGTTTGTAGACAGTTAGAAGTTCTACTTCTGTGTAAATGGACGTTATGTTCTCACAATGACCATTGCTACCAGAAGCTTCTTATGGTTCAGCAAGGCACTTTATTTGTTGTTCCTTACTTGACTCTGGTGTTTAAGTCCTGCAGATGCTGAAAACTCTGTCTGAAGACAAATAAAGGTATAAAAGTCTCTGCAGATGTATGTGTCCTTCTTGTTCATAAGGAAGTGTCCAAACCCAAAGCTTGGCTCATGCTTATAAATCTTCCAATTTTATATATATATATATATATATATATATATATATATATATACACACACACACACACACACACACACACACACACACACACACACACACACACACACACACATTTTTTTTATTTTAAACAGTCACATGAAAATGCTCACTTTAATGCATGACTTGTAAGAATAAAACCAGGTAGAAAATGCGGTTACATATATTCAGTAGTTTGATGATAAAGTTAGCAGTTATTTTAGGATCACACATGCATTCAGTTAAATTAAAGGGTTGTGACCATAGTTTAAAGCAAGTAGCTGAAATGTATAATGCATATTATCTCAAGAAATAAGGAAGGGAGATGGCACGTGCAATGTGTGAGCACTTAAATGTGGGAACAGACAGTAAAGGGGTAGAGTTTATTGGGACAGATTTAGATAGAGAGAATAAAGAACTGTGTGCTATAGGTAATGTCATAATAGCCTCTTGTTATAGAGTAGCCATTATGTTCTTAGGCAAAAACTTCCAAGTTAGTCAGTCACAGTAACTTAGGGACACTACAGGAGCTTGAATACCAAGTGTTCAAAAAACGCAGGTTCAAATCCAGAGACTCCAAGTGCCTTGTAGCTTACGTAGGCTGCTGCACATGCTTGAATTCTAATATGAGGAAGGATTGGCATGAGGATTTTAAGGCTGAAAAGTGAGATGGGGAGTTTTAGGGTTATGGAGTGATCAAGGAGTTTATTTTTAGCTTTAAGGAGGAGGTAGAAGTTTTATGTTTAGAGAGTGATTAGAGTGATTATGGACTTAGGTTTAGAGAGCGTGGAGTTTTATGGTAAGGGAGTAAGGACTCAAGTTAGGAACTTGGGTGGGAGTTTTAAGGTTAGAGCTGAAGTTCTGGTAGGGCTTATATATGTTTTATAGGGTCAGGTGTTGGGAGCATGATGTATAATTGGGAGGCAGAGCTAGTAGGAATTTGAACACTTGCGTTTTTGAGCAAGTGACAAAGAGCTGGAGTGCTTGTGAGCTCCTAACACACAAGCACCTGTAGTAGACCATGATGACTTGAATTTTTTGTGAGACTTAAACCCTGTATTAATAGCTTTAAGATAATTCTGTATCTTCTGATCCCTCCCAGGTTCCCACTATGAAAACAGTTGAAAGCAGAAATGTTAGTGCATTTATTGTAAGGTACTTTCTGTAAGTGTTGAGTGTTTCTTTGACTTTCAGATTTTTTTTTGATATCTATACATTACTTAATTTCTGTTTTCTCCAGCCTCTTCACAGAACTTGATCGTATTGCTGCTGACAGATATGTTCCAACAGAGCAAGATGTCTTAAGGGTGAGGGTTCCCACCACTGGGATCAATGAATACTCCTTCACCGTGGAAGGCATGCATCTAAGGTAACTTGTAGAAAAAAGTAGGGATACAACATGCCTGGTGTGTGTGTGTGTGTGTGTGTGTGTGTGTGTGTGTGTGTGTGTGTGTGTGTGTGTGTGTGTGTGTGTGTGTGTGTGTGTGTGTGTGTGTGTGTGTGTGTGTGTGTGTGTGTGTGTGTGTGTGTGTGTGTGTGTGTGTAGATGATAAGACCCATTTTCAGCAGATGCCTGGGGATAAAAGCAATACAAAGAGTGAGAGAGAAAAATAAAGCTAATTACATAATCAATCACATAACTGTAACAAAAGGGTAATCAAATTACAAAAACATCAAGGCATATGCAAACATTTACAAAGAAGAAATACAAGTATGTTCGAGAAAAAGATAAACATGCATAATATATTTTAAAAAAATTAAACATTTATGTTTACAAAAACATATATTTTACATAGGAAGCTTGATTCAGTATAGTACATAGGAAATTTAGTAGGGGACTTGGTATTAAAGAAGTTATAGAGATAAGTGAGAAGGGCACTAAGAGAGAGCCTTTGGATTAGAAATTGAATATTAATAAGGGTGTTAAGATAATTTACTTATTAGTGGGATTAGCAGATGAAGAGGACACACTGGAAGTTAGGGGAGGTATAGCATGATAAAGTGGAGAGAAGTTAAAAATAGAGTTAGACAGGAAGATGGTAAAAACAAGAAGGAAATGGAGCAGCTGAGAGGGAAGTAGGCAGTGAAGTAGCAGAGCTAGGGTAAAGCAAGACAGCAACAGCCAAGGGATCTGTAAAGGAAGTATGTCAATTTAAATTTATAATTTTTGAGATTATAGGTAGAGTTGATATGTAAGGGAAGAGACTTCCATAATGTGGTCAATGTGTAGGAGTGTATGGATTGTCTGACAGTTTTATTTGGTTTGTATAAGATTAAAAGTTTGTCTTTGGAGCAGAAAGATTGAGAGGGCGTGTAGATTTGGAGAATTGAGTTTAAGGCAGGGCAAGCTTCAGGCTTGTAAATAATCTTGTAGGCAGTTGTAAGTTGGAGCTAGTTTGGATATTGTGGAAGTTGTAGCCAGTTAAGGGAATAATTATAGAATCATTGTGTTTGTATTAAGGGACATCTGTGGCAAATTTAGCAGTTTTATTGTAGCAGGATTCAAACTTTTTATTATATTCTGAAGGTTGGTTAGGACAAGTGGTACCATATAGTAAGGAGGGTAATAGACAGGTTGTGGATAATGCAGTATTAGTGGACTTATCCATAAAGTATTTATGTTGATAAAGCATCCCTAGTTTTTTGTTTTTTATTGTATTGTGTATGTGGAGATCAAAGGTACGTTTGTTATCTATAGTAATTCCTAGTAGTTCTGTGTATGGGACCACTTCAATTTCAGTGTTTAGTGATAATATTTTAAAGTCAGCTAAGATGCTCCTAGGTGTGAAGATGAGGAAGAGTTTGGTTTTATTGGGACTTAGTAATAGTTGCATGTTATTTAGCCAGGACTTGATGGAAGTAAAAGAAGTTTGTGTTATTTGCCTAAGATGTCATTTGAGGAGCAGATGAGCATTGCGTCATCAGCATATTTGATTAGGGAGCTTTGTGCAGAGGCAGTGTGGAGATTATTTATGAAGACATTAAAGAGTAGGGGACCTAGGATGGATCCCTGTGAGACACCTATTTTATTGGTGAGATATTAACAGAGACATCCTTGCTATTTTACATATTGTTGTCTGTCAGCCAGATAGTTAGAGAACCACTGTAGAGATGAACTGGACAGGCCAAGAGAAGAGAGTTTTAGGAGCTTGGGGTATGAAACGGTATCAAAAGCTTTTGATAAATCTAAAAATAGAGCTGTTAGCTGTCAGGAGTCTCTTGCTTTGTTAATTTTATCTGTAAAGGCTATTAGTGCAGTTGTACTATGAGCAGTGAGTGTTAGTAGATTATTATGGATAAGGTGGTCAAGAAGTTCCTTATATAAACATTTTTCAAGGTGTTTGCAGAGTACAGATAGGATAGCAATGGGGCAGAAGTTGGATAGTTCAGTTGAACTTCTACCTTTGTGTAAGGGGGCTATGATTGATTTTTTTGCAAAGGGAGGGGATATGGGATTCTGTGATGTATCTATTAAAGAGAATACTAACAGGCTAGGCAATGGCATTGGTAGCAAATTTCAGATATTCAGTGGGAGGTTGTCTGCAGCAAGAAAGAATGGTTTTGTCTTGTATAGTATGTTTTGTATATAGCTAGTGGGAGGTCTAGACTCTGTAATTGAGATGCTTTGAGTAGAGAGGGAAGGAATGAGATGTCTTTGGATGGTAAGGAAATGTGACTAGAGGACTTGTTAGGATCCTTGACCAAGCTAGCTATACTTTTTGTGAAGTGGTTAATGAATAATTCAGCAATGTGATATGGGGATTTGTCTGTATATGGTGTAGGACTGTGAACTCTGGGATAAGGAGTGGTGAGATGGTAATCCAAAAAAAATATTTTTTGTGGCTGGTAAATTGCTGTATAAAGCATTGTTTCCTATCAAATGCTATGAGTTTCTTTGATTACATAGGTGTCTGTAGTTTTGTAGGTTTAGCTTTTCTGTTTTTGTGCCATTCTTTCCAGGCTTTGTCTCTATCAAGTAGAAGTTTCTTTGTGGGTCTGTGGCTAAAATCCAGTCTAAACTTAATCCTTGGATGTTGCTTTTGGGAGTTCCATTTGGTGTTGTAATGATTTGGGTGAACCCGAAGATATTAAGTTTGTTGTCAGGGAAGTGTGAGCTTAGACTTTGCCAATTAATATTGACATCACCCAGGATTATTGTTTCACTGGATATATTTTGAGATACCCAGGACAGAATGTTCTCTAGTATGGGAATATTGTGACCAGGGGGAATGTACAGAACTATAATACAAAGTTGTCTAATATTATTGAGTTTTAAGAGTATAATAATGAGTTCAGTGTTGTCAAATTTTGGAATAGGCTTATAATAGCATACTATTGTATAGGTGTTAGGATAGACTAGGGCTACCCCTCCTGTTTTCTTGTGAAGTCAGTCAGATCATAGTATGTTGTAGTCTGGAGGGAGAAGTTTAGTGTCTTGTATATGTGACTTTAGCCAGGTCTCTGTAATTGCAAGTATGTCAAGAGTATGTTGTGTTAGCCACACCTGGAATTCTGTTAGTTTATTACAGATGTTCTGAAGATGTAGTGTGATTAGAAGAAGGGAATTAGAAGGTGGCCTATTATGAGAAAGGGGGGATGAAGCTGGTCCAAGGTTTGGATGGATATCGCCGCATAGGGATCGAAGTGAGAAGTGGGAGATTTTATGGATAGTTCTGACTGGATTTCTTTTTGAAGTTGTTATTAATGGGTGAAATTTTTTCAAGTTGTAGCAGGGTTGTAATATTTTATATTTAAAGAATAAAAGGAAGTGAGACTGAAAGAGGCCAGCTGATATGTTAGAATAGCTTTTTACGTGTATTGCTAAGCTTGGATAGGATAAGCTAGATTTTCTGGTTATACTAATTTTAAGGTATGAAAGTGTTGTCCAGTATGTAAGGATTGAGATACTAAGTGTGAGGCAGAAGAGGCAAAATATTGTGCAGTATGTGTTTATTTGAATAAGGAACAGAGAAAAGAGAAGGTAGTAGGAGTTGAAAAGGTTAGGAGACATGTGTAGATTGAGAGAGATATGTTATAGTAATGCAGAGGTTACAGTTAAGGGTAGGGATGTAAATTGCTGTTAAGTGGAATAGTTGGTATGATTGGATGATGTGTTGTTGGGGGCATGGTTATTGTTAGTATAAATGTAATGAAAGACGGGTGGGTGGGAACTGGGGGTAGTGTAGGTGAGCAGAGTGAGCCAGACCTGGATCGCAAAGAGCTGCTCTAAGAAAAGCAATTAGTAAGTACAAGGCAGCTTATCCAAAAAACTTTAGTTCGTAGGGAAAAATGAGAAATTATAGATTATAGGGGAAAAGAGCAGGGGGGAAAAGGTAATCTGATCATGAACTTAAAACAAAACCATGTATTATGTGGAAAGTTTACTGAAAATGAACTACAATTTTGCCACAATTAAATTCAGTCAGTGAGACACAGAAACACAAGGAAAAATAGGTAGTGCAGATGTGAAGACAGGCCAGGCTAAAGAAACTCCAAAAATTGCAGATAAATGGGATGTATACAATTAGCAGACAGATATAAAATGAAAAGCAGGGTAAAGGCCAATAGGGTGGAAAGAGCAAGCCTCAGTGATGTGAGAGGGTGGCATTTAATGGCTAACAGCATAGAAATAAGGTAATATTTCTGAAATATACATTCAATTATTTGCAGGGGCTAGCAGAGCAGAAGTATCCATGGTACGAACTTCCAAAAGTAGTTATGATGATAAGAGCAATGCTTGGGGTTGTTCGGCAGTTGTAGGAATTACAACCTAGAAATAAGGACATGTGCGGTGACAAATATGACATTTTTACCAAATGTATAAGTTAAAAACTAAAGTAAAGACCTCCTGTGGCTTGTAATAATAACTGAGATACTAGTACGTACAAGAAGGTTAATAAAGAAAAGGCTACTAAAGGGTTAAAGGAGAGTTAATGTTTATGCTGAAACAATACAGATTATATACAGGAATGTGATTCTGAGCATAGCAATGACAACTGCACACTGTTCTTATGAAGCATAAAACATTTTCTCTGGCTATATTACTGGTAGAACTGTCGATAGCATTTTCAGTCATGAGGACAAGAGAATACTATCCCATAAATTTATATATGTATATAAAGCAGTGCTCTCAGGTTAGTTATACATGCATCATATTTGTTGTTACTCTTAATGAGTGGTAAAAACAACTGTCATTGCCATACTATGGTGCTCAATTAGCCAGATAAGTCCAACGAACATGAATCAACTTAATAAAAAGCTTCAGTCAGGGTAACTACAAACTACAAAGCCAGGGAGAGGCCTGAGAGCTTCCTAAAGTAGCATTAGCTATACTTAGAATGAGATTGAATGAGTCACAAAACGTATCAATACATTTCAAAAGACATTACCTCTTAAACAACACAACTTTCAGTATGAAAGTTAAGAGTAAGTCCATAAACAGGATTGCACATCACTAAAGGCTGTAACAGAGGGTTTACACATGATGAGAAGGAAATAGATTAAATGAATCCAAAACTGATATCTCTCATACTTACCAAATTACCATAATAGGGTCTGCACATGTGGCAGATGACTTCACAGAGATAATGCTCTCTGACAGGTTTGGTGACTGTGCAGAAGTTAGCTTTTATACAGATAACGATGTCTTTTATGTGTTGGGGTATTTTACTAATGAATGTGATACAATAACCTCTTGTGTTAGTCTATACAAGTAAAAGTATAAGGGATGGTGTGTGTACATCCATTCATTTGAGTGAAGAGTGAGGGGAAGTTTGTTGCCATGAAAAAAAAAAGATTTTATTGTGGCTCTAAATTTCAGCTATGCAGTGTCACAATTAATTTGTTCAGGTGAACAGAAGTTGGTGAATGCTATTTCCCTTTTGTGATATGAATATGCGTGAGCATTCTGAAGACAGATAATATAGACTGGGTGTTAAATAGTGAACAACGAATGAGATGGAATTGATTCATTCACATTCCAACTGCAAATTTTAGGAGTCTAGTTCTACCCATTTACCAATGAAATGAAAAATAAACAGGTGACCCTGACTCAGTGACAGCACTACATATAACAATTTCCAGGAGTTAAAAGCAAGACAGAAATCATATTATTTTTATTATGTACCTTGAGACAAAACTCTCTCTCTCTCTCTCACTGTCTTTCAAAGACGTTCAGGACTCTTTAATTGCAAGCCCAGTAACTGCAGGGCAAAAACTGCAAAAGAAATTTAACAAATTGTAAAACTTATTGTAATGCCATTAAAGCATTTCAGGCTTCTAGACGCAACATACTTATCAACTTTTTTTTTTTGCTCAACAATTTTGGACAAGGCCAAAAATTATTGTGGGTCAAGCGCCCCAAATTAGGAACAATTTATTTTTGCAATAATTCCCTTAAAAAGTTAATAGAACTACAGGTTTTTCACCATCATACATGTTCTGAATTATAAGAAGTACGACATGCTAATGTCTGGTGTTACTAACTGCAATCCTCAGTAATTTACCATAAAAATTTTATAGTAAATAATGAAAAAATGAGGTAAAATAAGAGACATTTGAGAGGTATGTCTCACATCTCTGGTACATATTATATCCTAAATCTGAGATCTCCACTCCTTAAAGTATAAGGAATATTCTGGAGTACAGCAACATTGAATATACATTCCCCACTTTCACAGTTTTGGTCTCACTGTTCCAAAACGTTCGGCAAAAGGATCAACTAGTTTACCAAAACAAATTCCTCTGTGGTAGATATATGCACTAAAAGCTGTTAGCACCTTCTTCTTAGAGGAGGGATAAAGCCAGAAGTAAAGAATCCAAGAATACTTCATTGAATCTAATGGACATGCAGTCTTGCATTGTGAGAATCACAGAAGTTGAATTCATGTATAAACCATAGTTCTTACGAGAAGGGGTGCTGCCCTTACCTTGATTGGGACATCATGAGATGTTGAATGGGTGTGTTTTTCTGTTCCCTATTGGCCAATCCGTGTGGGGTTATAACAATCACTGATATGCATGGGAACCTTAAGTTTCAACAATCAGAAGGAGGATGGCTCAGTCCTAATTTGCTTACCTATTCACATGCCAATTTGCATGGGAATCCAAGATTCAGCAAACAGAAGGAGGAGGGCTTAGTCTTAATTGCATGCCCAGTTTTAGGCTAATAAGTGCCTCAATACAGGGGAAGGTAATCTGAGCTCCTTTGTGCAGCCAATATATTGGGAGCTTAGTACAGTAGTTAATCCTCACATCTAACAAAAGCTAAAATGTAATACGAAGAAATAAAAACTGTAAACCTATCACATTATTACAATATAATGGATTAAACATTAACTTTTGCCCTGTGAGCTTTTTCTGGTCCATTTTCATATCCTGCTTCCTATTTACAACTATATACAAAATCAGGGGGTGCCTTTTGATTCAGAAATCAGATTTTAATAGTTCATAGGTGCTCCCTGGTAATACCTAATCTAATATTTAATATGGGTCTTGAACATAATGGTATGCCAGATATTTTTATTAGCATTCAGTTCCTCAAGCCTCATACCTGCTTAGAGCTTTTTAAAATGCTTGCTTTTATGGGGTTCATAAAACCCCCAAACTATGGAAAACAAAGTATCAAGCAATTATTTACAGGTTAGTGCTTAACAATGAACATGCCCACTTTTAAGGGGCTCATATGAAATGATGGATTAGCCTTAGGTTAAATATTATAGTACTGAGCTCTTCCTTATGTATGACAGCAGTGCCCACTTCTGTGGGGCTTGTATATACAGTATCACCAAATATCAGTGCAGAGTAAAATTCAGCCTTACTTATATCAAATTCTAAGTCAAAATAATTAAAAAAAAAACTGTGCCCGCTTTTATGGTACAGAACTAACATCTACATCATGTAAATCATTTAAAATAGTTCATCAAAGAAGAAAACCATTTCAAATACAAATACTACCATATAATAGAAGTTCTGCTGTCTATTCTGAGTAATCAAATGAAAATTAGTAAACCAAATGTAACAACGCAAAATGTAGTAGTAGAATAAATAATGAGCAAGGTCATGTAAGTGGATCATACATATCAAATTGCCTGTTTTGCAAAATGCATGAATTGACTCTTTGGAAAATGTCCATAGAAGATGTTCATATACATTATGGACTGTTCCTGGATCTCAGAGTATTTGTAGTATGCTTTGTGGCACAATTTTCTAAGAGCTAGCACACTCTTAACAGAGCACTTGTGTTTACACCCAAGTGTCTGGTATGCATTGTCTGATTTACCAGGCCAGTGTGCAAGTTTTTCCAGATGTGCATTTTTGTTCCCCTGCAATGGATCCATTTCCAGGGCATCCAAGATATGGTTTGGAAATTTCATCCAGTGTTTTGCCAGGGAATTCCTTTTGTATTTTGAGACTAATATCAGATAAGTGCTGGGCAATCCTGACTTTGAATTTGTTTATTGTTTTGACCAAATAGACAGCATTATGGGATGAGCATTAGGCCCTGTAAACAACCATTTCTGTATTACACTGTCTTCCTGTGGAGCTCCAAATCTTCTTTTTAACACTGCAACCAAATAATCTTTGTTGCTCAGAACTGGACAGAATCTGCAGAAGGTTTGAACACAGTGGTGTGCATCGTTGTACTGTCAGGATAACCTTTATTATTAACTGCATCTTAAATTTTAATTATGAACATTTTTATTATCATGCCATTTTCTGCCACATTTAAAATATTGAAAACCTTACTTTTATTCATAAAAAAGCTACTGTTTCATCTATGGTGTTATATTAACATGATATATTTATGTTAACAGATTTTGTATTTGTTATGCTAAAGAAAACTAATAAATGAATTTTTGTTTCATACCAGATATTTTGGAAATGCTGCAGTATATGAAACTATGATGGTTGGTCTTTTTGATCTAATTTTAATATTACCTTCAGAGGTTCCAGCTCTATAAATGTTTGAAATGTTTTAAAAAATTCAGAAAAAAAACTTGAATTATCATACGCACACCATGTTCTTTTAAAGACAGTTTCAGTCTTAGACCATTAAGGTAGAGAAGTGAAAAGAAGTGACATATACAACACAATGAAAAGCATAAGATTATACAGCAATGTTCAACAAAAAGCAAAGTTAGGAACAAGTTACTGATATTTGGAGGAGTATACATGCAAATCATTTCTAAATATTTACAAAGAGAGCACAGGGATGGAGTGTGGAAATACTAAACAATTATTTATGAAGCATATACCAGGTAAGGAGTGTGAATTACAAAAGGGAGGAGATAAAGGGACGTGTTAAGAGTGTCAGAGATAGTTTGATAGTGGAGGGAAGCCTGGTGAGGGTGGAATACAGTTAGAATGAAAAGCTGAAGTAAGGATCGACATCAGGTTATTTGGTAAGAAGGGTAGCATGAACATTTGGTTAGAATATGGAGATGGGTCTTTAGCTGTGTATGAAATTTTGAGTAGGTTAATGTGTCTTTGATGTAGGAGAAGATAGCTTTCCAAAGTTTAGGTACCAGTCTGAAGAGGCAGTGGTCAGTATAAAAGTGTTTTGTTCTGGGGAACTAAACTGAGGATGCTGTGTAGCTTTGGCTTCTGAGGCTGTAGGATTTTGTCTGTCGAATAAGTTTGGATGTTAAAAGAAGAAATTGTTTCTAAAGAAGTTTGAACAAGATGTGAACCTAAGAGTAGGCCAAGACTTTGTTTAACAAGTCCATTTGGCTCTTTCCAATGTTTTGAATTGATGTCCTTTTTCTGAGAGAGACTGCTATAAATCTGCATATTTTGTAAGAAAAATGTATTGATATGTGCCAGGTTTTGTTCTGATGCAGCAGCAACTACAGACAGGTTAAATTCCAGGTGGAAGCGAAGAATATTTTTCCCTTTTGATATTCTGTTTGCCTAAAAAAAGGAATGAATCAGTTTTTTTCTGGTATAGTCAAGACAGAATGTAAAGTTTGTAGATGGGTCAAGCAATATTTGAATGAGTTAATATTCTCAGTTGGGATGTTACTGTCAAAGATTTGTAGCTTTTTTGAGTTTTGTAGACTTTTTGTTTGCTTCCATAAGTCATGGCTTTGTCTTGCTGGAGTTGACTAAGACATTTTTGTTGTTCATCCCGCTGATTAGTGAAAGACTGTGGAGGTATTTTCTGAGATAGAGACAAACAGCGAGATGAGGAATTGAGTTCTATGGAATCGGACCAAGTCATCTGCTTAGAGTAACAGAGGTAAATTAGGTAGGTCAAAATGTAATTTGTTTATGTAGATAGAAAATAGAATTGGGGCAAATATAGATTCTTGTGGAACTCCTTTTTTAATTCTAGTTGAGAGTGAGAGAATGGATTGAACTTTGATGGAAAAGTGTTGGTTGTTTAGGTCATTTTGAAACCATCGAAGGGAGTCTTGGCTGATGCCAGTTTCTACAAGGTGATGTAGTAGCATGTTATGGTTCACAAGATTGAATGCTTCAGTGAAGTCAACAAACACAGCACCCATGAGCATGCCTTTATTCATGCTTAAACAGATTTCATCACTGAGATACCAGAGGGCTTTCACTGTACTTTTAGCCTGACAAGAAGCCATTTTGTTAGTGAGAGAGGAGACTGTATGTATTATGTCATTTGAGCGTTTTCTCTAGAATTTTGCCTAGAGTGGGAAGGATTGAGTTAGATCTTTACTGAAATGTTTTGGTGGGTTTGCTTGCTTAATATTGGGTTTATTACAGCTATTTTCCTGACAATTATCATGCTATTTTGTGTAAGCCAGAGTCTGAAAATGTGCAAGACAGGGATTGAGAGGTAATCTCTACAGTGGCAAATCAATGAGGTTTGTAGGCCATTTGAAATGAGGGGTTATCAGTTTGTATTTGCTACAGGAATTGTCTGTGTTTTGATTTAATATGTTTGAAGTAAAACTAGGGAATGCAAAGAGGAGGTTTGCGCATGATGAAGGTTAGTGAATTGGAGGGAGGAGTGGGAAGTTTGATAAATTCAGAGAGAAAATCAGGTGGTGAAAACTCATTCGCTTTGCTTTGTCTATCACTTTGCATTTCCTGCCTGTTAGGCCAGAAATTTTCTTCCAGAACTACCTAGAGACATTAGGGAGGTTTGTAATATCTTCTTGTGTTGGCTTTTGTGTCATCTTATTGATTGTTTGCACAAGTTTATACGTTTGATGTATTATTATCTATTGTTGGGCATTGAATTGGATTTGGTTAACCAAATCTTTGTTTTTGTTGTTTTTGGATTCTGTTATCTACATGCTGTTGGGAAGTAGCAGTTTTGAAGGAGCTTTAGTGTATTAGTGAGATGTTTTATTGTATCAGTGAGTCTTTAACTTAATCAGTCTTGTTGCAATTGACTGTAACATTTCGTAAAAATATTCAGTGAAATTTAGAGTAAGATGAGAATTTCTCTCTCATAAAAATGGGCACAGTTTTTTGAATTACTTTGGCTTACAATTTTTTACAAGATATAATGGTCTTGGAGTTGATTATAATAGTCAGAGTGAAAAGAGGAACATAACAGGTATGAGAAGATTTTCCCAGCCACAAATAACCTTAACTTTATTTCTAGTTTGAATTGTATAATGTTTTGCAGTATTTTTTTAAATGAACACCTTATTCAGTTAGATAGGTTTGATGACTCAGCTCACATCTTTGAATTTCTTACCTGCATCGCCAAACACTCAGATGACTTTGTTGAAACCACAGTTTAATGACCACTCGAAACACCAGAAAGTTGCTGTGGGATAGGAACCATTTGGTCACCATGGTGAACTTTAACCTTTCCCCACTGTAGATTCAATCTCAGAGTTGGTATATTTAGTTGTGGGTTGTGGGGGGCAAAGCTCCCAAATGGGTGGTGTGATTTGCTTTGGTATGTATTTTTTGTATGGATGGCCGAGTAGTTAGTTTCTCTAAGTTTGTTATTGGTGTTTTGAGTGTTCGTTAAACTGTGGCTTTGGCAAAGTTGTTTCACTGTTTAGAGATTCGGGAATATTTTCATTCTTTTGAAGTAGACCCATATGTGTATATATATATATATATATATATATATATATATATATATATATATATATATATATATATGTGTGTGTGTGTGTGTGTGGGTCTATGTAAGTTGACTGACTACACATTTGTGTGACACATAATTCATCATAGCATGTTTATCTAAACACAAGTGGTTGACAACACATTTCTGTGAAAATATTTGGTCTAAATGCAATATGCATGAAAACAATCGACAACACACTCATCTACAAGGAGAGTTACTGAACATTTGAGGTCATGAAAAAGTTGACTTCAAGTGTTTTTGCAGGGACAACCTTCTGCAGCCTCCAGTGTGGGGGTCAAGGCCCCCAACACATCCTACAAAATTATATATACCAACTTCATGTTTGCACCAATTCTAAGATGGAGAAATTTCTCAAAAGCAGGGAATCAATGCTGGTGCGAAGTTAGACATTGCACCAGCACAATTTACAATGAAAAAAACAGTGACCTGCATTATGTGCTGAGCAGAGGTGCCTCTAAGTTGCACAGTTTAAGCATTCCATTGGCAGACACTATGTTCTATACAGTGTATACCCTGATTGCATCTGTCAGTACTGCCCATCTGTCAATTAAATTATTTTTACACAAATAATTTCAGACAAATGTGTAGTCAATCATTATGTTTTAGAAAAAAATATTTAGATTAATTGTTAAATATGTGTGTGTGTGTGTGTGTGTGTGTGTGTGTGTGTGTGTGTGTGTATATATATATATATATATATATATATATGTGTGTGTGTGTGTGTGTGTGTATAAAATGAATTGTGTCACACAATTATTAAGTCAACAACTATATATCTGTATTTATATCTATATCTATCTATATATATATATATATATATATATATATATATATATATATATATATATATTAAGCACTGTGTAAGTGATATTTAAATAGAAGTCCATAATCACCTGTT
Organism: Protopterus annectens; assembly: GCF_019279795.1. Lineage (NCBI taxonomy): Eukaryota > Metazoa > Chordata > Ceratodontiformes > Protopteridae > Protopterus > Protopterus annectens. The sequence continues at coordinate 217,129,542 of NC_056747.1, read as the reverse complement.
GTGCACGCATCAGTTCAACCACTCATGAATTATACACAGAAAATAACATGTTTGACACTATCAGTCTGCATATCCAATAGGTTATAAATAACATTGATAAATATTTAAAATATGTGGATATTGAAATGTATCTTTATGTAGATTGTATCTGTATATAAAATGTATTATTATGTAAACCCATATATAAATCAACCATATAAATTTGCACTAGGATGTTATATCTATTACATTTTTTTTGGTTTAACTATAAATTTAAAGTTTTGTTGCTCTCATTTTTAAAACTGGATTTATGGAAGTGAAATCATTGATTCCCAGTGACACTGTAAGATTAAGCATAAGCTGTCACAGTTACTCCTTATATTCTATTTCTTTTCCTAGTTGCCCTACTTGTGTCAATGGGCACTTTCTCCAAAATGCCAAAAATAAAACTGTGAGGATGCTGACCATTTTCCAATATGCATATACAGACCATTATTTGAAATGTTCTCTTCAATGTCATAATAATGCCTGAATGCAATAAATGTTCAATCTTGCCTACTTAGTATGCTTTGCAGTCTGAGTATACAGCTATATGCACTAAGCCTTTTGTTTCACAATTCCCATCTTGTAGCAATATGGTAAGGTACTAAGAGTTATTAATAACAGGTAATTCTCTATCAAGTATATATAGGCATTGTTTAAATGCCCCACATTTTTTCATACCTGTTTTTTGAAAAGGTCACCAGAGTAATAGATGAAAGTAAAATGGTGCACACCACATACCTCGATCTGGCTAAAGCTTTTGGCACAACACCCCCACTGAGGCATAGTAGAAAAACTAAATAAAATGAAAATAAAACCCTATGCTATGTCACGCTTTTAATTGCCAACTGGCTCAAAGATAGGCACCAGGATATCAAAATAAAATAAGTTACCTACACAGAGACCATTCAACAGTGGACTCCGTCAGGGTTCTGTACTGGGGCCTCTGCAGTTTTAACATCTACTTTTCTGAAGTAAAAGCCAATGCAGAAGGGCTCTGGCTGACTACATTTGCATAAGGCTGCAAGCAAGGAGCAGTCATTGAATATCCAAATGACTTAAGCATCCTCCAGAAAGGTTCGTCCCAAAGAAATAATTATCAAAAATCATGGCCTGAAACTAAATGCCAAAAAATGCATTATTGTATACTTTATACCTATCCTCGGGAATTGCCACAGTGACAATATATCCCAAAGAGTTGACCCAGTTGTTTGGGATTCGGGAACATATGTGGACAGTGAACTAACTTTGGACCAACATGTATCTATTGTCATAAGAACGCCCTTCTATATTGCACAGCTTATAAACAAAGGGACTGGGTATAGATCTAGCACATTGGATTTCACTGACCCCTTTGCTCAGCCTTTGCTAGTCATTGAGTATAATGCCCCCTTTGGCATATATCTGTCCAGACACATGCTGCAAATGGAATGCCCACAGGGATACCTTACTAAATGGATACAAGGCCTAAGCAGTGTCTTACATGGAAAGACTCAAAGCCTTATCACTATCCTCAGTATCCTACAGATTGAGAATGGGTAACCTGTGTCTGGCATGCAAGGTGCCCTCCAACCCAATACTGATGGACCTACTGCACATCAACAAGTCAAGTGGTATCAGAACTACTCAGTCAAGGGATCTAAACCTCTTTTGCAGTATCAGCAGAATGATTTGGAGGGGCAGGTTTATCTCACAGAGGATAACACTGCTCTGGAACAGATTCTCCATCTATGTAAAACAGAGCTCATCCATGTCCATATTCAGACACAGGTAGGATATACGGATGAGAAACAGAAAATTTACCCCAGGACTGCCTCCTGTACTACTAATGGACAGAGACAGTTCCTAAATACTTTATCCCATGCATGGGCCCCTTCAAGTTATATATGGTGTGATCCCAGTTATTGTCACCATGGGTAATATATAATTATCAACCTTGGGATGGGTAAGACCAATGTAACACAAAATGAGGCAGGTTAATTCAAGCACCAAAAAGGTAATTGGCTAGTCTTAAAATTACCCTCAAGGGCGGTTAGCCCAGTACTTAGAAAATAATATGTGACCCTACAAATAACAAGGAAGGACGTTCATCTCTTGCCACATACTGTAATGGAATGAGGCTTCATTAGACTTAAATTATTGGTTGATGTTATCTTAGACATTTTATTGTTTTCTCCTCTAGTTAATAGATTTTTGTGGGTTTGGTCTTTACTGGGTTTCGAGATGCCATCAGTTATTTTGGGTTTAAGTCTTAATTGACCATAGAGGATTTTGTCACCCAAGGCTCTGTGTGCTACTGATGACATGAGGTATATTCAGAGGGGATGTTGATGGGTACTATCAACTTCCCCTGAATAGAGAGAAAAAAAGGAGGATACTTAAGGTTAGTACTTCTGAATAAAGTAAACAAGGAAACTGTAGTTGAAAGAAGAAATTACTGGGCATACAGAAACCACCATTTAAGAGTGCTTTCTGAAAAGCAGATATAGTGGCTAGCATTATTAGCTAGAAGAAGAAAGACTTAGAGGAAGATTATGGTGCATGTGTATAACAGCAAAACGAGCTCTGATGCATGACTATTAAAGGGCAGAAATTATTAGTGACCTTAAGAGAAGCCTCACAAAGAAGTAGGATTCTGACAATAACAGCAGAGTAAAGAAGGTGTCTCGTAGGGGAAGACAAAGAGTAAAGGTGACCATCAGACAAGCAGACAGAATCGACAGGAAGAAGACACTGTCAAGGTTTATAGAAAACACTGAACATCCAGCTTATAAAACAATTACTTCAACATCAGTTTAGTCTATAGTGCAATAAAAGCAACATTTGAACAGTTCAGCAAACTTAATTACATGACTCATGTGAGGACTCAGCTCACATATCTGACTAGTTTACAATGGTACAGCTTAGGGCCCCAGAAAATACCTGCAAACAAACTATTGCAAAAATGTGATTGTGTAATTCACTCTTCATGCATAACTGATGTGTTTCTAATGGTACATCAGAAAGTTACTGAAAGCATATACCTGTTAAGAGTCAAGTACAAAAATACTCATTGACGGTACAGAATGAGGTAAAGAGTAATAGTCTAAAGACAAGAAATTATTAAACCTGTTAACAGTCAAGTACAAAAATACTCATTGACGGTACAGAATGAGGTAAAGAGTAATAGTCTAAAGACAAAAAATTATTATACCTGTTAACAGTCAAGTACAAAAATACTCATTGACGGTACAGAATGAGGTAAAGAGTAATAGTCTAAAGACAAGAAATTATTATACCTGTTAACAGTCAAGTACAAAAATACTCATTGACGGTACAGAATGAGGTAAAGAGTAATAGTCTAAAGACAAAAAAATTATTATACCTGTTAACAGTCAAGTACAAAAATACTCATTGACGGTACAGAATGAGGTAAAGAGTAATAGTCTAAAGACAAAAAATGATTATACCTGTTAACAGTCAAGTACAAAAATACTCATTGACGGTACAGAATGAGGTAAAGAGTAATAGTCTAAAGACAAAAAAATGATTATACCTGTTAACAGTCAAGTACAAAAATACTCATTGACGGTACAGAATGAGGTAAAGAGTAATAGTCTAAAGACAAAAAATGATTATACCTGTTAACAGTCAAGTACAAAAATACTCTTTGACGGTACAGAATGAGGTAAAGAGTAATAGTCTAAAGACAAAAAATTATTATACCTGTTAACAGTCAAGTACAAAAATACTCATTGATGGTACAGAATGAGGTAAAGAGTAATAGTCTAAAGACAAAAAAAATTATATGTCAAATTATTTACCTATTTACCTGCTGAGAATGATATGAAAGTACATACTAACATATCAGAGAAAGGGATACTATTCCATATCAGTAGGTGCAGAAGTAAGCAATGCTTTGATTTAACTTACATGCATGAGCTTGGTATGGTAATTCTAACATGTTTAGCATATAGTGTAGAAAAGCAGGTATGGCAAATGTGTACTAAGACAACAAGGGTAAATCAAAGGGATAATTAAGTGTCCAGTTTGCAGTAAGCAGTTCATGTTGCAGCCATTCTGTATGTGACACGAGTACAGTACAGCTCACACAATGCCTAATGCTGGCAGTGAAAGGAACTAAGAAGTGCTGTATATGTTGTTGTATCTTTTGGCTTTTCCTGGTTAGGGGTCGCCACAGCAGAACTCCGGTCTGCTAATGATTGGCAGTAGATTTTTACATGCCGAGTTGCCAGCCCTGACGCACAACCTTCAACGAAGGTACGCCCATTCATGCATGTCTCCACACACAAGATGCTTTAGTTGAGAATCGAACAGGACAACGTCTTACTGTGAGGCGACAACACTACTGCAGCACCACCGAAGTGCTGTATATAAAAGTACTAAAACCTTGGCCTTAATACAAGAGCATTTCCATATCAAAAGTACCTACTGAGAACAGAAACAAAACTTCCTCTTAAATGGTTATTTTTTAAAAAGGACATTGCTTGTTTTGCAGATACATGGCTACTCATTCATGGCCATCACTCAACATCCTAACCACCACAAATTCAAACAACTCCTTAAGAACTACCTATCCAAACACTGGGTCTGTTCCTGCTACTCACCAGGCTAATTCCCCTCCCCCACCCTGTACCTTACCTTAACCTCTATACCAATCCTCAACTACACTCCCTCCATCTATCTGCTACCTCTGTTGACTTACTGTACTCACATCACAAATAGCAGTTTAACTCTCTGTCATTATTTCACTGTGATATACATGCATACTGCCTCTGAATGTATACTGTTCACACTTGTCTTTGTACTTTATATTTCTGTATAAATTTAAAAATGGCTTGTTCCTCACGAGAGACCCTGTATGCTGTTTATACTGTACATATTATAAACTAAATGCTGTATTATAAAACTACTATTATTGCTAAATACTGTATTACTGTATGTATGTGGAGCTTTTCTCCCTGGGTCTCCTCTGAAAACAGGCTTCTGGCCCAGTCGGATACACCCAGTTAACAACTGTAATAAATAAATAAATACTCAAATAGTTTCAAACAAATAAAAATATGAATTGCTTCTTGCTTTATTTTACAAAAAAACAAAATAATATAATAGCAGAAAATAACATGAGAAATCATGAATCAGTGTTGTAAAATGAAGGTGAAATCTTTGTGACAACTTTATACTGATATAATAATGTGTGTCCTGCAGGATATAAATGTTTCAAGGTAAAGTCCTATAAATGATACAGGTTGGTTTAACATTATAAAATCCTAGAAAAATTCTACTTGTGTGACAAATTTATATTAAAAAGCTATTTTGAGCTTTGTGTAATTGCAAAATTTGATAAGAGCAAGAAATGTAATTGTAAACTATTGTAAAGCTTTTGGCTAATATTTCAAGGCATAATTATACAAAGCAGAATGTATAACTCTGTCTGTAAGGGGTATGTTCATATGTTTGAATTTATGAGATCTAGTAAAGGAAGCTTGTTGAACAGGATTCCTGTAAATTTACCACTTTCTATAAAAGGAAGAAGCATTTGGATAATAGCCTGCTAGCCCTTTAATATTCCTTTTTTTTCTAGATCTTTGAAGATAATACATAGTGGCACAAAAATAAAAATTAGTAAATTGCTTGTCATCAACATATATACACACATCTGCTTCATAATAAATCAGCAGATGCATTATTTGCTGTAACTTTTTTTTTTATAAAAAATATACTTAAATTGCTACTGATATGCATTTAGACTCTTCTGAATAAGCCAATTATGTCTTTTTGCACAATGTGCTGGCATCATTTGTGGGTTTCTGGCAGGCTTCTGAGACAGCATATAGGTGAACAATGGTTTTAGGGACAAGTCACGTAACTAGGCAGTGCTATAAGGATATCTCAGAAGAGGGAAAATTGATTAAATAGGCTAACTTGGTTAATAAATAAACTAAAAAAAAAATTAAAATGATACAAATTGATTAGATATTTTATTTTAATTCAAATAAGAGTAACACCCAAGAAGTTCAATACAGTATGTACAGTGAAAACTTTACTAGACTAAAAATAAACAGTATTTTTGAAGAAAAAAATTAGAACTCTACTGCTACTGTTGCTGTTTACAACTGTATTAAATATACTTCTGTTTATGTATTAAAAAAATAAAAACAGTTTTTAAAGAAAAAATAAAAAGTGTAGACTGAAATAAAATCAAGTACTTTATTTTATTGTGCACGTTTTTATTGTTGGCGCATTATTTTAATGTCTTTTGTGTTGAACTTTCTTAAGAACAGTTAAACAGAAGGATAACAGGCTTAAGCCCATGTAACTCTATCATCAAGATGTGTGACATGACACTACAGAATCAGAAAACAGACATGCTCGAAGGATGAATGCAGTCCTGGCAGATATATAGATTATTTTGTATTGAAAGAAAAAAAAAACTATTTAAACATTTAAAAATATACATCCCGGTCATGATCAGATAACAATCTATCTGTTTAAGGGGAAAAATGCATTTTTGACTGCTAATAATATTCCATGAGGGTTATCAGGAAGATTGTCAGACACCAGTCATTCACATCCTCTTAAAATAACTTCTAAAATGGTTGCTTTGGACACCGTATCCAAAGTATCATAACTATACTTGTGTGCTTGTAAACTCAGAATCAGCCAATTATAATGTTTGATTCTAAGTCATCTTTCAGTTTAAAAGCTAGTGGTGGCTGGTGACTATGAAGGAAGTACAGAGGGCTGCAGCAAGCAAATGAATGGTAGGCCTAACTGAAATGGGGTGGGATTATATTAAAGGATTGCCAGCTCTGGGCTTGGTTACAGTTTTACACAAATAACTTGTCATACACTGCAGTACATGTTACATAGTCTTCCAGAAGAGGCCTTCCTCTTCAGAATTCATGCCAGAGTTCAAGTAATAGTTCATTTCACACATATTAGGTAGTTGAACAGATTCCACTACAACACCACAAAACCCAACTCCTCTAAACACAAAGCTGACCGGCTGTGTTTGCATGGACTACTTACTCAAGTACACATGTGCCATAAACATATACAGTTTGCTATCATGCGAGTTTCACAGAATAATAAAACGTAAATAAAGGAAAAAGCAACTCCCCCATACCTCCTCACTTTATTATTATTAGCTATTCAAAGATACTCCAATTTTGAAAAAGGCCTTGCCTTATATGAGTGCAGCAGAATAATGGTTTACTATCAAAATATCGATCCCCCATTGACGAATGTAAACTTTGTTGATTCCTTTACACAAAATCCATAATGCAGATTTCTCAGAATTTCACAAAAACACTGAAAGTCAACATTTCTGACCACTCTACACCTACAAATAAGTGCTAACATGGGTCAAAAAGGGGGCAAGATTTTGCAGTTCAGAAGACTATTGTTCAACATTTTCAACCGTCACTGTTTGGAATTAGCGTTGGTGGTGTTGCCAATATGCGATCGACATTTTGATTGTAAGCCTAGAGTAATACATTGGAGCCAGATCAGTGCCCTTTATGAGACAGGACAATGGCAGGTTTATTGTACTTTTCATATTGAAAATGGCTTAGAATTACAGTCATTGGAACCATATAATACTGACAGAATAGTTAAGTCAAACAGTCAAAAGAAAAAGGTTTTATTACTAGTTCAAGGCTACTGAACCTGTCATAGCCAAATTCATGAATCACAGGGACTGAAGTTTGAACAGAATGAAGTGCCTGAGCTAAAGCAGCTACATAATCTCATGTTCGAGAGAATTCATGAAGCATACTTGGGAACTGTTAAATATAAAGAAAGGGCATATGACATTCTTTTGGCTAGAAATGTCCAAATATATTAAACTTGTGTTAAAAAAATGAAATCTGTAACAAGTATTGTAAAAGAAGCTAGACAGTTTTAATGATATCTCAAAAAAATCAGGATGCACCGTGGAGTTAGACTCCATGAGATTTATTTCATTTTCAGTCAGTTAACTTCTTATATGTGGTGATTACTATAAGTACCGTGAGGTCATCAAGATATCTCTTCACTGTCACAACACTGATGAAGTCTCTTCTTTCTTTATTCGGTATCCCTGATATAGTCATAGTAACACACAATACTCTACTAAGCCATATCAACAACAAACTGTGATAAATAACAGCAGTGGTCAGTCACTTTCATCCACAGACTTCCTGTTTGCCTACCAGTTACAGCTACTTTACTATGTACACCTAAGATGTCAGATTGTAATCAAATGAATGGAAGAGTAAATAATGGCCACAGTGATGCATTTTAGCTCATTGCTGTCAGACACATGCAGTGAAATGCATTGCCACTTGTCACACACACACACACACACACACACACACACACACACACACACACACACACACACACACACACACACACACACACTAGCCACAGTACTGCATTTTAGATTATTGTCAGATGCATATAGTGTAACCCACTGCATTCCCTACTGTACTTGCATGCATGCATACATATGAACACATATTCTCTGTCTCTGTCTTTCTCTGTCTCACACACACACACACACACACACACACACCACACACAGCTACCCTGAGTGGAAATGTTAGTGGCCACGTTTGATCAATCCCAATCTGTGTGAGTGTGTGTGTGTGTGTGTGTGTGTGTGTGTGTGTGTGTGTGTGTGTGTGTATGTATGTGTATGGTATATACTGTAACAACTACTTGCTACCAGTGCAGCAAACAGTTTTTTACAGTTTAAAAGTAGAAAAGAACTTTTTCTTAAACTGAAGCACTGTACTAGTCCATGTGTCGTTTAACTGTAGAAAAGAACTTTTTCTTAAACTGAAGCACTGTACTAGTCCATGTGTCATATAAACTGTAGAAAAGAACTTTTTTTTAAACTGAAGCACTGTAGTAGTCTATGTGTCATATAAACTGTAGGAACAGCTTTTTCTTAGTTTTACTCTTCACTTTGAGAAGAACTTTTTTTTTGTTGGGGGGGAGGGGCACAAGATCAAGGGGATGGCACTGGCCACATTATTAGTTAGCTACACACATACACACACACACACACACACACACACACACACACACACACACACACGCACACACACACACACACACACACAGACACACACACACACACACACACACACACACACACACACACACACACACACACACACACACACACACACACACACACATGCACGCATATTATCTCAACTTGGCTGTATAAAAAGTATCATCTTTCAGGCTGTCTGGTAGTAGGAGTTCAACAGAACACACAGTCATCACTAACACAGCTCATACAGCATAGCAATATATTGTTTAATTACCAAAAAATGTATTTAATAAAAAAAGTTTATTATTGTTTCAGGCACCAGTCATCTCATTCAGCCTGAGCTAGTGGAAAATAGTTGATCAATGTTTACTTAGTTTAGCTGCCCAAAAATTCCTAATTGAAGCTTCATTTCTATCCCTCTCCTGAACTGGCATAATTTCTTTATTCATTATGGCAGAGTACAACTAAATGGCATGCTGCTTTGAAAAGAGAGCCCAGCCGAATAATCATGCTTTTCTTTTTAAAACAAAACGGGAATTGGAATTCCCAACAGGAGCAGTGTGCGACTGTATGGTTTCTGTGTCCCTTTTATGGGAATGTTGATTATCTGGCAAAATTTAAAAATAGCCAAAAACCTGTGTGCTATTCGCTGACTATTATGATCTTTAGATTATTTTTCTTCCATAAACTATCAAAGTTAAAGAAAATAAAAGGTACTTTTCATAGCTTCTAGGACTTTTAACAACTCTGACAGTCTTTCTTTGTACATGATATATGACAACTAGACCAACAGTAATTATCCTCAACAATATTAGTAGCAACATAAATTTTGGCATCCCAAGGGGAAAGCCTGATGACTGACAGGAAGCATCTGAATAATCAGATAGGATATACTGAGAGGAAAGGTGCTGAAATTCCAAAGCAATCTCTTCTTCCTCCAAACAAGTGGAAGATGAACTTGTTGGCTTTTCAGTTTATATGTTACATTCTTAGGTACTGTGAGAGGTGAATGCTAATCTTGCCTGAGTTGAAACCTACTTTGATCCATGCTAAATGCTTTTCTGGGTACTGGAGCAGTTTCAGCTGATGTGGTGGTGATGATCTCCATCTTCAGTCTCCTGGAGTCCACTTCAGTGTTGACAGAGATGTTCCCCTTAGCAAGGAGGGCAAAATTTCAGCCTGCAGTCATTTAGGCTCTTCTGCCAAGGCACCTATTTTGCATTCCTAGGTAATTTTTCCTCTGAGATAGGGATCTCAAATTCATGGCCCTTGAACCTCAAGCAGTCCACAGATCAACATATTTATAGATGAAGGAAGTAGCTACACTATTGTTCTAGCTAAGCTGCCCACATTTAATTTCGTCTTACAGATTGTGGCCCCTGTCTGAGCTTGATAGTCTTTATACAGCTCCGGTGGTTATCTGAGATTGAGAACTCTAAGCCTGTAACTCAGGCTGCAATGCTTCTGGTTAAATTTCTGGTGAAACCAACCTTGCTACTTTCACTGGTACTGATTTAAGTACCTTTTTAAGCATTATCTTTAGTATGTTGGTTGTTAGAGGCGCCTTAGCAACTGACTTCTCTTCCTTAACAGTGAGATCTGGCTGGAACAAATGCCAGCCATGGTAGTTAATGTAACTACATATTAATTTTCAGAACTGTCAGTGATGAAATCCTTTTCTCTATTTAATTTCTACACATTTTTTGGGCTTCTAATACCAAGACAGGAATGGACCACAGTCCTAACACAAAGAATAATTGAAGTTTATGAAATTAGTATTGTTTTAATCTTTGATGTTAGCCAAAAGTGCTCTTTGCTGCACCTCAAAAAATATCCTTTTCTGTATAGTCATCTTCCTGATGAATAAATTTCTAGAAAAACTCATACTGTAGCTAAAGGACCCTAGGCCCCGTCTCTAGAAAGGAAGGCTATACCACAACACAACTGAGAATCTGTTAAAACCACAGGATTTATTCACCTTAATCTTCAGTTGAACAGTACTTTTAAGCAGAAAAAGTTCAAATTCAGCTTGAACTGGATGTAATAACTTTAAATAATTATTTTAATAGTACTGTCCACCCTGTAAAAGGTAGCTGTAACACTAAAGGATTGGTATATCGCGCTTTGTGTACTAGGTGTTCAGCATTTTACATTGGAAAAAACAGACATAAATAAATTTACGAACACCATTATGATATCACAATGACAATGCTTTTTATGATATCACAATGACAATGCTTTATATATACACTTTTTGGTTTGTACTAATTTCCATCATTTACTATTTTCTGATGAAGTCCTGCTTTAAGTTGGCTTGGGACGAACACCATGCTGAATCTCAGTTGTTTTGCGGTATATACTTCCTGTCTGTAGTATGTGGTGTGATGAGGCTGCCAAGTTTTACCACTTGGTAAATGCAGAACATATCCACCCCATTTCACAATGATGACCACAATGATGAAAGTGATAATTTGTATGGTTCGATTGTGTCCCTCGAGAAGAAACTCAAACGGTTGCGTGGACTACACCTGGACAACTTATTTTTGGCTGAAAGTATTAAAGTCCAGAGAATTCCTAAGAGGCTTAGGTACTGCAAATTCCCCAACAGGGTTATTCCAGGATCTAAGTTTTACAATGATTTGGTTGACTTACAGACAAGGTATTGAATTGTTAGAGGTAATTATTAATAACAACAAAACTATTATAGATTGTCTTAATATTGAAGTTACCAAAAAGAACAGTAGAATTACTAATGATTTATTATTTGATATACACAGGGACTGCTACAACAATGTTTTTTTTTCTAGAGTTGATAGACATTGTGACATTATTAGAACTAGAAAGAACTAAAAGTGGTTGAGAGACAAGAAACATTATGATTCTGGTAATGTTTTTTTCCTTCCACACTAAGGTTAACATCCCAGGTGTGCACAGTTATGAAACAACTAACATCAGATCACCCAGACTAGCATCTTTAAAGATGGTAGAAATGATTTTTTTGATAATGAAACTCATATCTACAGTGAAGAGGCCAACCCATTTGACATTTTAGAATTTTTCTCCTATGTCGGTCTGACAGGCTAGCCAGTTAATGTCATCATCCCCCCGATGGTCACTTGGAGGAGATGACTTCCCTACCTCCCCAATGTCATCATTGGAGGAGATATGACAAGGGCCAGTCCAGAAGGGGAAGGGGGAAAGGCAGAGGAAGGAATCAGAGACCAAGAGCTCTCTGATTATGTAGCCCAGGCTGGTATGACCCTGACCCTGAGCAGCATCTGCCCTCACCAAGAAATGATGCCAACACACAACACAGAGATCAGATTTAATAATTAATAATTGGCTCAAAGGTCATCTAAAGATGCAGGCACCCAATGCACTCCCTAGTATGAAAGAACATCGTCTGTGCAGCAACTGAAACACCCTGGTTGGGCTCCTGAGAGACCCCCAGCTACCAGGCGTATACCTCGTATCGCTTTTCGGGCCCCCAAAACCCAAAAACCAAAAACAAGGGAGAGTGTCCATCATCATCAAGGACACCCACCTCCAGGTTAGTAGGTTAGCACATGAATGTATATAACCATACAGGTGCACCACAACTAAAAAAAAAACTACTACATGTTACAGACCAGTTAGCCAACCAACAGACCTCCACCCTCTCAGGAACCCACTCAGCACCTCTGAATGGATATGAATGATAATGATTCACAACAACATCCTACCAAACCATACTGTAACTACCCTAACATAGATTGGGTACATTATTTAACACCTATTGAATTCAGCTCAAAGGTTCCTTAAATTCACTCAGTAACCCAAACTGCATACAACAACTAGTCACCTCCTACTAGGGGAATATAATAGAGTCACCACATCAATACAAAATGACAACGAGACACTACCACACTGGAGGTATACCCTCACTACCCCAATCTGACCACAAACTAATCACCACCCACACCCATATCCACCTCCACACCAAAACACCACAGTGAAAAGACTCACTCTCTCTTTAAGCTCTCTTCTTCTTCTTAAGAGCCAGATGGATGCCCCTATCTCCACAATGCTCAACTCCCATCCCACAATGCATGCACCTCATCAAACAAATGCTTTCTATGGACATCTCAGAATCAATCCCAAATAAAAGTCCCTATCTCCAAAAGGTCCCTCAGCACCTCAGGAAATAACTATCTGGAAGTATAATAAAAATGTAAGAAAAAAAATAATAATAAGGAAGCAAACCCAAAAAGCAAAGAAGGGAAAAATCCATACTATCTCTAAAAAAAAAATCACTAGAAAACTAAAAAAAAAAATAAAAGGAAAAAAATCCAAAAGGACACTAAAAATAAAGACAAAGAGCCTTCTTCAGCTACTGAATGTAATCTCCTGTCAATCTCAGATGTCAGGGTGAGAGCCCCCTCAGCAAAAAAAAAACACATCAATGGGACCACCTGATTATCCCAGGTTGCATGCTACGAACTAAATGCTATTTAACCTTAGCCTTACTACAGGATATGTACCTGACACTGGGTGACAGCAACAGTGTCCCACCCACCACAAAGGGGGTACCTACAGACCCTAGGAACTACCGCCCATAAGCAGCCACAGCCTGGTCTGCTGCAGCTATGGAAAAAGAATCATTGGAAAAACTCAACAACAGAGATGGGGGGGGAGACACACCACTTGATCCCACCCAGTTCGGTTTGTAAAGGGCAGATGAACCTTTTTTTTTTTGGTTCACTTTTTTTCAAACAGTCACTAGATGAGGGCATGAGGGCAGTCCATACAGCCTAACACAATACCCCACTCAGGCATCATAGATAAGCTCAGCAGCTTAAATGTAAACCCTTATGTCACTCAGATGATGGGTTGCAATAAAGGACAGAAGACATAAAAAAAAAATCGCTGGAGCAATGTGTCAGACACAAGTGGTGTCCCACAGGGATCTGTCCTGGGACCCCTCTTGTTTCGCATTTATTTTCTCAGATGTTAAAGCAATGGGACCACTGAGTATGAAAAAAGTAATCAGGACCAAGAGGATCAAGGGTCTCCAACATATGTCTTATTCTGCCCAGACTAAGAAACGGTGATCTGTGCCTGACATACAAGGCCATGTCCAATCAGGAACTGATGGACATGCTCCACAAGACTTAAACCTCGGCATAAGTATGAGGAGGACATGCTGAGGATAGATGCTCTGGAACAGAATCCCAGTTCATGTTAGGCTGAGCCCCTCACTAACTCTCTCTTCAAGATCTTGATGAGTGAGTGGATGGGAGATCGTCACCCCCAGGGGTCACATCTGTGTCACTACTAGACAGGCACAGTAAAATAATTCTATTATTATAGGGGACCTTCTTGTGTCACTATGGCTAGGCTTACAAATGCCCCAGGGCAGATAGCCTAGTACTAAACTATGAAACTATGAAACTATATTAGATGTGGAGAGTGTCTTTAGTACAACCCTCTCTCACTGTTCACCATGATAGAATTATTATTAGCTGCAATAATTTTAAGATTTTCAATTACAGCAACTTAACCATTACTGAAGAATATTTTTTTATTTGAGAAAGGCTTTACCTTTTTCCCACCCCTAGATTTATTTTAATCAAATTCATTAATAGAGTTCAAGTTGTTTATATGTAAATTAAATTTTGCTTGACATGTAAAGCTCTTTGGTACATAGCTCTCCCCTTTTAATCATGATGTTCTATAATCTATCTTTCAATACTAATTTCCATTATGCCATTCAATACTGGAATACAACAGAGACAAAAAAGAACATTAGCACAACTAGCCCTTCTAACCAAGTCTGCAAAGATGCATGGAGAAGGATGTAGGGAATGATGATGAAGATGGACACACTCATGCATCTGTATCGTAATTTTAGCTATATAACGTTTGTATCTGATATTAGGAGTTGCATCCTTGTCAACCATGTCAGAATTCCAAGCTTATTTTCCTAGGTAACCTAATATGGTACATACCTTTGATCACTGTGGTATGAAAAGAAGACCTAGACCTTGCAAAATTTTATTATTTTTATTTATTTTACATTTGTTGACTGGGCTAGTGCAGCTGGATATATGTCCATTTTCAGTAGAGGCCTGGGGAGAAAAGCTCCAAAAACACAGCATTATTTATATTATATGACAGTTTTTACAAATGCAGGTGCATTTCAGATTTTAGCAATTCTATACATTTCCTTACATTACTGCTTAAAGAATCTTTATACATGTCATATTTGGATAGTAATAAGAAGACATTTGTAATGACATTAAATTAATATATAAAAGCACACTTTCTTTATGGTTAACAGAGAAGCAACTAGATTAGTACAGGAATAGTGGTAAGTACCTAATGATAAGTGAGGAAGTTAGTTAGGGTTAGCACAAAGGCATAACCAATGTGTTTTAAGGCATAGTTTCAGTTTGCTTTTGAATAGTGTTATTGAGGAAAGCGAGGTCAGGTCACTGGGAGTGAGTTCCAGCTTAGCTTTATGGACATGTAATTCAGTGAGGCCTATATAGCTGCTGCATGAATGTCACCTAACAACACATTTTTGAAAAATGGTTGAGAGTCAAACACTACTCCTGATGTGTGGGCTGTGGGCACTGAAGGCCGAATCTTACTTGATAAGCCAGCTACTCTTTTATATAAAGTAACTTTAATAGCACTGCTGCTCATTTGTTGTTAGAACATGAGAAAATTAATTGTGTTTACTAATTGCTTTGGTTATAGCCATATAAAATATTACTTCTCAGAGGACATGCATATACTGTTAAAAGATATTTATGTCTGTTAAAGTAATTGTGGAAGAAAACTTGCAGATGAATGGCTTGCTTGAGGTTTGTATCAATGACCGCCTACAATATTAAAGAAAGATTCATTTGAAATTATACTGTATCATTGTAGGAGAATGGAGGAGTTACACCTTAAGGTTGTATTTCAGAGGTTCTTCTTGCAGAAGCAATAGCTTCTAGAAAGGGCATTTTCAAAGGCAGTTACTTAAATTCAGTCATAAATACTCACTCAAAAAGAAGAGTCAGCTACTTTAAAATGAAATAGAAATCCCATGGAAGGACATGATCCTTAACAACTGGTCAAATTAGGAAAAATGTTGCTTAAGAATGCTTTGCAAACCTTCAAAGAAGTTAAAGAGAATGAACTATAACCTTGATGGAAGACTGAAATTGTAGTTACTTGAACCTTTATAAAGGACTAATGTATACCTGCATTAAAAATCTGAAAGAGGTAATCTGAAACTGCAGACACTGGTACTGTAACTAGATTAAAATGCATATGGTCTTGCTTGGTGCCCAGTTCATCCAGCCCTCTGCAGAGAGATCAGTAATAATTAGTACTGGCCATTCAGCCATATCTAGCTAGATGATTGTAAACAATTTTAGAGATCACAGAAGTTTCTCACCAAGAAATTACAGGGTACTCAAAACAAGTCTTACATGGAAAGACTGAAAGCCTTGCCATTGTATTGTCTCCTACAAGTTGCTAAGGAGTGAACTTGCCTGGCTTACAGGGCTGTCTCTGACCTGGCCCTGATGGAATGCTACACATTTGTAAATCAAACTGCAGGAGGGTCACTTGCTCCAGGGATCTTAACCTAGCCTCTGACATGAATGGGTTATGCTGGAGAGATAGATAAATTTCCCAGAGGCTACCACTTCTCTGGAACAAGCTTCCAATGCATGTGGAACAGAACCCATCTCTGACTCTCTTCAAATGGAACCTAAATCAATGGATGTGTTACTGCATATTCACTCCTGGGGTGGCACCCATTGTCCCTCCAGGACAGAGGATGTTGTTATTAACTACCATAAACCCTTACCTCTCTGAACTTCGCTCACCTAAAAACTGACAATTCGGGCAACTCGGGATAAATATGGCTAGGCTTTTAAGGGCTCTAGGGCCATTAGCATAGTAACATCCTATGAATATAGGAACCTGTAAACTTTGTTAAAACAGAGGTACCAGCTCAAATCTCCATTCTGAGAATGTTTTTCAGGCCCAATTAAACTAAAGAATGTAGTAAATGTTTTAAGCAGCTGATGGATAGTTGTATCCTGATGGAAAAGTTGCTGCTTCTGGCTCTTGTCCAGGGATATCTACTTGGCAAAAGGCAAAATGCTGTGTGACCTCCTACATGTCCACAAAGATAAACAATGGATCAAAGCAGGCTTTATGGTTTAGTCCAATATCATGATATATCAAAGTTACAAGTCTGTTTCCTTTAGGTGCTCCATACATTGTGACATATTGTGACATAGACTACTGTACTCCATACTGTTCTTTAGCATCATGGTCCTTATAGCTAAACACCTGTTGAAGTGCTGCAGTAGTCACATCCTTATTGGACAGCAAAGGCTTTTCTTCACTAAGGTTCGGAACTTGTACCTAAGTCATTGTTGGTTAACAAATTAGGTTTGTCCTTCAGCATGGCAATTTGTGATATGAATAATCTGTTTCTCATTTCACAGTTATGATTCTTCTCTTTATATTAACTAGATAGTTCAGTCAGTAGAGCATTATATATTTCTTGTTTTGCCTGGATTTCTGAATGAATCTTGAATCAAGTGAAATGGCAGCAAAGTGTATATGAGCTCTGACGGCCAGTTCTGAATAAGAGCATTTCTTGGGAATTCTCCTGGTGGCGGGATGAGGTACAAAAAGTTGTTGATTTAAGAATCAGGGATGCAAAGGAATTACAAGAAAGACCTCTCCACAGTAAAGGAGCTACTGACAAGCTGAAGAATCAGCCATGCTGCATCAGTATGCAGTGACTGAGCCTGTCTGCTAGAAAACTGCTTCTCCAGCAATGTGATTGGCTATCAGGAAGTATCCTGTTGATGTCTATTTCCATACCCTCTTTGTTTCTTGATGGGGGGGTGACTTTCTGCCTGCTTGCTTTTGTGCCAAACCACTGCCATATTGTTAGTAGAGTCTATGTTAAAACAATGAACGGAAGAAATTGCAAACGCTCCGTTGAGCGAAAACTCATATACTCGAAACTGCTATTGTGGGTGGCTGCACCAAACAGACAAACAGACTTTATATCCATCCAATAACACAGAAACCATATAAGTTTAAAGCTATGGGGATTGTCAAACCAAGGGTGTGGTATATTTGGCCCACTGTGTATGCTGCAAAGCATTCTATGTTGGCAAGACCAACAGACGCTTGAGAGAGAACGTATTCGAGACCATCTTTATTGCTATAGGAGAAGGCAGGAACACAGTGCGTTAGCCAAACATATGATTCAGAAAGGGGAGAATCACTTTTTTAGTTTTTCCATTACAGATAATCTAATAGATAGTATGAGAGGTGGGGACTTAAGCAACAAGACAGAACAAAAAGAACTTTTTTGATTTTAATGTTAGCTGCACATAAACCAACGGGACTGAATGATTATGTAACATTGAAACCGGTATTAAAAAGCAGGAAACTTAGGAAGAAAGTAACATGAACTATATCTGTTAATTTCTTTTTGATACTTTGTTACATGTTTTTAGCTGTTTTTAGGTAGGTTCATGACAATATGGTTAATTACATTTTAAATGGCTTGTTCCTTTAATTTTTTAAGTGCTTGCGCACCTTTTTTATGTTGATTGGATGATTTTATGATGTGTTGTTTTTAAAAATGGGTGTGTTTTCTAAGAATAAACTCATTTTGGTCTGAAGAAGCAACCGGGACAGGTTGCGAAAGCGCTTACCTTTGTAATAAAGCTCTTGTGGAATATTTCACTTGGAATTTTACTTGCTTTCATGTCTCCGTGGTGTATTAGTGATTGGAACTTTTTGTTTTCGCTTGAACTGTTTGTGGTATTTGTTCCAACACTCTAACAGCAGGGCTTTTTCTCTTTTATTACTAAATCCAAAAATCTAATGACTGATGTATTTTGAAAAAAAATGTGTACTTTAAAGAAGCTAAACATCAATTAATATGCAACTTAAGTCTAAAATAAATGTTTATTTGCCAAATAAAATGTCATCACTAAAGTACAAGTATAATTAAATATTGGACCAATGGTATGACTTATATTTCCCCAAAATACCACTGGGTGCTATCAAGACAATCATGGCAACTCCTGTTTACCAATAAGCTTTATCCTCAAATGCAAAGTAATTATTATCTAAAACATTCTATATGCACTTAATTCACAGTTTTAGTTGGGAAACAATGAAATCATTATTACCTACAAACATTTCTCCAAAGAAATCTCCCCTTTTGGTTTGGAATTGAGATATATAAAAATATTCTATATCTACAGTTAATTAAAATGTGCAGTCCACTGACATCCACATTCCTTATTACATTAATCAATTCCATTGAGTCTCTAATAAAGAGAGTGTTCTTTTTGCATGTTTTTAATGAAATGTTTAATGTACATACCAAGCAGTTTAGTTCTTGCTCCAACTAAGCAGACTGTTTGTCTTATTGAGGCTTTATCCATATTTTGTGGACTTTTCAGATTCCAAAAATCGCACTAATCCTAGGAAATTAAACTCTCTCAAATAATCAGTAGAAGTGTCCCCTTACATATACCATTCTTCTTTCTGAGAAGTTATCAACCTATAGCTCCATTCTATAACAGTCTTAAATGCGTCATACACATTATTGTTTGAGACGATCTCCAACATCATCTTATGACAGCTAATAGTATCCATTATCATCAATACCCTTCCTTTATCGGCTTTCACAATATGTATCTTTCTATCCTTAGACAATCCGCCAAGCAAACCCTATAGTTTAACTCAGTGGGACCGCATCATATATAAATGTTGCTATATCTGTGAATCATGTGTGCTCTGTAGAGAGGTCATTTGCATGTATATTCCATACATAGAGAACTAAAGCTACACAATAAGGTAAGATTGCATACAGTGTCTTACCATGTTTTGCATCTTTGCCTATGAGCCACGTAAGTCTTTGGTATGTGTGGTTTTATGGCAAGCCAGCACTAGCCCATGTTACACAATCCCTGGGATTCATAAAGGTTACCACTAGGTGTACACTAGTGTACATTTTCTGTATTCAAGGACATCCCAACCACATTTTGTGCTGTCTATTTAGTCAGAAAGGCTACAGTAAGTGTACACTTGGTGCATACTCAGTGGTAACATTTATGAATCCCAGCCAGTGTTTATGAACACTGCATTGTATGCTGCAGTTTCTACTTTGTAACAAACTCATGACAGGCAAAATCGGGTGGTACGATGCCAGGATAATCCTATGGGCTAGGCTTGCAAAGGCTCCAGGGCCATTAGCCTAGTATACACCTATGAACCTATGAACCTAAAAGCCCATATGTTAATTTCTCTTGCAAGACACTTTGGATACAGTAAGTAAACTACTAACGTGTATCTCTCTCTCTCTCTAATTCATATATGAAGTACTTTTTTTTATTTTTACTTATGATGTATTGCCATGTGTGCTAGGAATTATGAACACAATATTATTCAGGAATGGTATTATGGAACAGTCTTTAGACAAACCAAACAGAAATAAATATTACTCTTTTTTATTGTAACAGATGATATTTTCTGAATGACGCTAATTATCCAAATTTAAAGTTGTGGGTTAAACTTGTTCATTTGTACCTTTTTGGTTTTCCTAATACTTTTATGTTCATTTGTGCAGGATTGTGGATGTTGGTGGTCAGAAATCTGAACGTAAAAAGTGGATTCACTGTTTTGAGAATGTTACTTCCTTAATATTTTTGGCCTCGCTCAGTGAATATGATCAACGCCTTGAAGAAACGAGCACAGAGGTATCAAGGATGCTAAATATTACATTGTTAAAACAATGAAATACTTTCAGCATTTCTTCATTACTAGTGACTCTAGCTATCTACTGAAATTTGCTTAATGTATATTTTACAGCCATCTTTAGTTCTTATGCTCTTAAATTCCCAAAGCAAATACTCATCTTTCTGGTTT
This sequence comes from Protopterus annectens, assembly GCF_019279795.1. Taxonomy (NCBI): domain Eukaryota; kingdom Metazoa; phylum Chordata; order Ceratodontiformes; family Protopteridae; genus Protopterus; species Protopterus annectens. The sequence continues at coordinate 217,108,517 of NC_056747.1, read as the reverse complement.
TAACCACAAACTCTTAAAAACAAATTTACTAGTCCTAATCTGTCATATGATCATTATCATCATTAGCTTACATGTATTCATCAAACGATTTCTTCATGTATTTTGGAAAATCCCCAGTAATGCCAATCTTAAGAATCTAGTATTTCAGTTACCATCATGTGTTACGGGTCTGCTTCCCTTCTTCATCCTTTTACTTTCTAAGATAACTGACAAAACATTATCTGACCTCTTTTACAGTCTATAGTATCATCTGTGTTTGACTTACAGTTTAGTCTTCATAACTGATTCACAGCATGCCAGCACTTGGACCATTTTATGCACCAGGCTCCTAATCAGAGACAGCTTATTGGTAAAGAAGGTGTGATGTCACTCAAGCATTTGATAAAGTCATCTTTGCTGGATGCTCTTTAACATGATCACATAAATTGCCATAGATTTTTTTTTGACCTGACTTAAATATGACTGGTCTCCTGTATATACTCCTATACCCCAGCATTATTTTCTGTGCATATTATTTCCACCTTTCTCTGGTTTAGTGATTAAGATGTCTCACTCATACCAGAAGGTTGCATATCAGTCATGCTGTCCACTTATTGTCCATCTGGATTTTTGAAGGGGATTCTACTATGATCAATCAAGGCACAGTTGCTTAAAAAACCTCCTTGATCACAAATGATCAAAAATACAAACTAACACCCACTTGTACAGAACGAAGCGTGATTTTGCTTTTCACCTCTTAACTCATATATACTAACTCCATGGTCATACAACATTGGGAAATGGAGAACCTCCTCAAAATTACGCACAGCAGTCTCACACATGTCTGCATGTATGCAAGAAATCAAAACACCTAAAGTAAATTTGACCAGTTGTGATCAGTCAAGTAGAACTGACCAGTGTGGTCATGGGAAGATACAGGGTAAGTATTTTATATATTCTGCACATTTCTTTGTGAGCTTTTTTGAATAAATCTTTTTGTTTCTTCCCTGCTTCCAAAACACGTGTGGCCCAGGTATTGGCTGAAAGGGTCAGAGAAAGACCAGTTCATAGGTTCATAGGTAGGTACTAGGCTATCGGCCCAAGGGCCTAAGTAAGCCTAGCCAACAAGGTTCCCTGGCTTATGCCACCCAAGAAAGTTAATTTCCTGTGCCTCTGTTGAGCAGAGCCACAGAAGTGATCCCCGGGGTGTATTTCCTATTTCCCATCCACTCATCAAGATTTTTCTTGAAGAGTGCTAATGAGGAACTTTGCTTGACATAGATGGTTAGCTTGTTCCAGAGTATAGGAAGTCTCTGGGACAGGAATCTATCCCTCCAGCATATCCTGTTTATTGTGGTGACAAGGGTTAGGTCCCTAGAGCATGTAGCTTGGAGGGATTGGGATTTCTTAAGGTGCAGCATGTCCAACATCTCTGGGTTTAACATAGCTTTATATGTTAGGCAGACATCTCCTTGGAGTAGGTGATATGCTACAGAGTAAAGCTGGAGTTTTTTGAGATGGTCAGTGTAGGGCATCTGTTTGAGGCCAGTAATCCTCTTTGTGAGGTACTTCTGTGGCCTTTCCAGCTGCTGCAGATGTCTTGTGAGGTACATTCCAAAAGAGGCATTGTACTCTATAATGGGTCTAATGAGTGCCGAGTAGAGGGGAACAATAACCTCTTTTTTCCTGGATGAGAACCCTTTTGTGATGAGGTGTGCCACATAGAAGGATTTCCTGACTACTGTGGCGATGTGGTTATCAAAGGAGAGACTACTGCCCACCTGGGTCCCAAGGTCTCTTATCACACATTTGGCATTAAGTAGACTGCCGTTTATGTGGTAGTTCATGGGTACAGAGTTTTTACCAAAGGGAATGACAATGCACTTTTTGGCATTGAGCTTGAGCATCTGTCTCAGTGAGGCCCTTCTGTAGGATGTCCACATAATTTGGGGACTCGACTATGGCTCCTAGTTTGCAGTCATCTGCGAACTTCATTAGCCAGAGGCCTTCTGTGTTAGCCTGTACTTCAGAGAAGTAGATACCAAACAGAAGAGTTCCCAGGACTAAACACTGTGGTACTTCACTTGTCACTGGTTTGAAGTCAGATTTAGAGTCTGCAACTTTTACAGTGTGGGTTCTGTCAGTGAGCCATTTGGCAACCCATCTTGTTATGTAGGGATTTATACCTAGTTTAGTGAGTTTAGCTATAATTCTAGAATGGGGGATGGTGTTGAAAGCATTTGCGAGGTCAAGATAGACTGTGTGAACCACCTTACCCTCGTCTACGGCTTTGGTGACTACCTCAAAGAAGTCAATCAGGTTCAGAAGGCATGATCTGCCTTTCACAAACCTGAACTGGATGAGTTCCAGAGTTTGGAGGTTACCAATGTCTTTGTTTATGAGTTCCATGATGATACGTTCCATGGCCTTGCAGACCAGGCTCGTCAGGCTAATATGGCGATAGTTCCCAGGATCAGTAGTGGCTCCCCCTTTGTGGAGTGGGATAACTGTTGCTGTGCACCATTCAGTGGGCACAAAGCCTGATGTGAGACTATGATTGAACATGGTGCTTGGGTGGGGAGCCAGTTCATTCTGAAGTTTGTGTAAAACACAGCCTAGGATGTTGTCCGGTCCCATGGATGCTGTGTTTTTGGTTTTAGAGAGTGCAGCTTTTACCTGCATAGATGTTATTTCAGGGACTCTGCTTTCTTCCTGTATAGATATGGGCCCTTTAGGGGGTGAGAGGGGGGTAAAGTTAGCACTGAACCTATCTGTCAGGATGTTGGCAATATCAGTTGGTTCGGTAATTTTCATGCCATTGTGCTGTAACTCAGAGCAGATCTGGGTGTTGCCATTGAGATTCTTGACATAGCTATACAATGCTTTGTGGTTGCCCTTAGAATCAGTGGCGATTTTGTTTTCGTAGCTAGCTTTGGTGGATCTTACAAGGGATCTCAGCTTCTTACTGAGGCTGACCAGGGAGCTCCTTCACTCATTGGGATTTTACTCTCTTTTGCAACAGTTTCTTCCTTCTTTGTTTATGGCAGTGGACCACCAGATTGGCTTCCTTTTTTTGGATGATAGCATCTTGGTTCTGTTTGGGATAGCAATGATCCATGCACTCGTGTAAGTGCCTATAAAGTGCAATTGTGTAGGATTCAGTAGTCGTAACTGTATTGTCCATCTGCATGGGTGTCATGAAGTTCCCCACTTCTGTCTTAAGAAGCATGAAGTTGGCTTTGAAGAAATTCTTTACCATGGTTTCCTTAATGGTGTGTGGGGGCCGGATGCGGATATCTAGGATGATTAGCTTATGGTCGGATCTGACCAACAAGGAGTTGATTTCAGGTGTGGTCACTCATGTTGGTAATGACTAGGTCTAGGATATTGTTGCCCCTGGTGGGGGTGTGAATAGGTTCATCCAGGGCATTGGAATTTATGAATTCCAGAAAGCGTTGAGCAAAGGAGTTGGTACATGAGTAGTTTTCCCATTTAATGGTGGGTTAGTTGAAATCGCCCATTATTAGGGTGTTTGGTTGAACCCTAATATTTTCCAGTATATCAAGAAAAGAGGAGTGGGAATCCTGGAGAATGGTGTGGGATCTGTAGCAAGCTACAATTTGGAATGCAGTTTTGCCCAGAGGTAGTTGCACTTGGATAATCTCGGATGCATTATGCTGCGCAACTACCCTGGAGGTGTTGATATCCTTAATGAATATGGACACACTTCCGCCTTTGGTGTTCTGGTCGAGATTATATGGCCGAAAAGTGTGGTATGCGTTATAGCCTGGTAATGCAGGGGTGCTCTCTAGAACCTGGAACCAGGTCTCAGTCACTGCACAGATATCAATGTTCTCCATTTTAAGTAGCGCCTCGAGTGAATGCATTTTGAGATTTAGACTTCTAGCATTGAGTAGCATTACCCACAGTTTTTGCTTGCGTGTTCCTGTTACGGTGGTGAATTTGTCATTTGTACCCTGCCTAAAAAAGGCACTATAGGGGGGCCAAGATCCTTAGCCAGTATCCAGAATCCCAGGGGCGACAGGTACAGGCCATCTCTGGCAAAGCATCATGGTCTGTTGACCATGTCGTCCCAGGCAGACAGATACTGGATCCCCTTAGAATGAGACCAGAAACTTGGCCAATTGTTGAAGTCAGTCATATTGTACTTGTACTGCACTATCATTCTGGGTGATGGCAGGATGCTACTCAGGGCTAGGGTCATACCTGCCTCGGCTACAAGATCGGAGAGCTCTTCCATGTCTCTTTTCATGTAGTCCAACAAGGTACATCTCAGGTTTTTCACACCAACATGGACAATGACAGTCATATTTGTACTTCTTGTGGAGTGACCTGAGTGTGTGGGTTGTGTGGTGGATCCTGGCACCCGACAGGCAGCTGACAGTAACCTTCTCCTTATTTAGCCTGGTGAGTGGGACATCAGTGTGCCTGACTATAGAGTCACCTATGACTAGTGTGTTGGGTACGCTGGTTTGCCTTATGGGCTGTGGTTTATTGGCACACTGAGCCTGTGGGCTATGTGTCATTTGGGTTGTGTTAGGGGGAGTGGAGGTTGCTTGCGTTTCTGCTTTGGAGGTATCTGTTGCTTGAGCAGATTATTATTGAAAGCCTCTGCAAATGTTTTTGTGTTTCTATGTGTGGATTTTGGTGGTGTAGGTTTAGTGGGACTATGTGATGAGTGTGGTGTGGTGCAAGTGTTTACCTTCTCCTCTTGACTGTCAAGTTCAGTCTTGGTTGGAGAGAGCTTTACCTCCAGTTTGGCTAGATAAGTGCATCTCTCACAGGTTGTGGTGTTGGGTGGTAGGAGGAGAGAGTTGTCTGTGTACATGAGGCAGTTGCTACATTGCCTCAAGATGCCCAGATTCACCAGGTGGACAGGAGAAATCACCGGAAGCTGACCCTTGGACATGCCTGAATAAAAAACTACTCTGCTGTAGACAAGTGAGGAAAGTGAGTATAAGAGCTGTTTTTCTCTAAGCAAGTGAGGAAAGTAATTCAAAAACTGCTTTCCTCTAGGTAAAGAGGAAGGTTGATTGCTGTAGTAATTTGTAGCATATTTAGCACTAACAACAACTTCTGAACAAGTGCTGAGCACGAATAAGCAAATTCAAGTGCTAAAACTAAGAATCTGTACCTGGATCTTGTGGTAGATAGGCTACCTAGTGCTTACCACTCTTACTGGTAAGCTAGAATGCTTCTCTTCGACACAGAAAGACTTTGTGGCTCAGAAGCTTACAAACAGTCCTGGATACAGCAAATTTGTATCTGGACTAAACTAGTTACAGGAAAGGTAGAAAACAGGTGCAAATGTGGGCTTTTAAACCAGAAAGTTGAAAGAGATGGTAAAACTTCCCAAACGGCCAATAAACTACAATTTCTGGGCCAGAAACCACTGTTGTGGTAGATAGGCTACCTAGTGCTTACCAATCTCACTGATAAGTTAGAAGCCTTCCCTCCAACACAGAAAGGCTTGGGGGGATCAGAAGCTTAAAAGCATTCCTGGATACAGCAAATCTGGACTAGACTAGTTACAGGAAAGGTGAGAAATGAGCGCAAATGTGGGCTTTTAAACCGAAGGTTGAAAGAGATGGAAAAACTGCCCAAACAGCCAATAAACTATCATTTCTGGGCCAGAAACCACTCTTGTAGATAGGCTACATAGTGCTTACCACTCTCACTGATAAGCTAGAAGGCTTTCCTCCAACACAGAAAGGCTTGGGGGCTCAGAAGCCTACAAATAGTCCTGATACAGCAAATCTGTATCTGGACTGGACTAGTTACAGGAAAGATAGGAAACAAGTGCAAATGCGGGCGTTTAAACCAGTAAGTTAAAAGAGATAAAAAAACTGCCAAGCGGCCAGTAAACTACAATTTCTGGGCCAGAAACCACTCTTGTGGTAGATAGGCTACCTAGTGCTTACCACTCCCACTGATAAGTTGAAGGCTTCCCTCCAACACAGAAAAGCTTAGGGGGCTCAGATGCTTACAAACAGTCCTGGTTACAGCAAATATGTATCTGGACCAAATTAGTTACAGTAAAGGCAGGAAACAAGCTTAGAATTGTTTTTTGGAAAGTGGAAAGGGAAAAAGGAGAAACAGAAGATAATTCAAAATTAAGGACCTAAGTGGGCTGCCTTCCACAAATGTTCTCTCTGTATTAGGTAGAATGAGATAGTGACACTAGACTGGGATAGAGCTGGGATAGAGCTGAACAGATGGGACTGGTAGGAGTATCTGAAGTCAAAATATGATCTCACTGTACTCGGTTGAGTGAGCAAATGAGAGGGGGAGTGTTCAAACACAAATTTACAGGAGGGGAGGGCAATTCCAAAGCCACTAAGATTAATACCACAACAAGAAAAGGGAGGGTGGGCGGAAAACTAACTGCAGAGACAGAGAGAGACCACAGTATTTTATGAAACAATTAAATAAAAAAATAAATAACGACAAAGAGACACAGACCACAATATTCAATGAAACAAGTAAATGCACAGAAAAATGCAGTACAATCTTTAACACTGCAAGTTTGTACTTAACTCAGCTAGTAATGCAGTTGATTGTAGGTATGTAGCAGAAGCCAAACAACTCAGATATTTGAGCAGTAATAAATTCAAAGATATGTGGTTAACACTTAAAAATACACAAAAACCCTCTAGGCTAAGAGTTTAACACTGAATATCAATGACGTGAAATACAATAGCCCCAACTAATTGCAGAGACAGAGAGAGATCACAGTATTCTATGAAACAATTAAATAGAAAAATAAATAACTACAGAGGGACACAGACAATGAAACAATTAAATACACAGAAAAATAAAATAAAATGCAGTACAATCTTTAACACTGCAAGTGTGTACTTAACTCAGCTAGTAATGCAGTTGATTGTAGGTGTATAGCAGAAGCCAAGCAACTCAGATATTTGAGCAGTAATAAATTCAAAAATATGTGACTAACACTTATAAATACACAGAAACCCTCTAGGCTAAGAGGTTAACACTGAATATCAATGAAGTGAAACACAATAACCCCCAGTAACTGCAGAAACAGAGAGATACCACAGTATTCTATGAAACAATTAAATAGAAAAATAAATAACTACAGAGAGACACAGACCAATGAAACTATTAAATAGACAGAAAATAAAATAAAATGCAGTACAGTCTTTAACACTACAAGTTTGTACTTAACTCAGCTAGTAATGCAGTTGATTGCAGGTATATAGAAGAAGTCAACTCAGATATTTGAGCAGTAATAAATTCAAAGATATGTGACTAACACTTATAAATACACAGAAACCCTCTAAGCTAAGAGTTTAACACTGCATGTTTGTACTAACTCTGCTAGTAATGCAGTTGATTGTAGGTATGTAGCAGAAGCCAAACAACGCAGATATTTGAGCAGTAATACATTCAAAGATATGTGACTAACACTTATAAATACACAGAAACCCTATAGGCTAAGAGTTTAACATTGAATATCAATGAAGTGAAACACAATAGCCCCAACTAACTGCAGAGACAGAGAGAGACCACAGTCTTCTATGAAACAATTAAATAGAAAAATAAATAACCACAGAGAGACACAGACCAATGAAACAATTAAATAGACAGAAAAATAAAATGCAGTGCAATCTTTAACACTGCATGTTTGTACTTAACTCTGCTAGTAATGCAGTTGATTGTAGGTATGTAGCAGAAGCCAAACAACTCAGATATTTGAGCAGTAATACATTCAAAGATATGTGACTAACACTTATAAATACACATAAACCCTCTAGGCTAAGAGTTTAGCATTGAATATCAATGAAGTGAAACACAATAGCCCCCACTATCTGTAGAGACAGAGAGACACCACAGTATTCTATGAAACAATTAAATAGAAAAATAAATAACTACAGAGAGACACAGACCAATGGAACAATTAAATACACAGAAAAATAAAATAAAATGCAGTACAATCTTTAACACTGCAAGTTTGTACTTAACTCAGCTAGTAATGCAGTTGATTGTAGGTATGTAGCAGAAGCCAAACAACTCAGATATTTGAGCAGTAATAAATTCAAAGATATGTGACTAACACTTATAAATATACAGAAACCCTCTAGGCTAGCAAATGAATTTAATTAAAATCTCAGATAAAGCTCCACTTCTCTGATGGCAACCAATTGTTTGGATCAGTTTATAAATATTAGGAAAACTAATGTAATTTTGAAAGAAAAGCACCAAAGTAAATGCATTCACAAGTTTTCTTTGCATGCTAAGTGCACAACAAATTATGTCTGGTCCTGTAAGTACCTCACCATCTCTTTTATCTTAATCATGTAAGCTGATGTTTCTTTATTTTTATGTGTTTTTTTTATTGTAACGAGATAAAATGGGTAGTGCATCTTCGCCAGAAATCTGAACAAAAATTTTCAGTGCACAGGATGTAAAAAAGGAAACATTACCAACTCAGCAAATCAGTGCACAGGATATAATAAAGGAAGCATGTTACCAAATCAACCAATCAGTGCACAGGTTATAATAATGGAAGCATGTTACCAACTCAGCTAATGGTACTGGAGAACAGGCAGGGCAACAAGCAGAATGAGTGACTAAGGCAGGGTATATTTATCAACAACATCTGTTTCTGTACATTTTACCCATTAGCCATCCTTGCATGCAGTGGCTGTGTCAGCATCTGCTTTACACACAAGGGTTGTATCACCTGTCATTTAACCAGTTTACTGATTTACTGTTCTTATCTATTTTTTCTTAGTTACCCATCTGGCATTTACTTGTCAATATACAGAACTTGCATTTATTTTGTAAAATTAATGTTACTGCTGATTTGATATATTTAAACTTTTAAACCCAGACTGTTACTGATTTGAAAGTTTACACAGTACAGAACTAAAAGTGCAGTATAGTGTTACTGATTTGGAAGTTTACACAGTACAGAACTAAAAGTGCAGTATAGTGTTACTGATTTGGAAGTTTACAGAGTACAGAACTCAAAATGTAGTATAGTGTTACTGATCTGGAAGTTTATAGAGTACAGAACTAAAAATGTAGTATAGTGTTACTGATTTGGAAGTTTACAGAGTACAGAACTAAAAATGTAGTATAGTGTTACTGATCTGGAAGTTTACAGAGTACAGAACTAAAAATGTAGTATAGTGTTACTGATCTGGAAGTTTACAGAGTACAGAACTAAAAATGTAGTATAGTGTTACTGATGTGGAAGTTTAAGTGGTACAGAAATAAAAGTGCAGTATAGTGTTACTGATTTGGAAGTTTACACAGTACAGAACTAAAAGTGCAGTATAGTGTTACTGATTTGGAAGTTTACAGAGTACAGAACTAAAAGTGCAGTATAGTGTTACTGATTTGGAAGTTTAAGCGGTACAGAAATAAAAGTGCAGGATAGTGTTACTGATTTGGAAGTTTACAAAGTACAGAACTAAAAGTGCAGTATAGTGTTACTGATTTGGAAGTTTACAGAGTACAGAACTAAAAGTGCAGTATAGTGTTACTGATTTGGAAGTTTACACAGTACAGAACTAAATGTGCAGTATAGTGTTACTGATTTGGAAGTTTACAGAGTACAGAACTAAAAATGTAGTATAGTGTTACTGACTTGGAAGTTTAAGTGGTACAGAAATAAAAGTGCAGGATAGTGTTACTGATTGGGAAATTTAGACAGTACAGAACTTAAAGTGCAGTGTAGTGTTACTGATTTGGAAGTTTACAGAGTACAGAACTAAAAGTGCAGTATAGTGTTACTGATTTGGAAGTTTACACAGTACAGAACTAAATGTGCAGTATAGTGTTACTGATTTGGAAGTTTACAGAGTACAGAACTAAAAGTGCAGTATAGTGTTACTGATTTGGAAGTTTACACAGTACAGAGCTAAATGTGCAGTATAGTGTTACTGATTTGAAAGTTTACAGAGTACAGAACTAAAATGTAGTACAGTGTTACTGACTTGGAAGTTTAAGTGGTACAGAAATAAAAGTGCCGTATAGTGTTACTGATTTGAAAGCTTACACAATCCAGAACTAAAAGTACTGTATAGTGTTACTCAAGCTTTGGTGCTGCTGTGTCACAAAATAACCCTCCTCTGCATGTTGTGTGTGTGTGTGTGTGGGGGGGGGGGTCAGTTGTTAGTTGTTACTGGGTTCTGTCTCTTATGTTTTACATGACCCTTAATCACATTCTTCTTGGTCTGGGACTAAGATAACACCATTAAGTCTTCCACAAAATAACAGCATCAGTGGGTCTGCTCTGAGGTGCAAACCCAGGCATATCCTTAAAGACACTGAATGGTGAAATATTTAGTGTGGAATCACTCTCAGGACAAGTGAGATGAGGAAATAACTGTGCAGAGATATCTTGTAGTAGATTTGAACATGGAATGGTTGTGAACAGTGGAAAGCTCAGCTGTCAATATGAAGTAGCACTAAGGAAGAAAAAGGAAGAAAAGAAAGTACAGAGATAGTACACACAAAACAAACCTGATGTTAGGACTTGTAGCCATGTCTGAAAACAGTGAGATGAAAAGCTTTATTCTAAGTTAATGTGGTTTACCATGTGAATATTGAAGTTTAAAAAATCACAAAACTCATAGCCACGCCACATGTAAAACTATGATATCACTTAATGGAATATTCAATTTATCCAAGGTGGTATGAGGAATATATAAGAATAGAGGTGTCAAAGTCTCAGTTCCCCACATTGGGAAGGTACATGATGTCACGTCCCCATCAGCAAGCAATACATTTTTTCAGGTTTGGCTATTTGCAGTTTCAACCTTTAATGTTCAGTTGTGAATGTTATGATGATTACTTATATAGTCATCTATACTAGATGTATTTGTTGTTAGATGCTACCAACAGACTTTTTTTTTTTGTGTAATAGTAGTACACAGATAATCTTGTAAGAGCTTTGATACAAATACACAAACAACCTCTTCTGTTTTCCTACAGAACCGAATGAAGGAAAGCATTGCCTTGTTTCACACAATTCTTGATTGTAAATGGTTTAACAACACTTCTATCATCCTCTTCCTAAACAAAACAGACATCCTGGAGGAAAAGGTTAAAACATCCAATGTGGCAAACTACTTTCCTGAGTTCAGAGGTAATCTGGTGTGAAGTTTTTGGTCTGTGTGTCTGCTATCTTTAAGTAAATCAGATTATTCTGCTGGCCTGGTTAGACTATTAGTCTGTTGGACTAAGATTGTCATTTTTCTTAAAATGTCTCTTTCTTTTAACAGGCCCTGCTAAAAATGCTAAAGCCGCAATGGATTTTATTTCTGAACTGTATGAAAAAGTATACAGAAGGGTTAGTGACAAAAAGAAAACAATGAATGAAAATGAAACAAAACGATTACTTTTCCGGCATTTCACCTGTGCTACTGAAACAGAAAACATTAATAAAGTCTTCAGGAATGTGAAAAATACTGTTCTTGTGAAACATCTGCAAGACATTGAAATTCTTTAATGAGGTTAGATATGAGCCTCAGAACTCCTTGCATCATAACAGTTTAAAATGAGGCAGGGACAGGATATAAAATGGCAGCTCCTGTTTGACAGAAGTTCCTAGTTGCATTGCGAGAGAAATGACAGAGAAGAGATGGTACAACATAGCTAACATATCTAACATAACGTGCTAGGATGATGCCTCAGAATATCCCGGTCTCAACAGACAAGCATCTACCATGTCCTCACTGCATCCAATACTGTGATGCAAATTCAGAAATATGTGTTACTCTGTAACTTTATTAACAAAGAAACATTGTTTTTCAGACCCCTTCAGGTTTCTTTATTACAAAACATTCTACTTTGTTTACATGTGATATGACAATGTTATCTTGATCTTGACTCAACATAATTTTTCAAGATTTATTTGGATACTAAGGAATGTTGTCTGTACAACCCTTATAGTACTGGTTTGCAGCAATGTTTGTTTTTCATTCAGTGACCATTTCATTACATTTCTTTGAAAAACATGAATGCATATGCTTTCAAGGCAAAACAGTCATACTGTTTACTTACCAAGTGACCATAAATACACAAGGTCTGTTGCTTGAAACTCACAAAGGCTGTTTCTAGTGTTTGCAGTATTTATTGCTAACCATAGTAATGCATTAATCTGTCCTCATTTTATAAGTAAATCAAATGTTTGAAAAGTTATCCATTAAAATAACAACCAGAATGATGGCACTTTATGTACTGATCTGGCAATAATAATCCAAACAAAATTAAAACTCAGTATTTAAAAGTGAATGATGCATTGTATGATTTTGCAAGATTTCCCATTTGCAAAACACATGCGCACGCACACATGCACGTGCACACACACACGTGTGCACATATACAGATGCATGTACACGTGCATTCCCATACACAGACATGCATGAACATATATGCACGTGCATACATGTACATGTGCATTCACACACACACACACACACACACACATGCATACACACCTACATGTGCGCACATACACTCACACTACTGAACTGCAAAATAGAATATTTCATTACTGTACCAAAAGTCACCAAAACACAGTATAAAGCAACAGCTACCATGCAGAGTTCAGTCCAAGAAGTGTTGCAAAATTACATAAAATCCAAGGAATAATCAGTCCGTAGTAAAAAATCCAAATTGTTGTTTATTAGTGCACTCAGTAGGTTAGCACTTTCACAAGTTAGCTTCTTCAGACCATATACCAATCAGATTCCTACACATCATGAATGGCTCATTAATTATTAAGTGCATTATAAAATCACATATAAATTCCATTACATCATTTAGACATCAAACTATTCCTAAAAAATGGATAAACAATCTAAAAGTGCATTTAAATGAACACTCAAAAAACAACCTTTAAAAGTCAGAAACATTATCCTAATTACGATTATTGACTTCATGTACCTGATAAATAAAAACTATTGAAAAATAAATAATAGAATTATATGTATATAAATAGAAATGTATATATATAAAAAAAGATGTAACTAGTAGCATCTATCTAACCTTCAACCTATTGGTCCAAAGAAAGGGCTTCAAAGAAACCCTTTCATTCAGACCTTTGCCCACATCAGCATGTAGTCTGATAATCCAGTTGGCCTCTCTTTCTTCTGTCAAAGCACTAATATTGCCACCCCTTATACCTAAATGTACCACTTCAATGACCACAAACTCAAATATCTGTTTGTGTCCCATGGACATGACATGTTTCGCTAGTGCATTAGTCACTGTACCTGTTCTGATATTGTATAAATGCTCTCTTATTCTGTGTCTGAATTGTCTGTCAGTCTTTCCTACAGAGAAAGACTGACATGCTCCACAGACAGCCAGGTAGACCACATGTTCCATTCCACAGGTGGCTACACAATTAAACCTAAATTCTCTCCCTGTATCAGGATGTATAAAGTGCATCTAACATGTTGACAGAAGTTACACTTACCACAAGGTGTGGTACCTACTATGTCTCCTCTGGCTTTCCTAGCATTTTTATGACATAATATCCTCTTTATATTTCTCTTATTTTTAAACCTAAATTTTGGAGTGTCCCCTATATATTCTTTAATTTGTAGGTCAGTCATCAATACTCCCCAGTGTTTTTGAAAAATTTTATAACATTATCCTTCTCACTAGTAAAGTACATGGGAATTATCACTGTGTTATCTGCTTCTGTTAACTGTTTCAAACTATTTGACTAGCTTGAAAAATAGGGCTTAGCTCTGTCCTCTCTCATTGCATCAATGGTGGACAAACCTTCATCAAGATCAGCAGTGCTATAACCACATTTCTCAAACCTCTCTCTAAGATCTGACATTCCCTTGACAAAACCTTCTTCAGTATTGTTCAGCCTCGAGACACGCATCCCCTGTCCCTTAACAACATTACGAAAAACGTGTACACACACATGTGTGCGCATATACAGATGCATGTACATGTGCATTCCCATACACAGACATGCATGAACATACATGCACATGCATACATGTACATGTGCATTCACACACACACACACACACACACACACACACACACACACACACACACACACACACACATGCATACACACCTGCATGTGCGCACATACACTCACACTACTGAACTGCAAAATAGAATATTTCATTACTGTACCAAAAGTGCCTCAGTAATCAATGACTTCTAATCCTAAGGTTGTAATTAGCCTTTTCCACGCCTTTTACTTCATCATGTGCTGCCTGTTGAGCCAGAATAAGGCAGGCGAGAAATCTGTATGGATAGTGTGGTTAACACAGTCATGATTTAATGCAGGTATTGAGGTTATGATGGGGAGAAAAAGGCAAAGAATGCTAGATGTCTGTCCCCTTGTGCAGCAGGAGATTTCCCTCTTCTCTCTGACATAAGTAATAGGATCAACACAGCAGACCCCATAGTTTTTTATATGGTAACATAAGAACTTTGCAAAGGTCAAAGGTGTAGCCAGGTCCAGAAGTAAGCAATGATCAGGTGAATGCATTTCTAAGTCTGGGTAAGGTTAACCTTTAACTGTGTGTGGGGGTGGTGGGATGTATTCATAGAAAAGTAGAAACTGTAGATTATTTGAGTTGTCGTTATAAGTGTGCATGAATAATTAGTCACCAACCGGTCATGTGCATATAGGGCAAGTGGTCTTATGAGCAGACTCAAATGATATAAAAATTATGAAGGAGTGAAGCAAAAGAATGCGGAAGCATAATGCATGGTGAACTGTCATTTGTTAATGCATGGTGAACTGTAATTTGTTAATGCATAGTGAATTGTAATTTGTAGACTGAGGCACAATGTGTAATACATTATGGACAGGAGGTAGAGCTGTGGGAGAACCTGTGGACCCATTTATATGAACTATGGATATGTGAAGGTGTTGGATTGTGTGATGTATTGATGTTTTATTATAAGTTGTTAGCACTATTGTAATTCCTCTCTGTAGTCACTTGGGTTTCCTCCTGGCACTCCAATTTCCTTGCACATTCCAAAGACATGCAGTAGGTGGATTGGACACTTTAAATTGGCCATAGGTGAGTGTGTGTGCATGAGTGAGTGGTGAGAATGAATTAGTGTGGCAGGGCTAGCCACCCAGAGGTGTAAACCTTGGCTCGAGATGATTGTCACTACAGAAGTGACACCCCAACCCCATGTGCAAAATGGGAAAAGGGGTTGAGGATGGATGGAATATTACTGTAATTGCTGAAATGGAATAAAGTACATTAAAGCAACATTTATTACATGACTAGTACTCAATGGTGGAATGATAACGTTTTCTTTCTTCTGCTGCTCAGTGTGGAAGAGATGATCATACTGTCTGTGTCATATGTAAAATTGCTACCTACCTGTTTTCATGATGTCAGTATTACCGTGGAGTCCAACCAACTTTTAAAGGGCCACCAATGTTTCTTCAGTTACTACATATTTGCATGTATCTCAGAACTGCAGATAATAGATTAGGCTTATTGCAGCCATTGCTGAGAATAACAAAAAAAAAGCAGAAACACAGCAGGACTGTTTGATTTTCCTTTACTTCAATACACTGGTACCTCGGCCATTCACCTTCAATGGACAATATACAATTACAAACAATCATCTTTATATACAAAGGTTCAAACCCCAATTAATACAATTAAATAACTAATTGAAAAATTGTATCTTCTTTAAAATGCTGCATACACATTTTTTAAAGTACTACATGCATATTTTATTAAATACAGCCATCCTAAACATGTTGGTGATCAAGAAGATGAGGAAGTTTGTGAGGGCAGCACCAAGGATCAAATGGTGGAAATTTAAAAAGGGTAATTGTGAGGTGGAGTTCAGGGATGAGTTAAGACAGGCACTGGGTGGCAGTGAAGAGTTACCAAATAGCTGGGTAACTACAGCAGAGATAGTAAGGGAGACTGCTAGAAAGGTGCTTGGTATCACATCGGGACAGAGGAAGGACGACAAGGAGACATGGTGGTGGAATGAGGAAGTACAGAAGAGTATACAGGCAAAGAGGTTGGCAAAGAAGAAGTGGGATTGTCAGAGAGATGAAGAAAGTAGACAGGAGTATAAGGAGATGAGGTGCATGGCAAAGAGAGATGTGGTGAAGGCTAAGGATAAGGCATATGAAGAGTTGTATGAAAGGTTGGACACTAAGGAGGGACAAAAGGACCTGTTGGCTAGACAGAGGGACCGAGCTAGGAAAGATGTGCAGCAGCTAAAGGTGATAAAGGATAATGAGGGAAACATACTCACAAGTGAGGAGAGTGTGTTGAGGAGATGGAAAGAGTACTTTGAGGGGTTGATGAATGAAGAGAATGAGAGGGAGAGAAGGTTGGATGATGTAGGGATTTTGAATCATGAAGTGCAGTGGATTAGCAAGGAGGAAGTAAGGATAGCTATGAAGAGAATGAAGAATGGAAAGGCTGTTGGCCCAGATGACATACCTGTGGAAGCATGGAGGTGTTTAGGTGAAATGGCAGTGGAGTTTTTAACCAGATTGTTTAATGAAATCTTAGAAAGTGAGAGGATGCCGGAGGAATGGAGAAAAAGTGTTTTGGTACCGATTTTTAAGAATAAGGGTGATGTGCAGAACTGTAGTAACTACAGAGGGATTAAATTGATCAGTCACAGCATGAAGTTATGGGAAAGAGTAGTGGAAGCTAGGTTAAGAAGGGATGTGATGATTAGTGATCAGCAGTATGGTTTCATGCCGGGAAAGAGCACTACAGATGCAATGTTTGCTCTGAGTGTTGATGGAGAAGTACAGAGAAGGTCAGAAGGGGTTGCATTGTGTTTTTGTAGACTTAGAGTACCTAGAAAGGAGTTGTGGTATTGTATGAGGAAGTCAGGAGTGTCAGAGATGTATGCAAGAGTGGTACAGGATATGTACAAGGGTAGGGTGACAGCGGTGAGGTCTGCGGTGGGAGTGATGGATGCATTTAAGGTGGAGGTGGGGTTACATTAAGGATTAGCTCTGAGCCCTTTCTTATTTGCAGTGGTGATGGACAGGTTGACAGACGAGATCAGACAGGAGTCCCCATGGACTATGATGTTTGCAGATGACATTGTGATCTGTAGTGAGAGTAGGGAACAGTTGGAGGAGACCCAGGAGAGATGCAGATATGCTCTAGAGAGAAGAGGAATGAAGGTCAGCTGGACTCAGACAGAATATATGTGTGTGAATGAGAGGGAGGATAGAAGAATGGTGAGGATGCAAGGAGTAGAGGTGGCAAAGGTGGATGAGTTTAAATACTTGGGGTCAATAGTTCAGAGTAACGGTGAGTGTGAAAGAGAGGTGAAGAAGAGAGTACAGGCAGGATGGAGTGGGTGGAGAAGAGTGTCAGGAGTGATTTGTGACAGATGAGTACCTGTAAGAGTGAAAGGGAAGGTCTAC
>NC_056747.1:217011116-217083616 GCF_019279795.1 Protopterus annectens | reverse complement strand
ATCACATAGTCTCACTAAATCTACACCACCAAAATCCACACATAGAAACACAAAAACATTCGCGGAGGCTCTCAATAATAATCTACCCAAGCAACAGAGACCTCCAAAGCAGAAATGCAAGCAACCTCCACCCCCCCAACACAACCCAAATGACACATAGCCCAGAGACTCAGTGTGCCACTCAACCACAGCCCATAAGGCAAACCAACGTACCCAACACACTAGTCATAGGTGACTCTATAGTCAGGCACACTGATGTCCCACTCACCAGGCTAAACAAGGAGAAGGTTACTGTCAGCTGCCTGTCGGGTGCCAGGATCCACCACATAACCCATGCACTCAGGTCACTCCACAACAAGTACAAATATGACTCTGTCATTGTCCATGTTGGTGTGAACAACCTGAGATGTAGCTCCCTGGACTACATGAAAAGAGACATGAAAGAGCTCTCCAATCTTGTAGCCCAGGCCGGTATGACCCTAGCCCTGAATAGCATTCTGCCATCACCCAGAATGATACCGCAGTACAAGGACAAAATGATTGACTTCAACAATTGGCTAAGCTTTTGTTGTCATTCTAAAGGGATCCAGTATCTGTCTGCCTGGGATGACATGGTTGACAGACCATGATGCTTTGCCAGAGATGGCCTGCACCTGTCACCCCTGGGATTCTGGATACTGGCTAATGTTCTTGCCGCCCCTATAGTGCCTTTTTTAGGCAAGGTTCAAATGACAAATTCACCATCATAACAGGAACAGGCAAGCAAAAACTGAGGGTGATGCTACTCAATGCTAGAAGTCTAAATCTCAAAATGCACTCACTCGAGGCACTCCTTAGAATGAAGAACATTGATATCTGTGCAGTGACTGAGACCTGGTTTAAGGCTCCAGAGAGCACCTCTGCACTACCAGGCTATAACTCATACCACACTTTTTGGCCATGTAACCTGGACCGGAACACCAATGGTGGAGGTGTGTCTATATTCATTAAGGATATCCACACCTCCAGGCCAGTTGCTCAGCATAATGCAGCCGAGGTTATCCAAGTGCAACTAACTCTGGGCAAAACTGCAGTCCAAATTGTAGCTTGCTACAGATCCCCCACCATGCCCCAGGATTCTTGCTCCTCTTTTCTTGATGTGCTGGAAAATATTAAGGTTCAACCAAACACCCTAATAATGGGCGATTTCAACTACCCCACCATTAACTGGGAAAACTACTCATGTACCATCTCCTTCGCTCAACGCTTTCTGGAATTCACAAACTCCAATGCCCTGGATCAACTTATCCACACCCCCTCCAGGGGCAACAATATCCTAGAGCTAGTCATTACCAACATGAGTGACCGGTGTTCCATACCTGAAGTCAACGTCTCATTGGTCGGATTTGACCATAAGCTAATTACCCTTGATATCCACATCCTGCCCCCACCCCCCCCCCCCATTAAGGAAACCATGGTAAAAAAGTTCTCCAAAGCCAACTTCATGCTTCTTAAGACAGAAGTAGTGAACTTCATGACACCCATGCAGATGGACAATACAGTTATGACTATTGAATCCTATACAATTGCACTTTATAAGCACTTACACAAGTGCATGGATCGTGCTATCCCAAACAGAACCAAGATGCTATCCTCCAAAAAAAAGGAAGCCAATCTGGTGGTCCCCTGCCATAAACAAACTGTACAACAGAAGGAAGAAAGAGTTGCAAAAGAGAGTAAAATCCCATGAGTGGAGGAGCTCTGTGGTCAGCCTCAGTAAGAAGCTGCGATCCCTGATAAAATCCTCCAAAGCTAGTTACAAAAACAAAATCACCACTGATTCTAAAGACAACCACAAAGCATTCTATAGCTATGCCAAGAATCTCAATGGCAACACTCAGATCTGCTCTGAGTTACAGCACAATGGCACTAAATATACAGACCCAACTGATATTGCCAACATCCTGGCAGATAGGTTCAGTGCTAACTTTACCCCCCTCTCACCCCCTAAAGAGCCCATCTCTATACCAGAAGAATGCAAAGTTCCTGTAATCACGGCTGCACAGGTAAAAACCACATTCTCCAAAGCCAAGAACACAGCTTCCATGGGAACAGACAACATCCCAGGCTGCGTTCTACATGACCTACAGAGTGAACTGGCACCCCACCTAAGTACCATGTTCAATCATAGCCTCACCTTAGGCTTTGTGCCTGCTGAATGGCGCACAACAATGGTTATCCCACTCCACTGGGGGAAACCACCACAGACCATGGGAACTACCGCCCCATTAGCCTGACGAGCCTGGTCTGCAAGGCCATGGAATGTATCATCATGGAACTTATAAACAAAGACATTGGTAATCTCTAAACTCTGGACCCCACTCAGCTCGGGTTTGTAAAAGGCAGATCATGGCTCCTAAACCCGATAGACTTCTTTGAAGCAGTCACCAAAGCCATAGATGAGGGTAAGGTGGTTCACACAGCCTATCTAGATCTTGCCAAGGCTTTCGACACCATCCCCCACTCTGGAATTATAGATAAACTCACTAAACTAGGTATAAATCCCTATGTCACAAGATGGGTTGCCAACTGGCTCACTGACAGAACCCATACTGTGAAAGCATCAGACTCCAAATCCGACTTCAGACCAGTGACAAGTGGAGTTCCACAGGGTTCAGTCCTGGGTCCTCTCCTGTTTGGTATCTACTTTTCTGAAGTACAGGCTAACACAGAAGGTCTTTGGCTAATGTTCGCAGATGACTGCAAACTAGGAGCCATAATCGAAACTCCTAACGATGTGGACATCTTACAAAAGGGCCTCACTGAGACAGATGCCTGGTGTCAAAGCCATGGCCTCAAGCTCAATGCCAAAAAGTGCATTGTCATCCCCTTTGGTAAAAACTCTTTACCCATGAACTACAACCTAGGCAGCAGTATACTTAACACCAAAAGTGTGATAAGAGACCTTGGGACACAGGTGGACAGTAGTCTCTCCTTTGATAATCACATTGCCACAGTAGTCAGGAAATCCTTCTTTGTGGCACACCTCATCACAAAAGTTTTCTCATCCAGAAAAAAAGAGGTCATTGTTCCCCTCTACTCATCACTCATTAGACCCATTATAGAGTAACACCCCTTTTGGTATGTACCTCACAAGACATCTACAACAACTGGAAAGGCTGCAGAAATACCTCATAAAGAGGATTACCAGCCTCAAACAGATGCTCTACGCAGACCATCTAAAAAAACTCCAGCTTTACTCCATCGCATATCGCCTACTTAGAGGTGATCTCTGTCTAGCATACAAAGCTATGTCAAATCCAGAGCTGTTGGACATGCTCCAGTTAAAGAAATCCCAATACCTCTGAGCTACACGCTCTAGGGACCTAAACCTTGTCACCACAATAAACAGAACATGCTGGAGGGATAGATTCCTGTCCCAGAGACTTCCCATACTCTGGAATAAACTACCTATCTATATCAAACAAAGCTCCTCATTAGCAGTCTTCAAGAAAAATCATGATGATTGGATGGGAAATAGGAAATTTACCCCAGGGATCACTTCTGTGGCTCTGCTCAACAGTGGCATAGGAAAATAATTTTCTTGGGTGGTAAAAGCCAGGGTACCTTTTTGGCTGGGCTTGTATAGGGCCTAGGGCCGATAGCCTAGTACCTACCAATGAACCTATGAATGTACAGGTTTGTAAATGTGTGTGGGTTAGGGTTAGAGTAATGGGGTAGATTAAATGTGTGTCAGTAGTTAGGGGTATGGGGAGGTTAGGTAATTTAGACTAGATTTGGGGGGGGTTGTATGCACATGTGGTGAGTATCCGAGCTGTCTTGTGTAGTTAAGATGAAGGTGAGGGTTAAGGGGAGGGGCGGAGTTAGGGTTAGCACATACTACTAAGGCAATGTGGGGGAGGGTCAAAGTAAAGCTAAAAAAATGATAGCAAAATGATTTTTTGGAATTTATCAGTTTAGTGGACTTGTGGAAATATACAAGTCCAGTATTATTTGAATGGACTTGTTTTAGATAAAAATACATGTTTATTTTTGATCTTTTTTCCCACACAAATTTTTAGAGTATGGCAGGTTTATCTAGGCTTTTCTCAGACCATTATTTGTCACAAATCCACCTTATTTCTTTGGTAAGTGAAGCCACCATTTCACCCCAAGTTAGCACTAAAGTATATGTTCTTTATCAGAAATAAGTAAGAAATTTTGATTTTTTTATAGACAATCTGGATCAATATATCTTATTAATATATAGAGATGTAAATAATAGAACTGCTAATAACTTAAATGAGCAGTTGTGTTTATTGGGGAAACTTCTGGAAGTCACTTTTGATAAAAATATTTCCTAGTGCAAAGCTATCCAACAAGGAATCCAGCATATATTGTGCTACCACCATATTGACTCAAGTTTATTGTACAGAAAAGAACTTGTCATAATGCTGGATTAAATAGAAAGTACTTTCTTGGTTCTTATCAAAACAGCCTCTTGGTTAGTCATTTCACTTTAGACAGTTAGTTTTTGACTTCAGTGACAGATATCCTAAAATTATTTTCTGATTATTATGAGCAGATATACAACCCAGGCTAATAGGAAGCTTTGGCAGAAAAGCGAGTTTTTACAGGAAAATTAATGGCTCATATTATAAATTCAGTTTATCTCATTTACAACACATCTTAAAGTTAGGTTTTCTCTGCTAATGGAAGCCTTCAGGGTCTGATGTGCCCCCTACTGAGATTTATAAACAACATATCTACTAGTCTCTTATGTTAACAAACTGCTCCTTACTTTGGAAAATAATTTGCAAGAATTAGAGCAACAGTTTTTCATTGTGAAGCTTATTGTTATACTGAAAACAGTTAAGGATCACACTATAAAGAAGAATTACCCCCAAATGCATTACTGAATTACAATTACAAAATGGATGCTGAATGCACAAACAGTTATCTAACACAAACGTTACATACTAAAATAATCTACACCAGTTTAGCTTTGTTCCATGGAGGAAACATCTACTGATAATTATAGTTTTCAAAGAGTTCAGCAGTATACTCTGAATAGCAGATGTGACGATGCAGCCTTTTGCTCCCTAGATGCATATCAAATGTTTAGCACTTAAAAAGATCAAATGTATTTGTTTATTAAGTTCATTTTATATTTTAGATAAAATATTTGTTATTATTACAGCTTTATTTTCCAATAAAAGATATTTTCTCTCAGAAGCCATCTCCAGTCTAAGATAGAGACAGCTATGTAGAGTCTGCTGGGGCTCTTGCTCTCATTAACCTAATTGTTTTGGCATTGAATTCTACACTGGAAGCAATTTAATTAACTTAGTTTCACTACCTGAATTAACTTATTTATTTACAGTTTGTTTTCCAGGATAGTCCATTGGGCGAAGAAACCTGTTTTCAATGGAGTCCTGGGAAGAAAAGCTCCAAGAAGCTTAAACAAATTAATAAAGTAATAAGACAAAAAAAAAACAAAATGTTACACAGTATAACAAACAAAAGACATTTGTAGTGTACATAGTAGTAAAGGCATCCTAACAACAGATTTAAAAAAAGAAAATGCTATATATATATATATATATATATATATATATATATATATATATATATATATATATATATATATATGTGTGTGTGTGTCTGTGTGGTTACATGGTCTACAATAGTGATTTCTTATTTCTGATAATTTCTTTACTAAACTGTACTTGTCATGACATTTCTGTACCATTGCATTCTCACCATGCACCACTTTTATTGAACCAATGTTAGAAATGATTCCTTCATTTGTACCTAACCAAACATGTCCTCTTATCATTTACTGTGTAAATATTATAAATGTATGTTTGTTTGTTATTTACTGCATAAGCTGTAACACGTGTAAAAGAAATGTATACATTTTTTTTCTTTCTACCATATCTTATTGCTATGGAACTCTTCTCCCTACGGATTCTGCTTTAAAGGACTTTTTTCTCAGTTAGACTATACTAGTTAGCAAATGTGACTAGGTAAATATGCAAGTAATTAAATAAGTAAATATATTCATAAATAGCTCCTTTCAAGATTTGGGACCAGAATGTGAAAATTGTGGTTTATGCAGACAGTTGGATGTTAACTATTAGTTCACCAGCTTTCTCTCTCAAATTATTTTGAATTTGTTACATAGTGAGACTTTAACAGAATACTCACGTGATGTTTTGTCTAATAGTATATGACAATTGTATCTAACTACAGTATATGCAATATTAAACTTAAATGTTTCTTCAGAATTTTTATTAAAAAAAAAATATTTTGTCTCTTCAACAAGAACAGGACATTTGACTCTCACATCGTTTTCCCATGCTGTAATTTTCCACTCTCTGCTTAGCTTCTACAACAAGATACATTAAATATGAAAAAAAAATTAAACTGATTTCTGTAAGTTAGATATGGATGAAATAATGAAGCAGTGGTACAAGACCTAGCACAAATCTGTTCTGCTCTAACCTGTACTACATAAAGAAAAGGGCTTAATTACTGTCAAACTTGTCTAATGATGTTCACAGTTTTTCTCCAAATCTGCTTATTAGCAATAAAATATTACAAATGATGCATAAAAATACTAGGTTTACTATCAAAATCTCGACGTTAAAAAGAAAATCCATTTTTAAAGTCGAATCACAATGCCGTATCCATGCATACTAATGAGGTGCAAGTGTTGAATCTGCTGAATGAATTCAGCAGATTTGAAATTTACATTGAATGTTGAACTGGATGTTCTCATAGGAGCTAAGCTATGTCTAGCTCCCAAACTTGAATTAATGGTTTTGCAGGGAGCCAAGCCCCCCTGCACCCCCACACCCCCTGCTAACTATATATGCCAAGTCTGAGATCGTACTACAGACAACATCCCAGGCTGCGTTCTACATGACCTACAGAGTGAACTGGCACCCCACCTAAGTACCATGTTCAATCATAGCCTCACCTTAGGCTTTGTGCCTGCTGAATGGCGCACAACAATGGTTATCCCACTCCACTGGGGGAAACCACCACAGACCATGGGAACTACCGCCCCATTAGCCTGACGAGCCTGGTCTGCAAGGCCATGGAATGTATCATCATGGAACTTATAAACAAAGACATTGGTAATCTCTAAACTCTGGACCCCACTCAGCTCGGGTTTGTAAAAGGCAGATCATGGCTCCTAAACCCGATAGACTTCTTTGAAGCAGTCACCAAAGCCATAGATGAGGGTAAGGTGGTTCACACAGCCTATCTAGATCTTGCCAAGGCTTTCGACACCATCCCCCACTCTGGAATTATAGATAAACTCACTAAACTAGGTATAAATCCCTATGTCACAAGATGGGTTGCCAACTGGCTCACTGACAGAACCCATACTGTGAAAGCATCAGACTCCAAATCCGACTTCAGACCAGTGACAAGTGGAGTTCCACAGGGTTCAGTCCTGGGTCCTCTCCTGTTTGGTATCTACTTTTCTGAAGTACAGGCTAACACAGAAGGTCTTTGGCTAATGTTCGCAGATGACTGCAAACTAGGAGCCATAATCGAAACTCCTAATGATGTGGACATCTTACAAAAGGGCCTCACTGAGACAGATGCCTGGTGTCAAAGCCATGGCCTCAAGCTCAATGCCAAAAAGTGCATTGTCATCCCCTTTGGTAAAAACTCTTTACCCATGAACTACAACCTAGGCAGCAGTATACTTAACACCAAAAGTGTGATAAGAGATCTTGGGACACAGGTGGACAGTAGTCTCTCCTTTGATAATCACATTGCCACAGTAGTCAGGAAATCCTTCTTTGTGGCACACCTCATCACAAAAGTTTTCTCATCCAGAAAAAAAGAGGTCATTGTTCCCCTCTACTCATCACTCATTAGACCCATTATAGAGTAACACCCCTTTTGGTATGTACCTCACAAGACATCTACAACAACTGGAAAGGCTGCAGAAATACCTCATAAAGAGGATTACCAGCCTCAAACAGATGCTCTCATGAACCATCTAAAAAAACTCCAGCTTTACTCCATCGCATATCGCCTACTTAGAGGTGATCTCTGTCTAGCATACAAAGCTATGTCAAATCCAGAGCTGTTGGACATGCTCCAGTTAAAGAAATCCCAATACCTCTGAGCTACACGCTCTAGGGACCTAAACCTTGTCACCACAATAAACAGAACATGCTGGAGGGATAGATTCCTGTCCCAGAGACTTCCCATACTCTGGAATAAACTACCTATCTATATCAAACAAAGCTCCTCATTAGCAGTCTTCAAGAAAAATCATGATGATTGGATGGGAAATAGGAAATTTACCCCAGGGATCACTTCTGTGGCTCTGCTCAACAGTGGCATAGGAAAATAATTTTCTTGGGTGGTAAAAGCCAGGGTACCTTTTTGGCTGGGCTTGTATAGGGCCTAGGGCCGATAGCCTAGTACCTACCAATGAACCTATGAATGTACAGGTTTGTAAATGTGTGTGGGTTAGGGTTAGAGTAATGGGGTAGATTAAATGTGTGTCAGTAGTTAGGGGTATGGGGAGGTTAGGTAATTTAGACTAGATTTGGGGGGGGTTGTATGCACATGTGGTGAGTATCCGAGCTGTCTTGTGTAGTTAAGATGAAGGTGAGGGTTAAGGGGAGGGGCGGAGTTAGGGTTAGCACATACTACTAAGGCAATGTGGGGGAGGGTCAAAGTAAAGCTAAAAAAATTATAGCAAAATGATTTTTTGGAATTTATCAGTTTAGTGGACTTGTGGAAATATACAAGTCCAGTATTATTTGAATGGACTTGTTTTAGATAAAAATACATGTTTATTTTTGATCTTTTTTCCCACACAAATTTTTAGAGTATGGCAGGTTTATCTAGGCTTTTCTCAGACCATTATTTGTCACAAATCCACCTTATTTCTTTGGTAAGTGAAGCCACCATTTCACCCCAAGTTAGCACTAAAGTATATGTTCTTTATCAGAAATAAGTAAGAAATTTTGATTTTTTTATAGACAATCTGGATCAATATATCTTATTAATATATAGAGATGTAAATAATAGAACTGCTAATAACTTAAATGAGCAGTTGTGTTTATTGGGGAAACTTCTGGAAGTCACTTTTGATAAAAATATTTCCTAGTGCAAAGCTATCCAACAAGGAATCCAGCATATATTGTGCTACCACCATATTGACTCAAGTTTATTGTACAGAAAAGAACTTGTCATAATGCTGGATTAAATAGAAAGTACTTTCTTGGTTCTTATCAAAACAGCCTCTTGGTTAGTCATTTCACTTTAGACAGTTAGTTTTGACTTCAGTGACAGATATCCTAAAATTATTTTCTGATTATTATGAGCAGATATACAACCCAGGCTAATAGGAAGCTTTGGCAGAAAAGCGAGTTTTTACAGGAAAATTAATGGCTCATATTATAAATTCAGTTTATCTCATTTACAACACATCTTAAAGTTAGGTTTTCTCTGCTAATGGAAGCCTTCAGGGTCTGATGTGCCCCTACTGAGATTTATAAACAACATATCTACTAGTCTCTTATGTTAACAAACTGCTCCTTACTTTGGAAAATAATTTGCAAGAATTAGAGCAACAGTTTTTCATTGTGAAGCTTATTGTTATACTGAAAACAGTTAAGGATCACACTATAAAGAAGAATTACCCCAAATGCATTACTGAATTACAATTACAAAATGGATGCTGAATGCACAAACAGTTATCTAACACAAACGTTACATACTAAAATAATCTACACCAGTTTAGCTTTGTTCCATGGAGGAAACATCTACTGATAATTATAGTTTTCAAAGAGTTCAGCAGTATACTCTGAATAGCAGATGTGACGATGCAGCCTTTTGCTCCCTAGATGCATATCAAATGTTTAGCACTTAAAAAGATCAAATGTATTTGTTTATTAAGTTCATTTTATATTTTAGATAAAATATTTGTTATTATTACAGCTTTATTTTCCAATAAAAGATATTTTCTCTCAGAAGCCATCTCCAGTCTAAGATAGAGACAGCTATGTAGAGTCTGCTGGGGCTCTTGCTCTCATTAACCTAATTGTTTTGGCATTGAATTCTACACTGGAAGCAATTTAATTAACTTAGTTTCACTACCTGAATTAACTTATTTATTTACAGTTTGTTTTCCAGGATAGTCCATTGGGCCGAAGAAACCTGTTTTCAATGGAGTCCTGGGAAGAAAAGCTCCAAGAAGCTTAAACAAATTAATAAAGTAATAAGACAAAAAAAAAACAAAATGTTACACAGTATAACAAACAAAAGACATTTGTAGTGTACATAGTAGTAAAGGCATCCTAACAACAGATTTAAAAAAAGAAAATGCTATATATATATATATATATATATATATATATATATATATATATATATATATGTGTGTGTGTGTCTGTGTGGTTACATGGTCTACAATAGTGATTTCTTATTTCTGATAATTTCTTTACTAAACTGTACTTGTCATGACATTTCTGTACCATTGCATTCTCACCATGCACCACTTTTATTGAACCAATGTTAGAAATGATTCCTTCATTTGTACCTAACCAAACATGTCCTCTTATCATTTACTGTGTAAATATTATAAATGTATGTTTGTTTGTTATTTACTGCATAAGCTGTAACACGTGTAAAAGAAATGTATACATTTTTTTTTCTTTCTACCATATCTTATTGCTATGGAACTCTTCTCCTACGGATTCTGCTTTAAAGGACTTTTTTCTCAGTTAGACTATACTAGTTAGCAAATGTGACTAGGTAAATATGCAAGTAATTAAATAAGTAAATATATTCATAAATAGCTCCTTTCAAGATTTGGGACCAGAATGTGAAAATTGTGGTTTATGCAGACAGTTGGATGTTAACTATTAGTTCACCAGCTTTCTCTCTCCAAATTATTTTGAATTTGTTACATAGTGAGACTTTAACAGAATACTCACGTGATGTTTTGTCTAATAGTATATGACAATTGTATCTAACTACAGTATATGCAATATTAAACTTAAATGTTTCTTCAGAATTTTTATTAAAAAAAAAATATTTTGTCTCTTCAACAAGAACAGGACATTTGACTCTCACATCGTTTTCCCATGCTGTAATTTTCCACTCTCTGCTTAGCTTCTACAACAAGATACATTAAATATGAAAAAAAAATTAAACTGATTTCTGTAAGTTAGATATGGATGAAATAATGAAGCAGTGGTACAAGACCTAGCACAAATCTGTTCTGCTCTAACCTGTACTACATAAAGAAAAGGGCTTAATTACTGTCAAACTTGTCTAATGATGTTCACAGTTTTTCTCCAAATCTGCTTATTAGCAATAAAATATTACAAATGATGCATAAAAATACTAGGTTTACTATCAAAATCTCGACGTTAAAAAGAAAATCCATTTTTAAAGTCGAATCACAATGCCGTATCCATGCATATTAATGAGGTGCAAGTGTTGAATCTGCTGAATGAATTCAGCAGATTTGAAATTTACATTGAATGTTGAACTGGATGTTCTCATAGGAGCTAAGCTATGTCTAGCTCCCAAACTTGAATTAATGGTTTTGCAGGGAGCCAAGCCCCCCTGCACCCCCACACCCCCTGCTAACTATATATGCCAAGTCTGAGATCGTACTACAGTGAGGAAAAGGATGAACTTCCCAGTCCATACTGTACCGTGATCTGTACTCATAACATCAATCTCCTACCAGTAAATGCACAGTGGCATTTGCTGATATGAACATTTTGCTCAATTAACATTCAGCAACACGGAAATCATCCAACCACTGTTAAACATTCCCATGTTCACTGAAGGTTAATTCTATCTTTTGATATTAAGCCAAAATATTAGTCCCAATAATGAAAATTATTTAGATAACATCAAACATTAATTTATAAGAGTTCATACTGCTTTGGAGATCATTTAGAAAGCTAATTGTTAGGTTCCTTAATAACATTTTTTAACAAAAGATATACTAGAGAATGTATTAAGCCTCTGCTGAAATGGGCTGGCTTTCTATTACAGAAAGAAAGTGCTGGCTTGGGGGTGGCCTTATATTGACTCTCTATAGCAAATATGTCAGACCTGCCCCAGGATAGTTCCCTGATAGGGGAAAATGCAGAGCTGTATATGAATGTTTATGGACTTTATAGCCCTTTGATGTATGACTCATAGATTATTGGTAATGTGAAAATTCCTCATTTTAAATCATGAAAGTTTGTTTTTTATCATATCAGCTACTAAAAGAATTATTGTGTTGTTTTAGAATCACCCTATTATAACTGATCAAACATTTCCACTCTTCCCTTATGGACCTTTTTCTTATAGACCAGTTCTCTTGAAAGAATATTTCTTCAGTGAGTGTTAAATTAAACAGTAAGAGGAATGAATAGGGAAGTCATATTTACAAATTTTGGTTTACTCCTTTGTTTGTAACTTGAAATTGTAAAGATTTAAAAAAATAATATATCTAACATTATAATTTATAATTTCTATATTAATTGTGCACTTTAAATATCTCCTTACATTTGGTACAGGACATCCACTTAAATGATAATGCTGTCATTAAATGCAATTTTTTATGGTAGCCTAGTGAGTTTAAAGCATGAAATATTAAGCAAACTATTTGTGATGCCCCTACACTGGCCCAGTAATCAAGGAGCCTCAGTCCTCACCACTAGCTCCAGTGAGGGACATGCACATTGGGAGGATGATAGGTATACACACAGTAAAGTACAATTTCCCTTAAGAGCACACAGGAATCACAGTCAGTCTGGGGCTGGTTTCTCCCTATTTCTCCAGATCCCCAATAAGATTCCCCACTTGGCACAACTATAGAGCTGAGTCCTTAGATAGGGTTCCAAGCCAAGTCTTCCTAGCACTCTCTCTATCCAACCAGTGCTTTGTGTCCCTGCCCAAGTAGCTCACACACACACTCACACACACACACACACACACACACACACACACACACACACACACACACACACACACACACACACACACACACACACACACGTACACTTACTTTGAGATTTGATTTATACACAAACACACACCTGGGAAAGGCTGGCAAAGGTTTAGTAGCTATGCCCCCATCTGCCCAGACCATAAGGTAATTAGCACTGCCACCAGAATCCCTTATCAGCTACTTTAAGGCCCTCCCCAAAGGATGACCAATCTTACTGTGTAATGTTACCATTATCCAAATGGTAAGTGTGACCAAGACTTGAAGGCTATTTAGGAGTGACCTGTAGTGTCAACAAATACATATACAAGTACTTTAAGAGCTTAAATATCTCTAAACAAACCAGCCACAATTAAAAGGTTTAAATATATTTAATAATAAATAATAAAAGAACAAGACAATGATCAAATACTTAACACAGTGACTACAGAGTTCAGAATCACAGGAAGTATTTTAAAACAACATTGCAGGACAGTCTCACATAAACACAGAAAACATCTAAACTAATCTTCACTATATTCCTATCTATATCTAAGAGACATCATTGTACCCTAGTTACTTACTATTAGCAAGGCAAATGCAGATTAGAAGTGTTGAATGGATGTTTCTAGATCCAAGACAAGATACAAAATGTGTGTCCGAAAGCGTTAACAATTGCTTGCTTTGTGAATAAATCATTTTTCGGCTACATCCTTGCCTTTCTCCTTTGCTGCAAGATACAAAATGCACAGTCTCTGAGAGAGTTCCCAAATTAATATCAAAACATTACTGCTGGGTCACTTGGATGACATCACTCTTTGTCACCTGCCTTCAGTTCCCAGGCTAACAGAAACCAACATCTCTTTGTCAAACATATTTCTCTCTCAGATGTGCAGCTGCTAGGAAGTAACAGAGCAATAGAAAACACTTTTACATTTGAAACCCAGTAATTATTTCTGTTTCAAGACAATAGGAAACCTCCTAGCTCTAGACATTGTGTCTGCTTGCTGCACTGAAACTAACTTTTTTTACAGCACATCGTAAAGCACTAAATCTCAGCTTATTTTCTTAAAATTTTGTAAGTTAACTCTGTATGTTCCAGCTTCTACCATTAAAACATACATTTGCACAGGCATATAGCTTACATCCATTTCCCTTCTTTCAGAGTAGGGTACACTGTGGTTATGTTCTTGAAGCTCATTACATAATATACAGTTCAACACACACTTCTGCACCAGTAGTTTAATATACAAATAACATATAGTTCTCTTACATTTATAAGACAAGCCTATGGATCATATTAATATTCACAAATGTCATATGATTATTTACAAAACTCTAGATAGTTAGGCTGGTAGTATCACATTTCTATATAAATTTACAAAATTCCACCTAGGTGGGCTGGCAGCATTTAGGTTTGTCACACTATAATATCTACTTCACTCGCATTCTGAGCATCAGCTCTCTCATAAAGTATTTTAAATCACTTGTTTACCTAAAGAGCTCTGCCTCCAGTATAAGGACTGTTGTATCTTCATGAAAGGTTCAAGTTCAATTAACAAGGGCAGGCTCAGAAAAAAAACACAAAGTCTAAGTGAAAAAGTACTTGCATAGAAGACTCCTTGTTACACAATTCCTTAACTTATTTATTGAATTGTTGTATTTTAGAATAACAAAAAGAAAATCCACTAAATGCTGAAACATGTAACCACCAAAATACAGTCCACCCTTTGTCAACCAAGCACCATTACATGGCCACAATTGCTATGATTACCCAAAATTTCAAGACCCTCTCAAGTATGTAAGCATTTTCTCTTTTCTTATCACAAATTTTCCAATGTACCTGTAACAGCATTCTCACACTCTCCATGTTCAGGCTGTTTCTTCCAATCTTCTTCTAATTCAACAAAATCAAGATACACATTACTTGTATCCATTTCTATCAATGCAGGTACCACATTCACATAATCCAGTAACTGAAAAAAAGTCTGTGAACTATCCATTGTCAACTGAACAGAGATAAAGAGTTGCATCATTTTCAAAAAAAAAAAAAAGCACACACATTGGAAATAATAGCTTATGTCTCGACTTACACTGTTGACACTCTTTATGGCGACTAGAAATTGCACCCTTTGCTGTATGGCAGTGTCTATCAAATTATGATCTACAAACATTCTATGTCCCTCAGCCATTTTTCTTTTACCAGGTCACAGAAGTGGCGACAGAACATGCTCCTCTTCATACCAAGTCACAAACTTAATCAAAATCACTCTTGGTTGACTATAAGCCATGTTATTCACCAGCAACAGCAATCTGAAAACCTTTTCAATGCCCAGAGAAATCTCTTGGAAAATTTAGGCCAATAGTGCCATCATAGTTTTCACAACCCAGACAGTCAAATCCTTCTTCAAGTTCCAAAATCCCACTTAGATGCAAATTTCACTTTCTTTTTTCATCTTCTGGCTTAGCTAACTTCTGTTTCATATAAACTATTTGACTGTTTTGATCTGTGGAATTTATTTTTAAATTACATTGCTCTTTTAGGAACTCACTAGAATCATCACCAGATGGCTCAAGTTGTTTAACATACTGATTAAAAGCCCATTCACAGCTTTCATCTGCTGCTTAACTGCTTCCAAGGTACCTTCCATAGATGCTTTCCATAACTTCAGGACTTGCATAAACAAGATCCCTCTTCACGCTCCATTTGTTTCTCAAAATTTATTCTTTAACGCCATTTCTGAGGCCTTCATTACAAAAACAACAAAATGCTGCAATATTTGTAACAAGATTACATTGAAAAACACACTATACATCAAAGAGATATTTTTGGAGCAGGTGATTCCTTGAAGCATAGCATAGCTTCCCTCATGACTTCCTTTATCTGAATGTGACAGGTGGTACAAAGGAAATATGCATTGAAGAAGCACCTCTTTCTAGATGCAGTTTTTGTTTCTATATACGTACAATGAAAGGCAGTGTAATAAAACATTAACAAAGGTCAGGATCTGTCCAGGACTCATGTATAAAAGGTGCATTCAGTAAGATAAAGACAGCATATGTAAGTTCTACTAGTAGCAGAATGTATTTATTTTATTTATTTACCATTTGTTGATTAACACAGAGCACTAGAAGCAGTACTACATGAAGTGTATCAAAAGAAGGCCGACAACTTGTAGCAACAGCTCTTCCTGTGACATGAACTTTCTGATGATATTATCTGAAAGCAGCACCACTGACAAGTTAATTGACTCGGTAGAGTCTGAGAGTATCATCCTAAACTAGTACAAAATTTGGATGCCTCCCCCACATTAGCAAAGTCACTAATCCACCTGTGTATGTGACATTGCACCCTTCTCTCTACATTGAATGCCCCAAAAGTGCTAACTATATCCAGACACCAGCTAGCATCTATACAAAGTAATTTATCAACCAATGGATGTAAATTATGGAATGTCTCCCTATATATATATATATTGTTGAAGGTCCTAACACATTTTATACCAGTTTATGTAATCAGGGCTCCTTCCAGGCAGCCTGCCTCAGTTTGTTCATAACACATCCCCTTCATAACCTTCATTTACCAAGCCATTCCTAACTAAAAGGTGCTAGGAATTGTAATCTAAAAACAGCTAGACTGCACCAGTGGCTTAACTAAAATGCATCTAGAGGGAATGGATTCGGTACAATAACTATAATCTGTTGTTTTGGCTCCTGGATCAATAAAACTACAATACAATACTTACGATGAGAAATTATTTTAAGAGTTTTCCTGTCTTGATATTTATCTCATCTGACATCCTTCTGCCATTTTTTACAATCTTTACAAGTCCTTCTACAGACTCATCTTTTCAGGTGCTCCAAACTTTGTGTCATTGACTTAGAAGGTGATCTTGTTTTTACTTCACTTGTTTTTTGTTTCTTTATTGATCGGGTAGGCAAGTTGGTCTTTCAGTCATTTTCAGGAAATATCTAGGCATAATGGATGTTGCAACAATATAGAGGCATTCAGAATATTACAAAGCATGACAATTATTAGATAATGTTACATAACATAAAAAGCATGACAATTATTATGTAATGTTACATAACATAAAAAGCATAACAATTATTAGATAATGTTACATAACATAAAAAGCATGACAATTATTAGATAATGTTACATAACATACAGGTGATGCAGAGGTTAAAACAACATTCTCAAGAAGCTCTAAAGATCATGTGGAAATGCATAGCCTACATTCTAATGCAGTAAACATGTTGCCCTCACAGCAACATTGTTGAGGTACTGCAACTCCTAAACAGACTGCAGTAATTTTTGATATTCTCACTTAAAAAAATATGAAAAAATAAGGCCATCAATGAGCCTATCTACTGCTGTTTGACCTTAGCCAAGAAAGTCTTAACACATTGGCTTTAACAGAAAAAATACAAAGCCAAGAAACATAGACTGTGAAATAAGCAATACTTCATGAATAAATGTAGGCGTAAAACATTACTCATGAACATAAATAAATGTAGTTGTGAAACATTTCTCATGAAATATTACTGTTTGATTGTTTAGTCTATGCCTTTGTATATGCTAATGCAGCCTTGTATCCGTGACTGGCTGAAATGTGTGTAGGAAAAATAAATAAAATAAAAGCAGTGACATGCCTATTTCCACTGTAATAGTTCATGGAATTATCTGGAAGAGAATGGGCATGTTAATGGCAGCAGCACAAAAAAGTCTAAAAATCTAAAAAAAAGAAACTCGTCTAATACATTACAGGCAGACGTCAGGAAAGGATGGCTTCCATCGCTGACTACACATTACATTAGCAGCTATGCATCAGGAAGGGAGAGAGTACTGACTGTGATAGCACATTTTTATGCAAAAATAGGGCTGCAATACCTACTAGCCAACAGCAACGTTATACATGATCTTTAATATTCAGTGGAACCTCAGAATTGACACTTGGCAACTTGAAAGAAATACCTCTGAAATTCATTGACTAAAGGATCAACCCCACTAGTTACTTTCGTGATTTGTGACATTTTCTCTCTGTTTGGAACCCTCTGCATCTTAGCCTTCCTTCAACCATGCATCAGTCCAGTTAGTCACATTTGATCCTATCTCCAACTCCCTAGTTTGGCTGTTGACCACCTGTAAAGGACTGCATCAAAGGTTTTGATGAACCCAGGTAGACTGTATCTACCTGTACACCCTTATCAAGTTCTCCTGTGACCTAGTCATAAAACTAGTTAAGTTTGACTCTCAGCTTCTTCTGACCTTGAACTAGTGTTGGTTGTTTTCTTCCAGAAAGCAATGTGCCTATCTTTCATATTTCTCTCCATGACTTTCCCCACCAATCCTGTTAGGCTAGCAGATATGGAGCTTACTAAATTTTTCCTGCATTGCTACTGGACAAGGCATCCATACTTGCTGTTTTTTATGTCCTTAGTGTATCTGGAATAATCACTGATCTGTTGAAGATCCCCATTAGACGAACTGACCAGCACAATGGCCAGATTACTGAGTACCATGGGAGGCAGCTCATCTGGTCTTTGTGTTCCATCTTTTTGGGGCCTTTTTTCCTGTTTTTGACTTTTTGCCTCTTCCTGAAAACCCTGTCCATATCCCAGTTCTACATCTTTAACATATTAATATAATTTAGTTATCTTCTCAGGTTTCTACAAGATTCTGTTTTTTTGACTTTCTCCCTCAACTCATATCTCAATGTCTTAGAGCAAGAAATCTGGACAAAGCCTAAAATAATGGAGGGACAAAGGCCCAAAATAGGGATACATTTTACATATTGCTCTTATATACTTATAAAGTTCTTAGAATAACAGGATTTGTGTCATTATTTGGTAACTTCTCCCTCTTTATCAGTGACCTCCACACTGTAATCCCAGACGCAACCTGTATACAATATGCCGATGACTCCACCCTGATTTGCTCAGCCTCTACCCCTACAGATCTCCTTAGTTTAACCCAGAAAACCTTTAATACAGTGGAAAACTGGATCTCTAATCAACAGCTGATATTAAATCCTAATAAAACAAAGCTATTGCTCTTCTCCCCTACTCACAAATCCTCTCAACCTTCGTTTACTATAACATCTATCAATGGGACCATAATCTCACCAGATATGTATACCAAACTGCTGGGTGTTATAACAGACAACAACTTCAAATATGATATGCACGTAAACCAAACTGTTAAAACCATTAATAAAAAACTTGGCTTCCTGTACGAAAACAAAACTTTTCTCACCCCTCTAGCTAGGACTGCCATTGCCCGTACCCATTGCTTTCAACTCTACTGTATGCCTCACCAATACTCACTAACTTGAACAAAACTGATCTCAGCAAACTCTAGCTGCTACAATCAAATTGCCAGGTTTGCCACAGGAACTCCCTACAGGACACACCATTGTCAAAACATAAACCTCTTAGGATGGCTAGAGCTCCCCAGGCTAATTCAATATAATCAACTTACTATAGCATTCAAGGTTATTAACCATCCAGAAAAAACACCCTCCCTTAAAAACATTATCTATCCCTACAAAAACGCTAGGCCACTTTGTTCCACTACAAAACGTTTGGTTCAATCTGTCAAAGCTAACAACTTATCTGGAGAATCTTTGTTTTCAAATTTAGTAGGCAAAACCTGGAATTCACTCCTATCTGACCTTACTCTGAACCCCTCCCTTAATCAGTTAAAAGAAAAATCTAACCCAGTATTTTAAAACTCACTGGTTATGTCCTTGCTCTAACCCTGACTAAAGCCTCATCTACTTCTATATGCCTGCAATTTTTTTATTCACAGCAACTTACCTCTTACACTAAAAGGTTTGAAAAGAGAAACTGTAACAAATCTGTAGATACTCTGTATATAGCTGCACCTATAGGTTTGATAAGAGAAACTGTAACATATTTGTATATATTTCTGAATATAAACTGTATTCTTTATAGGCTTGAAATGTGAGACTGTAACTTGTATGTTAATACAATATGTTTGTGCATATACTGTAACTTGCTTGTCTTGAAATGTTTGTAAGTTTGGAGCTTTTCTCTCTGGGTCTCCTCTGAAAATGGACATGTATCCAGTTGGACTATCCCAGTCAACAAATGTAAAATAAAATAAAATAAATAAACTTCAATCCTCGGTGATTTGCCAGAAAACCAGAAATTTTATGAAGCACAGGCAAAAATATAATGCAAAAAATTGGACATGCTGCAAAAATCTGAACAGTTGAGATGTTCATCATAACTTACTCCCCTAAAGTCCTGCACCATCCTATTGTACTGATAGTCTTACCCTCATTTCACACTAATCTATTTATGTGATTATGGATCGTTTAATGATGCTTTCATCTGGACATCCCTGATCCTCTTCCCCTTTGTTACAGAAATGCCTAGAATTCTATCCTTTCTTTTACAGTTCCATAACACTTAGTTGAATCCCCCACCATCCAGCACCACACTCAGTTCCCCTCTCCCACACCAGTAGTATTTCTTTTTCCAGATTTTGCATACTTGGGAGTCCTATCCAACATGTGTCCATTGTCGTAATAAAATGTTTCTGTATTGCACAGCTTTGTACATATATCTATATTTATTATCTATATATATATATCTATATATATATATATATATATATATATATATAGATATATATATATATATATCTATATATATATATCTATCTATCTATATATATATATATATATATATATATATATGAATTCCATGCATTTGGGCAGTCATGGCTTATGTCAACCTCTGTATTGTCTACCCACTGTGGTCGACAATGTAGCTGGCTGAGAGTTGTGTGATAAAGTATAATCCCTGAGGAAAGGGAATATGGCCTTTTCCCAGGATTGTGCAATCTCAGAATTACTATATATAATTAGCAGTGGGGGAGGGAACAGGGGGGCCTTCCCACTGCAAAACACTGTGTTGTATTGCATGCTTCACAATACTCGGAGCATGTGTAGAAGCATTTTGACACTGTGT
The DNA here is from genome assembly GCF_019279795.1 of Protopterus annectens. Taxonomy (NCBI): domain Eukaryota; kingdom Metazoa; phylum Chordata; order Ceratodontiformes; family Protopteridae; genus Protopterus; species Protopterus annectens. The sequence goes on along the minus strand of NC_056747.1, from coordinate 217,062,651 downwards.
AATTCAACAGACAGTAATATGTTGACACTAACTATGTCAGCATAACAATAACTCATCCTTTCCCACTCATTCCATATATGTATGTATATGTGTGTGTGTGTGTGTGTGTGTGTGTGTGTGTGTGTGTATATATATATATATATATATATATATATATATATATATATATATATATATATATATATTTATATATATATATATGAGCTCTCTCAACTCAGGACTGGCAAGACCAGACAGGAGGAGAAGGCAACTACACACACCACAAAACCAGCCTCACATAATGCTACCACACCACTGAATCAAACACATAAACACACAAAGACATACTCGGAGGCTCTGAGTAAAAATTTACCTAAACAGCAGAGGCCTCCAAAGCAGACACCCAAACAACTGCTACCTCAAGACACCCCACAAGTAACACATAAACCACAAAATCAGTGTGCAAAGCAGTCACAGCCCTTAAGGCCAAATACAACACCAAACATACTTGTCATAGGTGACTCCATAGTCAGACACACTGACGTCCCACTCACCAGGCTGAACAAGGAGAGGGTCACAGTAAGCTGCCTATCGGGCACTAGAATCCGCCACATAACACAAGCACTCGGGTCACTCCATGGCAAGTACAAATATGACACAGTCATTGTCCATGCTGGTGTGAACGACCTGAGACGTACCTCCCTGGACTACATGAAAAGAGACATAGAGGAGCTCTCTGATTATGTAGCCCAGGCAGGTATGACCCTGACCCTGAGCAGTATCCTTCCTTCACCAAGAATGATGCCACAATATAGAGACAAGATGATCAGCTTTAACAATTGCCTTAATGTCTGGTGTCATTCAAAGGGGATCCAATGTCTGTCTGCCTGGGATGACATGCTTGACAAGCCACGCTGCCCAAGGGACGGCTTGCACCTGTCACCCCTGGGATTCCGGATATTGGCTAAGGCTCTTTCCACCCCCATAGTGCCTTTTTTAGGCAAGGCTCAAATTCTAAAACTACCACCCTAGAAAACAAAAATGGGAAGAAACTGAGGGTAATGCTGCTCAATGCCAGAAGTCTAAATCTCAAAATGCACACACTCGAGGCCCTTCTCAGTATGGAGAACATCGATGTCTGTGCTGTAACTGAAACCTGGTTCAAGGCTCCTGAGAGCACCCCGGCACTATTAGGTTTTACCTCATATCATGCGTTCCGGCCCCAAAACCCGGACCACACCACAAAAGGAGGGTGTGTGTCCATATTCATAAAGGATACCCACACCTCCAGGTTGGTGGCAATGCGCAAATCTTCAGAAACCATCCAGGTGCAACTAACCATAGGCAAAACTGCTCTACAAATTGTAGCATGCTACAGGCCACCCTCTCAAACTCAGGAACCCCACACAGCCTTCCTAAAGACACTGGAGGGTATAAATGTATCTCCAAACACCATCATATTGGGTGACTTCAACTACCCGAATATAGACTGGGAACATTACTCAAGCCCTAACTTTCTAGCCCAATGGTTCCTGAAGTTCATAAATTCAAATGCCATGGAACAGCTAGTCACTGTTCCCACGAGAGGAGAAAATATACTAGATCTCATTATCACAAACATGGGGACAAAATGCTCCACACCGGAAGTATATCCCTCATTGGTGAGATCTGATCATAAACTAATCTCACTGGAAATCCACATCCCGCCCCACCCCAAACAAAAAAGACCACAGTGAAGAACTTCTCTAAAGCAAACTTCACACTACTCAAGACTGCTGTGGTATCCTTCAAGGCCCCTGAGCCAGTGGAAACCACAACCCAAGCTGCGGAAGCCCTTACAAATGCCTTCTATGAACACCTCCAGGACTGCATGGATCAGGCAATACCAAATAAAACCAAGACTCTTTCCACAAAGGGCAAACGTCCAGTCTGGTGGACCCCAGCCATTAACAAACTTTACAATAAGAGGAGAAAGCTATTACATGATAGAACAAAATCCATAAAGGGAAGTCACCCGTGATCATTATTAGTAAAAAATACGAGCACTCATAAAATCAACTAAGGCCAATTTTGAGAGAAAAATTGCCATGGATTCAAAGGACAATCATAAGGCCTTTTTCAGCTATGTTAGGAACCTGGGTGGAAACTCCCAGATATGCTCAGAATTAGTCCAAAATGATACAAAAATCACTGAACCCACAGACATTGCCAACATACTGGCAGACAGGTTCAGTGCAAACTTCACCCCTCTCCCCTAAAGGAGAGATAACTATCCCAGCGAGTGTAGCCTCCCAGACATCTCAAATGCGCAGGTGAAAGCTGCTCTCTCTAAAGCTAAAAACACAGCATCAATGGGACCGGATGGTGTCCCCGGCTGTGTGCTACATGAGCTAAATGAGGAATTAAACCCACACATAAGGCAGCTGTTTAATCTCAGCCTTACCACAGGATACGTGCCCAAGGAGTGGCGTACGGCAACTGTGGTCCCACTCCACAAAGGCGGTGCCTCACGGACCCTGGTAATTACCGCCCCATAAGCTTAACAAGTCTAGTCTGCAAAGCTATGTAGAGGATCATAATGGAGCTCATAAACAAAGATATAGGGGACTTGCAGACATTGGACCCGACCCAGTTTGGCTTCGTCAAGGGCAGATCATGCCTTTTGAACTTGGTCGACTTCTTCGAAACAGTCACCAAGGCCATTGATGAGGGAAAGGCAGTCCATGCAGCCTACCTTGACCTTGCAAAGGCTTTCGACACAATACCCCACTCGGGTATTGTAGAAAAACTTACCAGCTTAAATGTAAACCCATATGTCACAAGATGGGTTGCAAACTGGCTTAAGGACAGAACCCACAGGGTTAGAGTTGCTGGCGCTATGTCAGACTCCAAGCCGGTCACAAGTGGTGTCCCACAGGGCTCGTCCTTGGCCCCCTATTGTTCGGCATCTACTTCTCAGAAGTACAGGCCAACATGGGAGGACTTTGGCTGACAAAGTTTGCAGATGACTGCAAACTGGGCCCCATAGTGGAAAGTGCATCGGACACGGATATCCTTCAGAAGGGACTCACGGAAACAGATAGCTGGTGCCAGAGCCATGGCCTGAAGTTAAACGCCAAAAAATGTATAGTCATACCCTTCGGGAAAAACAAGGTAACCCCAAGCTACCATATAGGTGGCAATCCACTAAGCACAGAAGAGGTTATCAGGGACCTGGGGACCCAGGTTGACAGTGGCCTTTCTTTTGACACTCACGTTGCTAAAGTGGTTAGAAAGACCTTCTACATTGCCCACCTGATCATGAAGGGATTCACATCCAGATCTAGTGAGGTCATTGTTCCCCTGTACTCTTCACTTATCAGACCAATGATCGAGTACAATGCCCCATTTGGGATGTATCTCAGCCGACATCTGCAGCAATTGGAGAGACCCCAAAAGTTCCTCACCAAAAGGATAAAGGGACTCCAAAATCTGCCATATGTTGCCAGATTGAAGAAACTCCAGCTCTATTCAGTCGCATACCGTCTGCTCAGAGGTGACATGTGTCTGACATACAAGGCCATGTCCAACCCGGAATTAATGGACATGCTCCACCTTAAAAAATCCAAATCCACCAAAACCACTAGAGCAAGTGACTTAAACCTTAGCACGGATATAAATAGGACGTGCTGGAGGGATAGATTTATCACTCAGAGACTCCCTATGCTGTGGAATAAAATCCCGGTCCATGTGAGGCAGAGCACCTCGCTGGCTCTGTTCAAGAGAAATCTTGACCTGTGGATGGGAGATCGTAGGTTTACCCCGGGAATCATCTCTGTGTCACTGCTGGACAGAGGCACAACAAACTAATGGGTACAGTATTTTTTCATATAAGGGGTGGCGTAAGCCACAAAACTTTGGGCTAGGCTTATAAATGCCTTAGGGCAGATAGCCCAGTATAAACCTATGAACCTATATATATATATATATATATATATATATATATATATATATATATATATACACATACATATATATTCTCACTCACTCTGAGATCACACATTTGTGGAGAAACAAGGAATTTCCATCATGATTTTCAGCTTAAATACTATCCTTGACCGAATTCAATCAAATGACCATTTGACCAAGTGGCATGCACCTAAATATTGATACACATAAAAAAATAACTACAGATAAAGATATATGTATATAAAGTGGTCTATTTGTGCTGGAAGTACAATGCTAAACTACATTCAATGTGTTATTTCTATCTTTAATATTAGCTCAGAACTCCATCTGACAGTATAGCCCTCCCTGGTAACCCTTTGAAATGTCAGGACCCGCTTCAGTGAGTCCCGAAATACAGAGACCTAATGACTGAAAAAACAGACTTGCATATACTCAGCCCAAGACTCCTGGCTGATGTCAATATTCAGTATTCAGTGCTGGATGCCCCCCTCCCATACACACACACACACACACAGACACACACACACACACACACACACACACACACACACACACACACACACACACACACACACACACACACACACACACACACACATGTCACTAAAGTGTAAAACTCTGCCTAGGAATAAGATAAATGACCTTGTGAGTGGCCACTAATTCATTTACAGCTTAAAAAAATACCCTTGTTAAACTCAATCCCCTGCCTCTTATGTAGCTGAAACTGACCAGAATACAGATTTAATAGAATCTGAACCAGACATTTGTAGGAGCACAGAAAATGAGCTGAACACTATGAGCAGTTACAAATGTGTACCTGCACATATTCTGTGTCTATATGTGTATCCTGAGCTGGGTTGGCAACCCCTTCAGGATGAGCTATGCCTCGTGCCCTAAAGAATGCTGTGATAGGCTGTTTCTCCCCACAGCTCTACCAATTGATTAAGTGGGTAATCAGACAGTGAATAAACAAATGAGTGGTTTGCTGAGGCCAAATGAACAGAGTTGCTTGTTTTTAAGTATCACTTAGAATGCTTAGTCTGAGTAACAATCTCAGAGGCATGCAATGTGCATGGTGAGTTTTTGGGACTCAGGTAAACAGGATGTTCTTTATTGATTTAATCTCATTAGTCATACTACCTTTACATGTTTCCTACCAGGTATTGTGAAAGTCATATTTCAAACTGGGAATGTTAGGTAACAATAATACCACTGTGTATAGCATCCTGTCTTGTTAACTTCCTTCTGAGGATTAGCACAAGCATTCTCATTGTATTAGTGTTTAATCACTCAGTCATCATCATCATCATCATCAGCCCCCTTTTTCCCATTTTTCTACATGGGGTCAGGGTGTTGTGTTAACTGTTGCCAACTCTCTCAATTCAGTGCCACACTCCTGCCTTCTTCAACACTCATGCCTGACTGTCGCAGATCTTCTTTCACACAATCCATCCACCTCTTCACTGGATGTCCTCGCTTCCTCTTACATTCTTCCTGTCTGTCCCAAATCCTCCTCACCAGATTGTCTTCTGCTTTTGTACACATGTGCCCAAACAGTTCCCTATTAGAAGATCGAAGAAGCATTCTTTTGAATGCGTCTTGGTCTAACTCAAAAGCCTGAAATGGCAAAATATCGAAGCGGCTTTTAAGCGAATTCTTTCCCTGGGAAAGAATTTGCTTGGCCGCTTTGTTACTTTGCTGTTTTAGGCACTGTAGTGCGGTCTCGCAGTTGGTATATTTAAGTAGGGGTGTGTGTGTGGGGGGTGAAACCCCCGACTTAATGTAATGTTTATGGTGTTTTATTTATTTTTTGTTGGAACAGAGATTTTTTTTTCCCTAGGGAAAAAAATCGCTGTTATGTCAGTTCGAAATTGTAAGCTTTCGCTTACATAGGGTCAATTAATCGCCGTTTGTTTTTTTAAGCATTCGGTGATCTAATATAGACCCGCCCAAACCACTATAATCTGTTTTCTTTGATCTTTCTTGCAATTGGAGCTACTTTGGCTTCTGCTCTTATGTCCTCATTTCTTCGTGTGTCCCACAGTGTGTATCCTACCACCTTTCTCAGGCACTTCATTTATATCACCTCTAGCTTCTTCAGCTGTTCTGCCTTTACTGCCCAGGTTTCTGTACCATACAGTAGTACTGGTCACACCACTGTCTTGTACACCTTACTTTTCAGCTTCTTTGGCATTGTTCTGTCATAGACTACACCTGATACTTTATGCCAGTTGGCTGCAGCCCCTCTGATTCTAACTTTGACCTCTTCATTCAGACTACCCTTCTCCTCAACTACCCCTCCCAGATACTTAAAGCTGTTTATTTGTTCCACTATCTTCCCTTTTATCTCTATTCTCAGCTTCTTTTGATTTCCCCAATTTGCTGACATTGCAACCATCATATCTCTGCTTAGTTTCATCCAGTGTGCCTTCAGATTTGCATTCCATTCTCTTATCCTTTGCTGAAGTTCTAGCTCAGAGTCTGTCTGTACTTCCACATCGTCTGCATACAGCAGCTTTGCTGATCCATCCCCTCCAACCTGTTTGCTAATGTAGTCCATCACCAGGATGAACAGCAGTAGGCTCAGAGCTGAACCCTGATGTGCACCCACTCCCACTGGGAACCCCCTCTGTGAGGCCGAACATTGTTCGTACTTGAGTCATTGGGTCCTTGTACATAGCTGCACTAATTCTAACAATGTTTCTAGGACTTCAAACCACAGCAGTACTGCCCAGATCAGGTTTCTTGGGACCTTGTCATATGCTTTCTCCAAGTCTAGGAATGCCCAGTTGGACTCTCTCCTCATCTCTATAGCTTCTTCTCAACTATCTGTCTCAATGCAAACATCGGATCAATTGTGCTGAATCCTGATCTGAATCCAAACTGCTCATCTCCCATCTTACAATCTACTACTCTGCATATCCGTTTATCAATCACTATCTCCAGAACTTTAATGCAATGTGATAGGAGTTTGATGCCTCTGTACTGGCCACAGTTGTGAATGTCCCCTTTGTTCTTGTACACACTGGCATGAGTATGCTTATTCTCCAGTCATCTGGGATACGCCTTTCTCTCCACACTGCTATTAGTGCCCTCAGGAGCCATTTCTCCCCCATCTCACCCAACATCGTTATCATATCTGCTGTGACCTCATCTGAGCCTGTTGCTTTCCCTGACTTCATCTTCCTTACTGCTGTTCTTATGTCTTCTAGGATGGGCTCCTCTTCTTCGCTAATTGTAGGCTGTGTCTGGGGCAGTACAGCTTCTGTGGGGTTTTCTTCATTCAGGAGCTGCTGGAAATACTCCTTCCATCTACTTTTGATGTCCTGTGGACTGGTGAGCAGGTTGTTGCTGGCATCCTTTATGAAGGGTGTCTGACTATCTTCTTTATCTTTCTGTCTTTGCCTTGTAACCTGATATAATTTCTTTGTGCCACATACTGAGTCACCTTCCAGAAGCTGGTACAGTGCAGCCAGTGCCCTATTCTTTGCTATTGCAACTTCTTTCTTAGCTTCTTGTTAGCCAACCAGTAGTCCTTCCTAGGCTGGTCAGTCTTTTCTGTCTCCCACGTCTTCCTGCACTCCTTCTTTCTTTTGACGACTTCCTGGACTTCTGCATTCCACCACCAGCTTTCCTTATGTACCTTATTTCCATACCTGGCTCAGCCACATATCTTTTCTGTAGTCCTAACACATGCTGTTTTAGGCGCTGCCATTCTTCTTCAACTCCACCTATTTCCTCCTCTTCTTGGGGTGCTAGAATCCTGAGTAATTCCTTGAACTGCTGTACTTTCTCTCCAGTCAAATCCCAGGTCTTCAGCCTGGTTTCTGTTGACCTTAGAGCCTTCTCTGACCACTGCTTGCAGCTGATTGTGGCAACTAGTGGTTATGCTATGGGACAACTGTTTCACTGGGGATGACTTTGCAAGCATGGATTCTACCCTGGTGCCATTTCCATACTAGGAGGAAGTCTACCTGAATTGCATGTTGACTACTCTTGTATGTGATCTTGTGACTGTCTGTCTTTCTGAACCATGTGTTGGCTACTATCAAGCTATTTGCCAGACAGAAGTCTTCTTTATTCCTGTTGCCCCACCTATGTGGGCCCAGGCAGTCCTCATAGCCTGTTCTGTCTGTCCTGATATGTGCATTCAAGTCACCCATTATCAACACCAATTCATGTTGTCCTGCTTTATCTAGTAGGTCCTGCAACTGCTGTCTGAATGCACTCTTTTCCTCACTGTCACAACCCTGCTGTGGGGCATAGGCTGAGATTATGAATATCGCCCTATCATTACACTGGAGTCTGACTGCCATGAGTCTGTCATTAATTCTGATGATATCCCTTATTGCCTTCTGAAGGCTCTCTCTCATCACAATTCCTACATCATTTATAGCCTGCCCTCCACCTGAGTAGTAGACTCTGGATCCCAAGCCAGTTAGTGAAACTTCTGCTTCAGCACAGTTAAGCCAGATGTTTGGTTATCATTATAAGCAAATTAAATGGTTTAAAGACAAATTATTTGTCATGTAATATGAAAACAAGAAAAAAGAAGAAATATGTAGCACAATCTAAGTAGCAGATTTCTGGCTTTAAAGCACTTGGTTTCTGAACAATGACATGCAAAGTAAAAGCTAAAATCCAGACTGTAGTCCAAGTTCTAGTGAGAAAAATAATAATTTTACATGATGCTTGAACCTCAAGTGACAGCCACATGTACAGTAATACACAGAGGGTACTGAATGGGCCAAGTCTAATGGAAGGCGAGCTTACTCTGATAGTCTCCTATCACTAGTACCATTACTTACTACTGAATCTTACTGTAATAGTCTTCTATCACTAGTACTAGTACTACTTTCTACTGAATCTTACAGTGATAGTCTTCTATCACTAGTACTACTCACTACTGACTCTTACTCTGATAGTCTCCTATCACTAGCAATAGTACTACACCCTACTGAATCTTACTCAGATAGTGTATGATCACTAGTACTAGTACTACTTACTACTGAATCTTACTCTGTTAGTCTACTGTCACTAGTACTAGTAGTATTACTACTTACTACTGAATCTTACTCTGATAGTCTCCGATCACTAGTTCTAGTACTACTCACTACTGAATGTTACTGTGATAGTCTTCTATCACTATTACTAGTACTACTTTCTACTGAATCTTACTGTGATAGTCTTCTAACACTAGTACTACTCACTACTAAATCTTACTCTGATAGTTTCCTGTCACTAGTACTAGTAATACTCACTACTGCATCTTACTCTGATAGTCTATGACCACTACCACTAATACTACTGAATCTTACTCTGATAGTCTACTGTCACTAGTGCTAGTACTATTACTACTTACTACTGAATCTTACTCTGATAGTCTCCTATCGCTAGTACTAGTACTACTTACTATTGCATCTTACTCTGATAGTCTATGATCACTAGCACTAATACCACTGAATCTTACTCTGATAGTCTACTGTCACTAGTGCTAGTACTATTACTACTATTACTACTTACTACTGAATCTTACTCTGATAGTCTCCTATCACTAGTACTAGTAGTACTTACTACTGCATCTTACTCTGATAGTCTATGATCACTAGCACTAATACTACTGAATCTTACTCTGATAGTCTACTGTCACTAGTGCTAGTACTATTACTACTTACTACTGAATCTTACTCTGATAGTCTCCTATCGCTAGTACTAGTACTACTTACTACTGCATCTTACTCTGATAGTCTATGATCACTAGCACTAATACCACTGAATTTTACTCTGATAGTCTACTGTCACTAGTACTAGTAGTATTACTACATACTACTGAATCTTACTCTGATAGTCTCCTATCGCTAGTACTAGTACTACTTACTACTGCATCTTACTCTGATAGTCTATGATCACTAGCACTAATACCACTGAATCTTACTCTGATAGTCTACTATCACTAGTACTAGTAGTATTACTACATACTACTAAATCTTACTCTGATAGTCTACAATCACTAGTACTAATACTACTGAATTCATTGTTGCATGTACAGTTGAATAGTGGGCTAGGTGTCAATATATGCAAAAAAACACATAAAAGCCAGAAGCCAATAAAACAACTTAGGACTAAAAGTTGCTCGTACAATAATTAACATAACTAATATTTGCTATAATATTATAATAATTTACCATACAGTATGCGTTTCCTCTACAGATAATGAAAGCTTCTTGTTAAAATATTAGAATATAAAACCAATAATGACAATGCAAACCTCAGAAGGTTTTTAACTACCAAAATATTGACCTGGCAAATTATTTAACATCAAATAAGTATGCCCAATTACTAAGTGATTGTGGGTTCATAGGTTCATAGGTTCATAGATTAGTACTAAGCTAACTGCCCTTGCGAGCCATTTTAAGCCTAGCCAATTATCCCTTATGAGACTCAAACACTGCACCTTGTGTTTGTAAGGCAAACACCTTAACCATTAGGCCACAAACTGGAACAAATAGTGGAAAACTCAGTTATGGCTTGCAATATCTTAAATATCAAACGTATGATCCTTTGGCTCATAGTCCATGTTTTTCCTCTGTAACTAACACAGATCATGAAATCATCTCCTTTAACCAAAGTAGAATAAAACCCATTGATAAATAAAGCATCATTTCCAGATTACCACGTGAAACCTGAATGCAGTAAATGAAATGCAAAACAAAATAAATTGGGATTCTAACCCCAGTAAACCAGCCAAATCTGTTCAGGATTCTTTCAAGAACTTCTAGGATATTATTACGTTATGTATTCATGAGCACATATGGGAAGTAAGGAAGATGTGGATAAATTCATCAAAAGAATCTTTAGCAGAATCATAAAACTGAGAAGATGTATGTCAGAAAGAATGCAGTACTTTGCCTTGAGAAATTACCTTAGTCATAAAATCAAGTCTGGATAACTGAAGTACAGAAAATTCTTATCAGCTCTGCCACATCTATGACCCCCAACTTGACCTCAAGGGTTGGAGTTACAGGAAAGCATTTGTTATATCAGAAAATAAAAGAAAATATGAGAATATTTTTATCAATAAACAAGAGGTAATGAAGTGACTAATTAGCTTCGGACATAGCAAGTATGCTAAGAGAAAAGCAACAAGTAAATGGATGTTAATTTTACAATCTGAGAAAGGGCCAAATGAGTATATATTTCAATAAAAGATGTCGTTATTCTCTAAAACATTCTACAAAAAATGTCTTCTTCCCACTTTCTTGACGCATTTTCATCCAAACAGGTTTTGACTGAATTGTTAGCATTTACAGCATGTTTTACCAGAGTTGCCCTGGCGTGTACTTGCTGGCAGTGTAAGTTTAGTGTTTTTTTCTTTTTCACCACTGTACTTCAACCATGGAGTTGGTATATATAAGATATTGGGAGAGGTCCAGTTGGGCTTGCCCCCTGCAAAAATTTGTTTGAGTTATCCCTTTATGTTTTTTATTAGTTATCCTTTTTGATACTAAAAATTTGATAAAATGTAACTTAAAGTATTGTTATTCACCTAAACAAAAAAATCAACCTTGACATACCCAGTGAATATTTAATAACCTCATCTTTAGTACTGATAAAGGAATCGTCATAAAATTTGGCAAATGGGACACAAATTATGATTATGAAATAAAAGGCCACATAGTGAATAATGACACCAATGTCAAAATATATTGGGACAATGGCAGGCAGTTTAAACTTTGATGAGTGTGTTTCTGTTTCTCCTATGATTGATCAAAACATGACCAAATTGAGAAACAATCCCAGGACCATAATGGATTATACTCAAAGTTTATCCAGACTCAGCTACCCTCATTGAAAACAAGTCCAGGAATTTATTAAACTTCCCAGCATGACCCATATGTCTCATATTAGAAAGGCCCTCCCAGCACAAAGCACCTATTTGCAATTCAGAAACATGCTAGATGGGATGAGGTAAGATCTCATTATTGGCTAATTTGCATGTTTCCTGAATTACAAGTTGTACAGCGATGTGCAGATCACAGCTGATCTGTACATTGTTGAAGTAACTTGCTGTTAATATAGGCAGCAGAATCCCCCCTCTAGTCATTCTCTCACACTCATACACAAACATAAACACACACACACACACACACACACACACACACACACACACACACACACACACACACACACACACACACACACACACACACACACACACACACACACACACCACAGTCACTGTAACTATACCAATTCCTGCCCTATTGAGGTTCCCCCTCCCCGGTAATACTTTAGTGCCATTACTGCATGTAAGTATTAGGCCCTAGTGGTCTTGTGTATTCCACAACTCCTTATTCAAATTATAATGTCAGTGCCATTATGATATTTTAAAGAGTCATCCCTGATGGTCTAGTGGTTCCACTCACCCTCATCACCCTCATTATGTCTGATCTGTTATGGTGCTTTTCTTCATCCCTTATGTTCAGTGGTTCCCCACACCCCATCCTCCATCTCTGTATTACCATTCGTTTCATTACTGCACTTTAAAGTTGTATCCCTAGTGTCTACTGTACCCCCCCACCCCAATCCCATTGTAACATTTATGCCATCATGGCACTTAAAGCATTTTCTGGTGTCCGGTGGTTCTCCCCCACCCCCAATCCCATTGTAACATTTATGTCATAATGGCACTTAAAGCATTCTCTGGTCACCGGTTGACCCCCCCCCACCCCCGGATTCTTGTAGTATCATTTGTGGCATCATGGCATGTAAAGTAAACCCTGGTGGATTAGTTTACCCCCCTCCACCCCTGTTATTCTCACGGTAACATTAGTACACAATTACAGCACTGTAGAGTGTGTATCCCCTGACCACCTAAAACATCTAGTAACTTTGGTGCCGGTCCAGCATTTTAACATTAATCCCTGGTGTCCAGTGATTTCCCCCAACCCCCCACATACCCACATTGATATTTGTGCCTTTATGACACTTTTAAAATAACCCTGGTGTTTAGTGGTTCTCTCCCACCATGGTCAGTGGTTAACACAACCTTTTGCACGTGTTTGCTACCACAAAGTGGTGATAATAGCTGTGCTAATCTACACAGCTGAGCGCATTCTTGAATTGCTTGAGATGCCTTGCAATACTAGAGAAGCTAACACCAGACTGCCAATCTAATACTATAATTATCAATAATGGAAAACAGTTGTGACAAATGCATTACACAACTTTTTCTTATGAAGCAAGCTTTCCATTGCAATCAAAAGCCACTCAGCCGTTAGCGTTTACAAAAATAATCCTGCGATACTATATTTCTATAAATCGATATCTCTCAATATTTGTATGCATATCTATGTCTGTACCTACATCTATATTTAAATATGGTTTTGTTGTGTTTGATAGACTACAACATCTATATTTAAATATGGTTTTGTTGTGTTTGATAGACTACAACATCTATATTTAAATATGGTTTTGTTGTGTTTGATAGACTACAACATCTATATTTAAATATGGTTTTGTTGTGTTTGATATACTACAACATCTATATTTAAATATGGTTTTGTTGTGTTTCATAGACTACAACATCTATATTTAAATATGGTTTTGTTGTGTTTGATAGACTACAACATCTATATTTAAATATGGTTTTGTTGTGTTTGATAGACTACAACATCTATATTTAAATATGGTTTTGTTGTGTTTGATAGACTACAACATCTATATTTAAATATGGTTTTGTTGTGTTTGATAGACTACAACATCTATATTTAAATATGGTTTTGTTGTGTTTGATAGACTACAACATCTATATTTAAATATGGTTTTGTTGTGTTTGATAGACTACAACATCTATATTTAAATATGGTTTTGTTGTGTTTGATGGACTACAACATCTATATTTAAATATGGTTTTGTTGTGTTTGATAGACTACAACATCTATATTTAAATATGGTTTTGTTGTGTTTGATAGACTACAACATCTATATTTAAATATGGCTTTGTTGTGTTTGATAGACTACACATTAGACTGAAGCAGAAAACACTGAATGCAAATGACTGAAAACATACTAGACTGAAAATTCATTTTGTTGAATCACAATAAGTAGAAAAAAAGCACACAAAGTAAAGTACCTGAAGAAATGAAAGGGGGCAAGCCTACCTTCACACTCTATCTGTGTGGGGGACTTTTTCCCCATACCCCTAGGGTTGCCACCTTTTCAAATGGCCAAAGTAGGACATTTTCGGGACAAACATCAGATTTTACAGGCCGACACATACCCATGGTCAGTACAAAGGATAGAACTTAACTTTTTTGCCTAAATAATAGCTTATTCTTGTAGCATTTAGTTGCTTATTCTGTTTCTTATAACATTTAGGTATTTTAGATGCAGAATAACTATTTTATGCAACTATTACATAAAATATAGGACATAATTATGTCGTACAATCTCAGGACATTTGCCATTTTTAATACTTTTTGTCAGGACACAACTGCCCAAAGAGGGACTGTCCCTCGCAAAGTGGAACAGATGGTAACCCTACATACCCCCTTACCATCTGCATGGTTGCAGAACTGCACAGACGCCATTCAGTAAATTATAGTTGGCACATTTAGAATCTTCACAAGCGGTGATTATCTACAGCTGACATAGATTACATTTTCACAAGTGGCCAGATAAACAGATCTATCTATATGCCTGTGTGTGTGTGTGTGTGTGTGTGTGTGTGTGTCTGTGTGTGTGTGTGTGTGTGTGTGTGTGTGTGTGTGTGTGTGTGTGTGTGTGTGTGTGTGTGTGTGTGTGTGTGTGTGTGTGTGTGTATGTGTGTGTGTGTGTGTGTGTGTGTGTGTGTGTGTGTGTGTGTGTGTGTGTGTGTGTGTATGTGTGCACGCATGCAAATAGTGAAGTGGAAAATATCAGCATTGGCTTATGGCACTCAGGCTTCTTGGATGCCAGCAGATCATAAGCCTGACAGCTTGAGAGTCGGTCTTCTGAATGATTTTGTTTTATATTAAACATAAGCTTCTCTGTGGTTAAGTTGTATTAACAACTGTTGCAGTATATTCACTAAAACAACATAATTAAGGAAACAGTTAACATGAAATAATAAATATAAATTTCTGATCTTCAGCACTTCTTTTGCTGTGCTTTTCTTGTAAGCTGTTAACTTTATATCAAATTTTAATAATGAAGGAAAACATAGATAACTACCTCCCTGAAACTGAATGACAGTAAGAAAATCAAACCAGAGTTGCAAGGATTATTGGGTCCCTTCACTTAATCGGCTCTTATTTAAGTCAGGAAAGCCTTCGCTCTGCTATAACATCTGCCTGTAGGGTAAGACTGATGTATATACTTGTGGGGTTTATATACTTGTGGGGGTTGGCATAATGGTTAAGGAAGTTACTTCATATACAAAGAGTATGAGGTCTGATTCTCATCTTTGAAGAACACTGGCAAGGCTTAAAATGGCCCACAAGGATAGTTAGCCTAGTACTTACCTATAAACTTTAGGGTGGGAGGTTGCCATAATGGCTAAGGTGTTTACCTTACTGACACAAAGTACACGGTTTAATCCTCACATGGGGTAATTGGCTAGGCTTAAAATACCCACAAGAGCAGTTAGCCTAGTACCAGTTTATGAACCTATTAAAACCCTGAAGTACTATATTCAGAAAATGCATCATGATAATCACTTTGGAAAACTGGTAGTCATAAAGATATACTTCAACATTTTTTCAAGGGGAAAACTCCCTCCTGCACTCCATGTGGAAGGTTTTGCCCCATACCCTTTTCCTTAAATATACCTCCCCTGAGGTTGTATCCTGTCAACCTGTCACCCTGTTAAAGGGGAGCACAGAAGTTAGTTCATTAAATAAGGGGCTTGTGTGCAGCCCAACTAACCCCCCCAACACACATACACATAGGACTGCAGTGTGACGTGGCCCAGGAAAAAAAACTTTTACTTTTTCCATTGTCTTTCTACATCTTTGCAAAGATTTTTCCTTCTTCTACCTCATTCAATTTTCATCAAAGTTTTTATTATTAGTGTCTCTTTTACTTCACCATTTTGAATTTTGAGTTCTTACAGACTGAATTTATGTTCTATAACCCAAAAAAGTAGGTGGAGAAGTGTGGATATGGCTGTGGTAAGTGGCATGGCATTAATTTAAAAGGACAATTATACAACGACCCTCCATTAATATTCCAAAACCTGCACGCTGATTGGTCAGCATGCACGTTGTAAATCAGAATTATAGTAATGGAAAAAGGTCGCCCAGACTTTTTCCATTAGTATAACTCTTTTTTTTTTTTACAGCAACGGAGAACGCAAGATCTCCGTTGCTTTTTACACCTGTCTCGCTATGTTAAACGAGTTTAACATAGCGAGAAAGCTTTTAAAAAAAGCAACGGAGCATCTCCGTTGCTTTTTTTAAAGCTGTCTCACTATGTTAAACCCATTTAACATAGCAAGACACTTTAAAAAGCAACAGAGATCTTGCTTTCTCCGTTGCTTTTTTCAAAACTGTCTCGCTATGTTAAATGGGTTTAACCTAGAGAGACAGCTTTAAAAAAAGCAACAGAGATTCTCTGTTGCTTTTTTTAAAGCTGTCTCGCTATGTTAAACTCGTTTAACATAGCGAGACAGGTTGTAAAAAGCAACGGAGATCTTGCTTTCTCCGTTGCTTTTGCCCACAGCTCTGATGTACTGCGTAGGCATGCGCAGTACATCAGAACTGCCGCAGAATACTAGATAGCTGCGGAAGGGCAGCAAGGAGGCATTATACAATGCCATTATTTAAGAAAAGTAATTATTTTTTTTCTTAAATAATGTCATTATAATAATAACCACACCTGGGTATGGGTAATGCTGGATTTACCCACGGTTGGCTTTGTTTGGCCACTCGGGCTTTGCCCTCATGACCAAACCACACCAACTGTGAGTAAATCCAACATTACCCACACCCAGGCATGGGTTATTGCTATAATATTTAATGTTTAAATATTTCCACTATCCTGATACTCTCCAAGTTTTTGTCTTGGTACCTCTGACATTTTATTCAGCAGTGGCCTGATTTAAACTCCCACCATTTTGCTTGATATTCATCACTTTGTGTCTTTACTAATAAGGTAAACCAGAGGACGTTTTGAGAAGTGTCTGAGCTGTAGAAGACTTTTGCTGGTTGTATTTGCGCATATTTTGGAAAACTTTGAAACATGAGTGGATATGATAACTGGAATATGCTGTGCCATGTAGGTTCCTGAGAGCATCTATATGGCATTTAGTCCAAAGAGCTCGTATATACCATTATACAGTTTGTGCTGGTATGTTTTGAGGTTGAACTGCTAAATAACATGGAACACCTGCCTGAATATCGTGTACTGGCTACTAATTCTTAAACCTAATGACAATGCTTTTCTTTGCTGAATGTTGAACGTTGAGTATTGCTGGCCATGCAATTGCTTGTGGTTTCCACATTAATCAATGAAGACTGAATATTGTTTGCTTTCAGTCAGTTTCTGTCCTTATTAGATTAGATTTAATGTTGGTAACTTTCTTTTAAAGAATGTGGCTGCCTTTTTAGTCCTATAAGGTCACTGATTTAGTCTTAAACTTGAATCTTTGCCTCTGAGTTTTGTATCTGTTAGAATCAGGTTGAGGTCTTCAAATCTGCCATATTGACATCTGCCTTCATTCTTCAATAACTCAATAAAACACAAACAAAAGACTTTTTCTTTAAATCTGTGCAGAATATTAAATGGACTTTATGTACCAGTTTGCCAGGACACTAATAATTTTGTAGAATTTACTTAAATTACAGTAAAAATAATTATATTTCTATACAAAAACTTGTGATTAGTATGAATGTGCTGTTTTCTTTTCATTTAAACTTTTTTTTCTTCTAGATTGTACTCATTATATTTTCTGTCAGGCATGTCTATTTATTTTACTGGGTTTGCTGGCCACAGGTTTGGCCTACTGCTATTTTCAGGCTTAAGCTAACACAAAAAAAAGAATCTTGTTTATCTGTTTGTTATAGTTTATGTATTTATTTGTTTGATAGCTTTTTCCCTTTGTTCCTCATTCTTATGGTTGTTGTCACCCTAGTTCCCATACTTCCATGGTGGAGGGCGTGAGCCTGACAGTAGACAAGCCACTGGGAGACCAGGACAGGCGACATCATCTATGCTAGTTTTGGGGGATTTTGATTACTAAACCCCGTACTTCTAAATGTACCAGTTCTCCTTGGTAGACTAAAGCAGAAATCCTTGATGCTTGAATGGCACTGCTATAACTGGGGTTTACCAAGTGTTATTAATGTAGTGGACAAAGCCACTTCCCTCCTCACAGGATAGGGGAGTCAGAAATGACCATTCATTCACAACTCTCATGACTGGCTTTTCCAGTGCCCAGGTCACTAGTTTATCCCAGGTCATATAACTTTTAGTTAGGCTTTACTCCCCAGTGCCAAGAAGCTGGCAACCAGAATGGATCGTAATTATGATAATGAAATCCTGATCTTTCTCTCTACTGGTTTGACATCTTTTGCCTATCTCCTTTTCTAATTTTACTGTTTAGGAGGTTGTTTTGTAAGGAGACATTTGGCAGGAGGCAGTAGGAAGTCTTATACTTTCAGGCCCAAGACAGTTGCCCATTTTAATTTGAGTTGACAATCACAAGTCCCAGGCAAAATCTCATAAAAAATAGGTCCACCCTATATATTTAGGGAGTCATAAAATCACCACCAGCAAATAGTCAGGACTTGATCTTCTGTGACCCCTGTTCAAGCACTATTATTTAATATTAAAACTATATGGAAAATGCTGGCACTGGTTTGAGCTTTACATGGTATGCAAATGTGTTGATTGTTTTGAAAAAAAAAACTGGCTTGAAGGCAACTTTAAACCATATCTGGCAGGTTTGATCCTACCTGTTTATTCTATCATATAATGCCCAAGACAGGAAAGTGTTGTTTTTTTTTTTTTTTTTTTTTGCATCTGCAATTCAGATGTCTCAGACTGACTGCAGAAGTGGCTCCTTCCTTGAATATATGCTTAGAACAATGGCAAATTGTAGTTTTCTGCTTATGTATTGTCTGTCTGCCTTTGTGAGGATAGTTCTATATCAGTTAACAGACTTCCCCTTCAGCTGTTTACCATCTCATCCAAAAGGGATGATCTTAGGTGATTTTTAACATTTTGATTACTAGTAATTTGACTTCACCAGGGATTTCCTCCAAATTATATAGGGGTCTTAGTTTTACTCCTGAGGTTTCCTGTTCTCCCCATATTAGAAGCCACCTGGGGATGGAACAGGTATCATGATCTTTTCTCTTTTCTGGGTGATTTCTGTTTTGAGCTGAACCCCAGTATGTTACCATATATCGAAGTGACTCAGTATGGGAATTTGTAAAACAGTTCAAGTGATGTGCTGTCATTGCTGGACCAGTTCCTTGTTGAGAGCAGTGCATATGATCCTAATCAGCATGCAATAGCTAACAACAATGCCATCAGGCATTCTCTTGGTCTTCTTACACAAATGAACATGCAGGCACTACCTATCCGAACTCATTAAAGATGGTATATGTAATAAAGATTTTCTGGGTTTTTGAAAAGTACTCAAAGGTTGGAAAAGAAAGACAGATGGACTCATCTTCCTGAGGATAAGTTTAGATTATATGACCTATATTTGGCCTACCATTTGGAAATCTCAAATAAGAAAGCAAATTTTACTGTCTGAAGACATTTTTGCCTGACTGGGTTGACCAGTGCAGCTCAGCCTGTTTGATGGTCTGGTAAGCCTTTTTCATCCTTAGATTGTGAATGCTGTTCAGTTCTTTGAGGATAAGATTGCCTTGATGATATACACACTTCCTCCTCAACCTTCCTGTGAGACTTCTGTGAGCCCAGCTTTGGATGCTACAATGTTCTACTCACCAAAGTTTTCTTATGGTGTCTACATTATATCCTACAGCATTTACTCTCGACCCTGGGATCCATTAGGCTTACACTCTCCCTCTTTTGTAGCAGTTCAAGATCCAGTTATCTTTCAGATATGTATTCTTCATTAAGATGAAAATTGTTTCCATAGAGACATTAGCTTCCATTCCTTTAGAAGACTACCCGAGATCTGAATGAGCTTGAAATTTACTAATCTATCTTGAGCTTTCCCTTTGTTTGCAAGTTTATTAAGAGGGTTTTATTTTCTATTTTATTGCCATCTGACTTGCCATGGTATCTTCAGTCCCTTAGATGAAGACAGAGCACTGAGGGTGCCCTTTTTATCCTGCTATTCTCTGATGGAGCCTGCAAAATGGCTCAGCTACCATTATCTAGTCATACCATTCCTTCTGTTGAGGAGAGAACAAAGCATCCCTAGTGTGGGCAACAGCCATGTGGCCCTTTTATTCCTGCCCAGGAAGCCTGATCAGCCCATGTGTTCTTCTCAGAGTGGTTGGGTGTGGGCCAGTTAACTGCTTCTGCAGAACAACCTACCCCTGGAACTCTTTACCCATAGTTTCTCCCTCAAACTCCACAATGCTGCCCAACCTCAGGAACTACATCTGCAGTTCCTAAGCGTTGTGCACAACTTTGCAATATGTGCTTTGCAGGCTAATGCTTCATAGTGTGCAACACCCAATGCTTCCACTAGGTGCCACCTAAGTAGCAAGCCAGAGCTGCCTTTTTAACTACATGACAGAATAGCCATCAATATACTCCCACTTCCATCCTTCCTGGTGAATCCCCACTAGACAGAGTGATCCTAATCAAACACAGGTTGTCTGTATATCAATCAGGTCTTCATTTTTCTAAAGCAATGGGGCCCCTGAGTGTCTTATTTTGAGGAGACCACATGGCCTGTTCTTTCTGCCACATCTGACGTAACTGATCATGGGACCTTTCCTAATCATTTGCAGTCTCATAGTGGCCTTAACTCTTTTGTCCTTGAGCGGTTTCCTCTTACACTTTGGGGTGCTATCAGCCAGTTTATTTTAAGAATAAGATAATTTTCCTCGTACACCCTGAGCTGTTATGAATTTTGGTACTTCATCACCATTTCTGGTGGCATAGATGGATAAAGTCATGATTATGGCCCAGGTAACTTGAGTTTGACTACTGGGATGCATAGCTGGCCTTAACCATAGGCCAACTGTCACCTAGGGCACCACTTAAGCAGGGGTGCTTTTCCAATATTTATTTGTTTATTTTTGCAGTATAGAAATGTTTTTTTTTTTTTTTTTTTTTTACAATGTGTTAAATGAAGACATGAAAACTAAAGAGTAAGAGAAATTGTGAGAAAAGCAATGAAAAAAGTAATCTGAATGTTGTAGATAGACCAGGATGGGGGCACTGGATAGTGTGTGGGGGTGCTGTGAATCCCTTTTTCCTAGGGCACCAGTTGACCAAAGGACACCCCTGGTGACATGAGTACTTTGTGGTGCATGCAGTGGGGGATGTGTATTCCCATTCTGTGGAAAAGAGAAAAGTGGAGCAGGATATATATACAGCTGCAGTCCTTTGGAGGATGGGCTACAGTGCATTCAGCATGCTGGGGGTGAGATCTCAGCACACTCAGCCGCCACATGATGGTACCCTTTTTAGCAAGCATATGGGACAATATGTTCTCAGGGGAAGGCATTATGAGCCCTTGTCATGATCTAGGTAACTTGTTCCCTCTTACATTCAGGGCATTGGCAGGATAACGTCAAGGGTACAAGCAACCCTCATGGCTGCTTCTAGGATGGCTCCTATAGACAACTGTTGCTCTTGTACTTCACTGGGGTAATTCCCTAGGATGGAGGAATGAATGGGCAAGGTGTAATTGGGGGAGGCTTTATGGTGGGCAGACATGAGGAAACGCCTAGAAAAAAAATTGTCGGCCTTCCATTGAGAAATTTCATTTTATTTATTCATTTTTTATTTATGTATTTATAGTTTGATGACCAAGCAATATACTGACCCACGAGGGACCAATTTTAGATGCAGCTCAAACACTAGGCACAAATTATCAGGCCTTATAGTCCTGAACACAGAAGCCCCTATAGCTTTGCAGCACAAGTATGAGTCCCAGTTCTGCAATCCTTAAATGTACAAGAAAAATAAATTGTAACTTGATAAGAATAACAGTAACTTATAAAACTCACTGTAGTGCATGGAGCATAGTGCAATACCTGGCCTTAACAAATATTATGCACTACCTGCTCAACATTTTAAGGTAGGGTCTTATATTAGGCAGTTAAATCTGCCAGTACTGACCAGCAAAAGACAGTGGCAGAATGAAAAAAACGATTTTATTTCTGCTTGCTGTCCAAACTGATAGGGTGTCCCTTCCTCTTCTAAAGTTAGAACGTTGCTAGAATAACCGGGTGTGTGTTCACCTGCATTTTTTGAAGGATACAAAGTATGAAACTCAAATGTATGTCATTATTTGTAAAATTTAATCCACAGAAAACCAAAGATTTTTATGAAGGGCAGACCAAACATATGAGGCGAAAATACTGGTGAGAGGCATGGCAAGTTGTGTGTAAACATAAAGGGACTGTGTTACACTGTCATTCTGACAGCTCTCTCTAAGTGCTTTATGACTTTGAAAGCTGGCAAAGTACTAAAGAGTTTTTTTTCTCTGTATCTAATAGTAAATGGAGCAGATAAAGCTCCACACACTACAAAAAATGTTTATTGGGTCTCCAATCACAACCTTTAATTATGTATTCTCAACGCAGTTGCCAAGAGTTACTTCCAGATGAATTTTTTGGCATTCATGTGTCAAAACATAATAAGCAAGTTAGGATGAGTGACCAGCTCATAATCTTCTGTGTTACTCCCTTTAAAGCATTTTTCAGGTTGAAGTCCACCCTATTTCCCTGATGTGTGGGCTGCATCACACACCTGGTGCCAATAATATATACTAACTCTGAGTTTACTTTATCTCAGAGTAGGAGGAATAATCTGAGATACTGCAACTCCAGACTTTATTTATTTATTTATTTTTAACTAGGGTAGAGCACTGGTCCAGATGGACTTTTTTTTCAGGCTCAGCTTGTAGGAATTAAACCCTCTACTATTAGAAGCCGCACATCTTAGTATATATTCCCTATTTCTGCATTACAGTTATAGTACTCAGATTTACAACATGACCCTATATACAGGCCACCTAAACAGTTAACTTATGTAAAGAAACAGACTGGGGACCTGGGTGCCTTATTTTATAGCAGATGTTAAGTAGATGCAGAGTAAAGTCACCTTTGCTACTGACAGTGGATTTGCAGCTTAGATGATGCATTGCATTCTCACCTTATAATGAAGAGAAGTGTACATATTGCACAATTTATGGGCTCAGTGATCCTGGTTTCACAACTGCCTTTTACAACGAAAATATCTGCCACAATGAGATAAGATTAATGACTGACTCTTATGTTGCAATGACTTGAAAGTTGTCATATGTGGTCAGTTAAAGTCTTCCTTCATATGCTAGTGACAGTGCATGCTACATTTGTTGTAATGAATATAATACATTGCAAATCTTTCTCACTGTTAATATAGACTTAATAGCTTTAGATAAAATGACAGACATTTATAAATGGCTTATCCCGGGTCACCACTTGAGGAGCTGACGGCCTGCTATGACCAGCTGAAGTTCTGCCAGAGTTACTCAAAAGACTAATGCAGTTCAGCTTGCTTCCAAATGTTTGGTGATAGTGTGAGTTTGTGGTTAATGATGTCAACAATATTGTGAAAGGATGGGCGAGATAAGTTGCAATACGCAGTGATACAGAATGATGATGTAAATAGCGCAGCACTTCATGTGGCCGCATGCTGTCAGGTACAACTGATCGTGTGAGCAAGAAACACAAACAGTACAGTCACTGCACATAGTGGGGTAACATACAGCCTTACAAGGCTTCACTTCAAACAATTATATCTGTATTTCATGTGACATGAAACAAAACAAAAGACTAACTATGTATATACAGATCTGACAGCCTTACTAAATATGTAGCTTGCCATTTGTATATAAACTCATACAGGGTATTTCAAAACAGTATGTGTCATACTTAGGTAAGGTTTTACATGTGATGCACGGATATTGCAGGACTAGCACTTTCTTGTGTCTTTTGTGGGCATTATCTTCACGTCTCTGTGTTATTAATAAAAGTTCCAGTTAAAATGTCAAAAGCACATTTAGTTGAAAAGCTTTTTTTGGTGGTGAACAACACTGAATGCTCAAAATTTTGACAGCTCATTTTTATAGTGTTTGTTGGTAGAATTATGAAACTGAATATTTGACTGAAAAAGTTATAGTGGGTCATGTGTGTTTGCGAGAGTTCATGGATTTTAGGGTTAAGGTAAATGTTATGTAAGGAGATACTTTTGCTGTTTTGCATGTTTGACATTGTGCTTGTGTTCTGTGTCCTTTGACCTTGTGCAGTGGTACTGTTAGGAAAATGTTTTAGTAACATAATGTGAAGTGTTAGGGGCAGGGTTAGGGTTGACACACATAAGTGAGTTGGTTCGGGGGACGAAGCCCCCTACCCAACTTTCTCATGTATGGTAACCCTAACCAATTTCCATTACTTTACTAACAACTCTTTTCCTAACTAAACCACTTCCAAGCTGACATTTGATCTAGGTTTTATAGTTGGGGTATATGATATTTTGGGTACTTTTTGTACAGAGTTTTCAATATTTTGTGATTCGATATTTTGAATGTTCAGTGTTTTGTGGTTGGAATGAAATGAAATACTTTTTTTTTTGATGAAATGAACCATAATCCAATAAAAATAAGAACAAATTCTCTGAAAGCATTAAGTCAATGTCATAATCAAGAAACAAAGGTATGCAATTAAAGTTAGACAAGGTCTCGTTTTCTGCACAGGCGTCTCAGTGTTTTGGATGATAAGATGCATGAGCTATGACAGCAGTATTCTGACTGAATGGATACATTGTATTATTTTTCTCTAGAAAGCAGTATATTGGTATACATTAAAATAACATGATTTGTAACTATTAAAATTGTTTTGAATAAATTAAAACTTAGTACATTGTTAGTGCAAAATGTGGCCAAGCCATGCAAGGTAATGAACCCCACTGGGAGAAGCTTAGTCATTAAGATGCTCACAACAAGCAGTCTTGCTGGAAAATCAGTGTTGTGGCAGTCGAAAATGGTACACAATACACTGAAATCTTGCTGCATAAAACTATCCAGATAAACTCTTCTAGGATTGCTCATGAGGTGTACAGCCCAGATTGTCTTATGTCTTGTGCAGCCTCTCAAGTGTACCTCATTATAGGTTCATAGGTCCATAGGTGTGTATTAGCCTAATGGCCCTGGGGCCTTTACAAGCCTAGCCCATAGGATTACCCTGGCATCCTGCCACCCGACCTTAGTTCCCAGTGCCTCTGTCGAGTAGAACTGCTGGAATGATCCTCGGGGTGAATTTTCTATTTCCCATCCACTCATCAAGATTTCTCTTGAAGAGGGCCCATGAGTTGCTCTGTTTGACATGTTTGGGAAGTCTATTCCACAGCATGGGCAGTCTCTGGGTTATGAACCTGTCCCTCCAGCATGTTCTGTTGATTGTGGTAATGAGGTTGAGGTCTCTGGAACATGTGGTGTGGAGGGATTGGGATTTCATTAGATGTAGTATTTCTAACAGAGCTGGGTCAGACATGGCTTTGTAAGTCAAGTAGAATTTGCCTCTAAGTAGGCGATATAAGACAGACAATAGTTGGAGTTTTTTGAGTCTGTACATATAGGGCAAGTGTTTAAGGCCTAGGATCCTCTTTATGAGGTACTTTTGCGGCCTCTCCAGTTGTTGCAGGTGTCTAGTGAGGTACATGCCAAATAGGGCATTGTACTCAATGATTGGCCTAATGAGGGAAGAGTAGAGGGAGACAATGATCTCTTTCTTCCTGGATGCAAAACTCTTAGTAATGAGATGTGCCAAATAGAAGGAATTTCTAACCACAGTGGCAATGCGGTGGTCAAAAGAGAGGTTGTTGTCAACCTGTATTCCCAGATCTTTTACAATGCCTTCTGTGTTCAGTGGACTACCACTGATGTGGTAATTCATGAGAACTGGGTTTTTCCCAAAGGGGATGATGACACATTTTTTGGCACTGAGCTTAAGGCCATGGTTCTGACATCAGTCATTGGTCTCAGTGAGGCTTTTCTGTAGGATGTCAACATCACTTGGGGAGTTAATAATAGCTCCCAACTTGTTGGCCTGGACTTCAGAGAAGTAGATACCAAACAGGAGAGGACCCAGGACCAAACCCTGTGGGACTTCACTCGTGACTGTTCAGCAGTCTGACTTGGAGTCAGCTACTTTCACACTATGGGTTCTATCTGTGAGTCAGTTTGCAACCCACCTAGTGATATAGGGGTTGATGCCTAGCTTAGTGAGTTTTTCTATGATTCCTGAGTGGGAAATGGCATCAAATGCCTTGGTCAGATCAGTGTAGGCTGTATGAACCACCTTGCTTTCATCCACAGCTCTGATGAATAAGTCAAAAAAGTCGACCAAGTTGAGCAGGCATGATCTACCCTTCACAAAACCAAACTGTGTGAGATCCAGAGTTTGGAGATTCCCCATATCCTTGTTTATTAGGCCCACGGTGATGGAAGTCCATAGTTGTGCATATCAGACTCGTTAGGCTAATGGAGTCTGTAGTCGCTCCTCCTTTGTGGAGAGGGATGACTGTAGCAGTGCACCATTCAGTAGGGACAAAGCCTGAGGCGAGGCTGTGATTGAACAGGGCACACAGGTGAGGTGCCAATTCACTCTGTAGTTCATGTAGAAGATGGCTAGGGATATTGTCAGGTCCCATAGAATCTGTATTCTTGGCCTTGGACAGTGCTGTTTTAACCTATGCAGCAGTAATACTGGGTGCCTGGCAATCTACTGGTATTGTGATTGGTCCTTTGGGGGGAGTGAGGGGTAAATTTGGCACTGAATCGGTCAGCCAGTGTATTGGCAATATCTGTTGGTTCGGTATAGGAGGTACAATTGTGCAGTAGCTCAGAGCAAATCTGGGTATTGCCATTGGGATTCTTTACATAACTATAGAAGGACTTGTGGTTATCTTTACTGTCTGCTGCAATTCTGTTTTATAGCTAGCTTTAGAGGATTTGATGAGGGATCTCAGCTTTTTGTTGACGCTGATAAGGAAGTTTTTCCATTCTTGGGACTTCACCTTATTCCACATCAGTTTCCTCCTTCTGTTGTAGAGTTTGTTTATGGCAGGGGACCACCAGATTGGCTTCCTTTTTTTTGAGGAGAGCATCTTGGTTCTATTGGGTATGATGAGATCCATGCATTTCTGTACATGTTCGTACAGTGCATTGGTGTATGATTTGGCAGTCATGCAACTATTCTCCATTTGCATGGGTGCCATGAAGTTAGCCACCTCTGTTTTTCAGAGCCCAAAGTTAGGTTTGGAGAGGTTTTCATGGTGGTTACCTTTGTTGGGGGGGGGGGTGGGAGGGATGTGGATTTCTAAGGTGATTAATTTATGGTCGGATCTAACCAGGGATCTAATGGTGTAGAGCAACAGTCGCACATGTTAGTAATGACCAGGTCAAGGATGTTGCTACCTCTAGTGGGGATAAGAACGAGCTGGTCCAGGGCATTGGAATTAATGAATGATTGGAATTAATGATGAATGTTCCCCATTTTGAGTCTTAAAATGTAAATATTCTTCACTGTTCCACACTGAAAATATCTGTGACATATTCATTTTTAAGCATTTTTAACTGACATCCATGGAAAGTAATACTGAATCATAATAATTCATCAAGATAATTGTTATAAGTATAAAGTAACACATTTTAACCAACCTGTGAGCTTCCTAGTTGAAGTTATTACTAAGCATTTAGTAGATGTTCCAAATTTAGCCAGTTTGTTCCATATCATGACATGTGATGTTACACATTCTGGAGATGGACGATTGAGATCTATGGCCCTTAACCTCTGCTACATATGAGGAGTTTGTACAGCTTCTGCAGATAAAGACGTCATTCTATATCACTGTTGCAGTATTCTTCATAGACGGGATGTGCCGTTCAGAGCAGCCAGACACTCAGACAGTATGTAAAGTCTAAAAAAAATTTCTATGCATCTGTACATCCCTTTTATGCCCTAGGTTCTGTGCAGGGAGCATAAATGTGATGATGGACACAACTGCCTAGAACTTCTTTTGCCACCCGCATGAATGCTGCTTTTGCCATTTGGTTTGAATGCCTTGTTGGGGGACTGAATATTTAGCAACACCAGATAAGTGCCCCATTGGAGTTGTTTTTTTTTTTTTTTTTTTTTTTTTTTTTGCTTTTATCAGTGTTGTATTTTATTTTACTACCTAGAGTTCATGTCATCCAAGAAGGGAAAATGTCAGTGTGGGAGGCAGATTCCCCATAAGGATCATCACAAACAGTGTCTTTTTTGTTTGGGTGCTCCCCATGACCCTATCTCTTGTAGTATCTGTAAGGCATTTGTGTCTAAGACACTCAGAAGCTGTTTGTCTTCCCTGGCTATTTATCTTGAAAACCAATGGCTTAAACAGTTAGCTCAAGGTACCATGGCAGAATCCTTTAACCCTAAGATACTCCCGCTAGGTAAAAAGAAGGCCAAGAAGCAGTAGTGTAGCTAGAGTTTGTTCAGCCCGGGGCTGACTTTGAGTTTGCTACTCCTTCCTCCTCACAAAATTATGGTCCAATGTGGCCCCCCATACAAAGCCCTCCCCCCTGCAGCCATTCCAGTGTCCCATTACTTGGCTATTTCTCCCCATTTACCATAAACACTGTAATGTGCATACAGTTTTATGCTTTACTTCTACAATGATTATTTTGGATTTCATTTAAAACTTTTATTTTAACTTTTAAAGCACAAACACTGATAGACATCTGCTAAACAAAGCAATACAGTCTCACAATGAAAACAGACAACATTAAAACTTCTCTGCCCTTGAAACTCACATTCATTGAAACAGCATTGAATCCCACATTCAAAGAAAATGCATCTGGTCAGTGGAGGATAAAGTTTACCTTTGGGCTGTTTTCAAATAATAGGCACATGTACACATACATATGTTCTTTGATTTACCGTCATGATTGTATTCATTTATATTCTTTGTATAATACAGCACACTTGCTATAGCGTTTTAACTTTATTGAACATTTTTCCAGTAAGCAATAAAACAAAATGTATGAACCAATAATGACAAAACTGGCCAATTCAGAACCAGTAATGACAAAACTGCCCAGTTCAGAACATTTCCATCATAGAAGTGTACTCAAACATCTGTCATTACAACCCGCCAATATCAGTAAATATACACAATCTCTGCAGAAGTAAAATTTATCTAAATAATTCCACATTTAAGAGATCTGTAACTAATGAAGAGGTTGCTGCTAGGAAACAATTTTATATTTCATTGTTTCATCTACAAATAAAGTGCCTGTTGCCCTTGAAGAATAAATTGCCTATGTTACATTAAAAAATTATAAGCTAGTGATATTGGAATAGGGAATGGATGGCAAACTGATAACAGCTTCATAGTTACTAAGTATCTCCTCAGGACTGCAGCATCTACCCCCTATATCAGCAATCCATCTACATACTGTGGGAGTAGAACCCACAGCCGTCTGCATCAAAAGTATGTATGCTACCTGTTGTACTACTAACAATGCAAACAGATTTGGCATACACAGAACTAAACTTCTCTTCCCCTGAAGCTGTCAGATCCTTGTAAAATCCACCTGACACTCAACTATATCTATCAACTTTGCAGCACAAGAAATTTGGAAAAAGACAAAATTTATTGGCGGGGGGGACAAAGGCCCAAAACCAGGGAAACATTTTAAACATTGCTTATATAATCTTAGAAACTTGCTAGAATAACATGTTTTGTGTTACCACGCTTATCCTAAAAGATATGAAGACTGAAATTTAAATGGCTATCATTATTTAGTGAATTCAGTTCTCACTGATTTGCCAGAAAACCACAAATTTAAAGAGGAACAGACCAAATGAGCCAAACATTCCAGACATTCTGTGAAAATCTGGACATCTGAGAGCTATGGACTCAACTCCTTGAATCACAAACAAGTGGTGGTATAGGTACAGAATTCAGGCTCTTGCTTCTTGTACTTAAGGTACATGGTTTGAGCTGGAGTAAAACTAACCACCAGGTATACCTAACTGGGGCATGAGACACACACACACACACACACACACACACACACACACACACACACACACACACACACACACACACACACACACACATACACACACACACACACACACACACCAAGCTATGGGACCATTTTGTAAAGTAAATGTGACAGTCCCAAAAGTGCCAAACCCTCTCGCCCTAACCCCCCCCCCCCAGCTATGTCACTGCCAAGAAGATTTGGTCACATTCTTTAACAGTCCAGTTTCCACTGGATGCCCTTCTAGAAGCAGGTAATAGTTCTGTAGGTTGTTTGTTGTTTACGTCAGATTCCTCTGCAGCGACCCCACCCCAGAGGCCAGTACTGATCTGTCCTTTTGCACTTCCTCTGAGGCTTTGCAGGCATCTGCTCTGGATGCTGAGGGGAAACTGTGGTTGATTAACTTGGACAGTCCTATAGGGATTCTGCAGATATTGGTCAGGGAGTATGTTCCGGGTTCTCTTCTCAAATCTTGCCAAGGGTTGGAACCTGCTGCATTTGCTAGAGATAATGTTCCTTCTAAGAAAAGACAAAAACTGAAGCATGTTTTGGTCTGACCTATGGATCCTCAAAGGGAATGGCAAGAGTTTACTCAGGGCTTGTTTTCTTCCTTAATGGCCCTAAAGCCTTCTCAAGGGGATTCAAGTACCCACTCCTCCTTGGACCTCTACCCCTTCTAAATGGCTTAGGAACCAGATTCCTCAGCTGAGGATTCCCTGTCTGGTGAGGGGTCTTTGTTCTATTCTGCACAGATTCCTTTGCCTTTGGTCTAAGATTCTGATGAAGAGGAGTCTGTTAAGCTTGAGTCTCCTTTTGAGGAAATGTCCTTTGGGGGCACAGTTGCTAGGATGACAGAATTCTTTAAGTGATATTCTTAAATGTTGGATATTCAAGGAAGATATTATGGGTTGCTTCAGGTGGATACTCCTAAACCATCGTCAGTTCCTCCTGTGTTAGCCACCTTGTTAGGTACTTTAATTGCTGCTTCCAAGTCTCCCGATTCTCAGCCTCCTGCTCCTAAAAAGCCTGACAAGTTCTATAAGGTTCCTGAGGATTGTCTGTTTTTATTTAAATATCCTTCTGCTGATCCTGCTGTGGTATCAGTCTCTTCTGACAAACCTGCTAAAGTTTTGCCCTTTTCCAAACATTTGCCTTCTGATAAGGATAGCAAGGTAATGGAGAGGATTGGTAAGACAGTTTACACTGCTTCAACTCTGGCCTTTAGGGGTGTTAATTACCAGACCCACATGACCAGGTATGCTCTGACCTTGATTGCTCAGGCTTGTCAGGTTATTTCTGCCCTCCCTGATTCTGATGGCAAATCTTCTGCCTTGTCTATTTTAGGTTCTGCTTCTCAAGTAGCTCTCCACTCTATTAAGTGTAGCTATGATGCTGCAGACACTTCTTCTAGACTGAGGCTTTTGGGTCTGTCATGAGGGGTTATTCTTGGCTTCATCTCCAGTCTCTACCTGAGGACATTAAGGCCACGTTATTGGATGCTCTTTTGGATAATACACATGTTTTGGGGTCTGCTTCTCCTGATATGTTTAAGTGTCTTCAAGAGAAAGGCAAAGCCTTACAAGACCTTAAACATATTTTTGTCTCTCCTATCCCTAAATACTAGAGGAATTATCCTTCTAGGTCTGCTTTTGTTCACAGGTAATCTTGCCAGGGGGGAGGCGGGCCCCCTCTGCTAATGCTTTTCAGATTTCTGTGGCCCAGAAGCCTCTTTACCTGATAAGGCTGCTTCTCAGTGACATTTCTCCACCACCCTTCTTTTAGACCAGGTTCCTTTGTCCCTTTGGTTCTCCCTTTGTTTTCCAAATTGGCATCTCATCACTTCAGACTCTTGGGTTCTTTCTGTCATCAGTCAGAATTACTTTATGGTATGGGAATCTCTCCTTCCTTTTTCTGGGAGTCCTCAACCTTCTGTAGAGCAACTTCCTCATTTCCCAGAGGTTCTAGGGTGTCTGCAGATTCAAGAGACCATTCAACCTGCCCTCCCCCACAACTGGGTTGGTTCCTTGCAAGGAGGGCACTTGGAGGCCTATTTTGGATCTCCCCAGGCTCAACACCTTTCTTAAGATCCCTTCTTTTTGGATGCTTACTCTTCAAACTATGTTTCCTCTTTTCTTACACCACGGCTTTTCTGGTTTCCTTGGATCTGAAAGATGCTTATCTTCATATCCCTATTCACCCTTTCTACAGGAGGTTTTTCTGTTTTTCTGTGTCTTCCTCCCATTTTTAGTTCTCTGCTTTGCCCTTTGCCCTTGCCCTCTTTACTGTCCCAAGGGAATTCACAAAATGCCTAGCTCCTGTGATTGCCTTCTGCAGGCTCCATGGCATTCAGATTTTTCCTTATCTAGATGACCTGCTGCTTCAGGCACCTTCTCCAAGTCTATTGTTACAGGATCTACGGGTCATCATCCCTCTTCTTCAAAGTCTGGCGTTTACTATCAGCTTCCAAAAGTCTGTCCTGACTCCTTCTCAGCATCATGTATATCTGGGATGTATGATTCAGATGGTGCCTCTTCTACCTCCAAAGTTATTGTCGTTGATAGCCTTCTTTCAGTCTCTTTTTCCTCTGACTGCCATGCCAGCCAGGGAGTTTCTTTGGGCCTTGGGATTCTTGGCCTTGTCTATTCCAATGCTTCCTCTTGCCAGACTGCACATGCGGAAGCTTCAGTGGTACCTCAAGTCAGTTTGGCTGCAGCATCATCACCCTCTGGATTTCAGTGCACCTCTCCTTTCCTGTCTCATGAAGGAATTTGAGTGGTGGATTCAACAGGTTGCTCTCAACCCAGGCTGGCCCTTTCAGCCTCCAATCCCTCCTCAAAAGCTGTTCACCGATGCTTCAGACATTGGGTGGAGGCTTCTCTTGGTCACCTGAAAGTTCAAGGTTTTTGGCCTCCGCATCAGAAGTCAGATCATATCAGCATCAAAGAGGTGAGAGCTTTGATTCTGGCCCTTCAGGCTTTTCACTCCATGTTCTCTCCGGGCCCCTTAAACGTGTACAAAGACAACACTACAGTGATGTGGTATGTCAACAAGCAGGAGGGCATGACATCTTACCTCCTGTGCAGGATAGTGCTTCAGGATTAGCAAGTGGCTCTCAGTTATCAATTAACTCTTCAGGCAGTATTCATTCATTCACAGCACAATCTACTGGCAGACTCCCTGAGTAGGTCTAAAATACAGGCTCATGAATAGATGCTTCACAGAGACATGTTTCTGGACATTGTCCATCAGTGGAGTATTCCTTGAATAGATCTTTTTGCCTCCCCTCTGCACAGGTAGCTTCTTCTCTAATGTTCCAGAGTGCCATGCCATCTGGCATGGATGATGGATGCCCTTTCCTTTCCTTGGAAGGGGATGTTTCTTTATGCTTTCCCCTTCCTCTACTTCTAATAGTACTAAAGAATATTCATCTGGACTCCACAAAAATCTTGCTAGTGACTCCCTTTTGGTAAACACAGCACTGGTTCCTCCTTTTAATGCATCTGGCCAGGGGCAATCATCACAAGTTACCTCATCAGTTGTATCTCCTCTCACAGGACAATGGGTCTCATATCCATCCCCACTTGTTCACTCTACAACTGACACTTTGGGTGATAGGGTTTTGATCTTTTTCAGGCACCTGTTTTCTGAGGACATGGTCAGGGTTTTGCAGGAGGCAAGGAAACCCTCAACCAGAAAACCTTATATGTCCAAACAGAAAATATTTTTAGGTTTACTGCCATGCTCATAACCAGGACTCTTTGTCAGTTGGGGGCCCTCTAGTCCTCTCTTATTTGTGTGAATTGCTTGCTTGGTCTATTCTTCTCTGAAGGCCCATTTGTCAGCCATTTCTGCTTTTCTACCCATGAATCCTCATTTGTCTTCCCATTTTGAGGTTAAACAATTTCTTAATGGTGTCCTGCATATCAGGCCTCCAAGAAAATCTGTTCCTCCTCCTCCTCCTTGAGACCTTTGTTTTGGAAAAATTGATTCTGGCTCCTTTTGAGCTTGCAGATTATGCTTTTTTGCAACATTGAACCTGGAAGACTGTTTTTCTCCTGGCTCTTACTTCTGCTTGTAGGGTTTCTGAGCTCCAGGGCCTTATGGCCACTCCTTCTTTTTGTTTTTTCACAGGGTCAGGGTGTCCCTTTGTACTAATCCTGTTTTTATGCCCGAGGTAGTAAATGAGTTGTCCTTGAATCACTTGGTACAACTTCCTTCCTTCTTCCCTTCTCTTCAGTCTGCTAGTGACAGGTTTCTGCATACCTTGGATTTGCACAGACAGCTCAGGTAATATTTGGATAAAACTAGAACTATACATATAAGCCTGATCAGCTTTTTGTTTTCTTTCATCCCTGCTCTTTGGGTTTGGCTGTTTCTAAGCAAACCATCTACTCCTGGATATCTAAGGCCATTTCCTTTAGCTATTCTTTTCATGGCATATCTGTAGCTACTTCTGATACAGCTCATTTCACTTGGGTTGTTGTCTCTTCTAGTGTCTTCTTTAAGGGGTTTGAGACTAATTCCATCCTTTAAGCTGCCACTTGATCTGCAGTGCATACCTTTACTAAGCATTATAAGTTGGATATGGTTTCTAGGGCCAGAGCAGGTTTTGCTGAAACCATTTTATGTGGGTTTGTTGAGGGCACTTCTCAGCCTTCCACCTCCCGTTCTGTTGCTTTTTTACTCTTCTATGAAGATTACTGCAACAGTGATGTAGAGGTCCATAGTACAGTTGTATAAACTCTTACCATAACAGTAGATATCCGTCTCTTCACTGTTGCAATATTCTCTCCCTCCCTCCAACCCCCTGTTGTTTGTTCTGCATTTTTTCCTTCTGGATGTGCATGGACTGTTTTGTACTATGGTGACTTTTCTCTTTTGAGGTAATTCATTTCTAGGTAGTTGAGTCCATATATCCTTTTTATGCCATACATTATGTGCATTCAAGTTTTTTTTTAGGTTCTTTCATACTGGCTGAGTGTTGGGCTGCCCTGAGTTGGACATCTCTTCTATGAAGAATACTGCAGCAGTAAAGAGAAGGACATCTACTGTTATGGTAAGATTTTACACAACTTTACTTTCCCTTCATTTGATGAGCTCATTGAGTCTGATGATGTTAAATGGCTTGTCTTAACTTGATATGACTTCAGATATCTCGGCTATAAAGGCATCATGAAAGTAATTTCAGTTACTTGACCAGCTTTCTCTGGGTTAGATCTGTGACTAGCCTGGCTAATTAAATCTTGCATGAAGTTTTTGGGTCCAACTATTCAGTGGACTCTGCAGGCTTCTTTGAGTACAGAAGTTTAAAAAGTGTACTAATTGTCCCTTTCTCAAAGAGCCTACATTAGACTCCAGAAGAATGCAGGACTTCCAGCTTAACTTTAACCTTCCCTTTTTAAAGAATTGTTTTGAGTAAGTAGCATATGAACAGCTGTGTTCTTATTTGTCATTTCAAACCAAGAAGAAGGGGCAACAGCATTCTAGACCTAGTCATTACCAACATAAGTGACCAGTGTTCCACAACTGAAGTCAACTCTTCGTTGGTCCGATCCGACCATAAGCTAATCACCCTTGATATCCACATCCCACCCCCACCCCCATTAAGGAAACCACGGTAAAAATTTTCTCCAAAGCCAGCTTCATGCTTCTTAAGACAGAAGTGGTGAACTAACTGTTGAATCCTACACAAATGCACTCTATAAGCACTTACATGAGTGCATGGATCATGCTATCCCAAACAGAACCAAGACGCTATCCTCCAAAAAAGGAAGCCAATCTGGTGGTCCCCTGCCATAAACAAACTGTACAACAGAAGGAAGAAACTGTTGCAAAAGGGAGTAAAATCCCATGAGTGGAGGAGCTCCCTGGTCAGCCTCAGTAAGAAGCTGAGATCCCTTATAAGATCCTTCAAAGCTAGCTATAAAAACAAAATCACCACTAATTCTAAGGACAACCACAAACCATTCTATAGCTATGTCAAGAATCTCGATGGCGACACCCAGATCTGCTCTGAGTTACAGCACAATGGCATGGAAATTACAGAACCAACTGATATTGCCAACATCCTGGCAGATAGGTTCAGTGCTAACTTTACCCCCCCCCCCCACTCCCTAAAGGGCCCATATCTATACAGGAAGAATGCAGAGCCCCTGTAATCACAACTATGCAGGTAAAATCTGCACTATCTAAAGCCAAAAACACAGCATCCATGGGACCAGACAACATCCCAGGCTGTGTTTTACACGAACTTCAGAATGAACTGCCTCCCCACCTAAGCACCATGTTTAATAATAGCCTTGCATCAGGCTTTGTGCCTACTGAATGGTGCACAGCAACAGTTATCCCACTCCACAAAGGGGGAGCCACCACTGATCCCGGGAAATATCTACCTATTAGCCTGACGAGCCTGGTCTGCAAGGCCGTGGAATGTATCATCATGGAA
Organism: Protopterus annectens; assembly: GCF_019279795.1. Lineage (NCBI taxonomy): Eukaryota > Metazoa > Chordata > Ceratodontiformes > Protopteridae > Protopterus > Protopterus annectens. The sequence goes on along the minus strand of NC_056747.1, from coordinate 217,026,061 downwards.
CTCATAAACAAAGACATTGGTAAACTCAAAACTCTGGATCCCACCCAGTTCGGGTTTGTGAAAGACAGATCATTCCCCCTGAACCTTATCGACTTCTTTGAGGCAGTCACAAAAGCTGTAGATGAGGGTAAGGTGTTTCACACAGCCTATCTTGACCTCACTAAGGCTTTTGACACCATCACCCATTCTGGAATTATAGCTAAACTCACTAAACTAGGTATAAATCCCTACATCACAAGATGGGTTGCCAACTGGCTCACTGACAAAACCCACACTGTAAAAGTTGCAGACTCCAAATCTGACCTCAAACCAGTGACAAGTGGAGTACCACAGGTTTCAGTCCTGGGACCTCTCCTGTTTGGTATCTACTTCTCTGAAGTACAGGCTAACACAGAAGGCCTCTGGCTAAAGAAGTTCACAGATGACTGCAAACTAGGAGCCATAGTCAAGTCCTCAAATGATGTGGACATCCTACAGAAGGGCCTCGCTGAGACAGATGCCTGGTGTCAGAGCCATGGCCTCAAGCTCAATGCCAAAAAGTGCAGTGTCATCCCCTTTGGTAAAAACTCTGTACCCATGAACTACCACATAGGCAGCAATCTACTTAACACTGAATGTGTGATGAGACCTTGGGACCCAGGTGGACAGTAGTCTCTCCTTTGATAGTCACATTGCCACAGTAGTCAGGAAGTCCTTCTATGTGGCACATCTCATCATAAAAGGGTTCTCATCCAGGAAAAAAGAGGTCATTGTTCCCCTCTACTTGACACTCATTAGACCCATTATAGAGTACAACGCCCCTTTTGGAATGTACCCACAAGACATCTGAAGCAGCTGGAAAGGCCACAAAAGTATCTCACAAAGAGGATTACTGGCCTCAAACAAATGCCCTACACTGACCATCTCAAAAAACTCCAGCTTTACTCCATAGCATATCGCCTACTCTGAGGTGATCTCTGCCTAACATATAAGGCTACGTCAAACCCAGAGCTGTTGGACATTCTACACCTAAAGAAATCCCAATCCCTCCGAGCTACACGCTCTAGGGACCTAAATCTTGTCACCACAATAAACAGGACATGCTGGAGGGATAGATTCCTGTCCCAGAGACTTCCCATACTCTGGAACAGGCTACCCATCTATGTCAAGCAAAGTTCTTTATTAACACTCTTCAAGAAAAATCTTAATGAGTGGATGGGAAATAGGAAATACACCCCGGGGATCACTTCTGTGTCTCTGCTCGACAGTGGCACAGGAAAATAACTTTCTTGAGTGGCGTAAGCCAGGGATCATTGTTGGCTAGGCTTACATAGGCCCTTGGGCCAATTGCCTAGTACCTTCCTATGAACCTATGAACCTATGAAGAAACTTTGCAGTGTAGAGGGTCTGATGTTCACTTCCTAAGTTATGTTATACACTTATTTCAGTTAATAAAAATCAAACTGTAAAATATAACTATGAAATATGTACTACAAAATAATCAAATAGACAATAGTAGGAAGTCCACAGTTGAGTTAAAAATGGGCTATCCTTTATGGAAACACACAAACTGCTGGAGTCTGCTGTCACATTGGTGGTACCTTTTGTAGCCTGTGTTGAATCTTCTGTTACCACGTTTATAGTTGTTGTTGTAGTTAAAAAATCCTCTGTCTTTATTCTTGTTTCTTGTTTAAGTCTCTCAAGGTGATCCTTATCATCCTGATTCCTTTTCATCTTCTTTAGCTTATGTTTTTTAATGGATTGCTCAAAGCCTTTTACCCTCTCTCTCAGAGAATCAAACTGAGCTTCCAGGTCTTTGTGGTTCTCCTTTAATACAGCCATCTCCAGCTTTGCGATTATAGCTTTAGTTGTATCCTGTATAGCCAAGTTATTTTTAAGGAGCAGTCTTATGAGGTTGTAGCTAGCATTGGTTAAGGTATCAAGCCATTCAGCCATCACGGATTCATCCATATTATTCCTCATAGGCTTTTTGTAAAGGCACAGCCCCCTAGGCAGTCCCTTCTTATCTAGACTTTGTTGTAAGTAAATTTGCTCCCAAAACACCCCTTTCATGTGTTTCAGTTCCTTTTCTAGTTTATTATAAGAATCAAAATTGTCCTTACCTTGGTTTTGAACTTCCTCACCATTAATGTTCCCTAAGACTGGTTTGCATCTTACTTCTGGGGTCATTTTTGCAGAGTAATCTCTGGAAGTAATGCCTCAGTAAGATAATATTTTGTAATGTGGAGTACCAATGGACTTCATTTTGTCCCCTTTATTGTTCGTCATGTATATGTTGCCAGTGTCAGGTAGAGGTATCGCTATGGATAAGTAGATGATACTCATTTAGACCTCTCCATTTCTCAGGATCACCTGTCAGATTCACTCACTGTGGAATACTGTTTGGATTTCAACCTCATTTGGATGAATAATAGCTTAACACCTCAAACATCGATGCAGTACTGATGCATGCTACCACTTACCCTCGCAGATTCCATTCCTAACCCATCTTATCATATTTCGAAACACAATCGTTCAGATTTTTTGCAGAATGTCCACATTTTTGCCTCATATTTTTAGTCTTTTTGCTGATAACATTTGGGGTTTTCTGTCAAATCACTGAGATGATCCAAGGAGTGAAGTCACTACATAATGACATATATTTGAGTTTCAGACTTCATATCCTTCAGAAAATGCATGCTAGCATATACTCTAATGACTTTCTAATCTTATTAAAATAATATTTAAAATCTGTCCTTATTTTTGGCCTTTTGTCCCACCCCCCCCATTATGTCAGGCTTTGTCCTTGCACTAAGAGGTTGAGAGGTATGTTTGGAAACAATCAGCGTTAACAACTAAGGTGAAAAACCTGAGTAATTCTCAGTAACACACTCTCACTGAAAGACCAGGGTGCCAAAAGTTAGAGACCATCATATTTCCACCTGAATTATATCACTTGATCAAACACCTTCTTCTGTCTGTGGAATGGACAAGGGTTATACATATGCTTATTCTGATGCATAGTGACCACTGTAGTGTCCTCCACCTGGGTGTTTTGCATATGGATTTTACTTGTGTGCTGCTGCTCTACAACACTATACCCAAGGTTTAACTGGGTCTTCTGGATTTTGTCACATTACCTCTCTGCTTCATTGTCTGCCCTGAATGACTGTTAATGGTCTTAAGTTTTCCTTTTTCAGCCCTTTACCTTCTGGGTTTCCTCTAGCTAAAAGACCTGGTAGTGCCTTATACTTACTCCTGTATGCCTGCACAACTCATCAGGTGAGGAGATGCTGATTGTTAACAGAGGCAGGCTAGAAACATCAGGTAACTATTTTCTGATCTGTTTGTCTTTGTCATGGGGTGCAGTCATGCTTGTGCGTTATATGCAATGGCATGAATATTTTAGACTTTATTTAATTTTGTGCAATATTTCCTGAAATTGATTTAAATATTGTATGTTTATTATGGTTTATGGTTATATATATTTTAAAAGGCTTGTTTATATATATATATATATATATATATATATATATATATATATATATATATATATATTGAGAGAGAGAGAGATTACCTACAACCTATTGAAATGGCAACATTTCCAAGGGGAAAAAACTGGTACAGATGTTTAGCTGATCACAAGTACAGGCTGTTTTTTTTTTCATTACAAGATTGCACTACAGTGGGGATTAGGGAAATTGCTCTTTCCCCGCTGTAGTATGATCTTGGAGTTGGCATTTATAATGAATCCCCCTGCAAAACACATATATTGTTTTTTTCCCGAAAATCTTTGTCATTCAAAGTAGAATGTATTTAAATCTTTGTGATTCAAACTGTTCTACTTGTATGACAGGTATTCAAAGTTTTAATTCTTCGAATGTCTGTCATACACTCTCTCTCTCTCTCTCTCTATATATATATATATATATATATATATGTATTTGCGTGTGTGTGTGTGTGTGTGTGTGTGTGTGTATTTATATCTTTGTCTTAAGCCTGTCATCTTAGCCATTTTTTTCATAGTGACAACCTATATTGTCCAGAAACATTCTCTATGTTTTGTTGGAACTACACCAATGAATTTTGAAAGCTGGCATCCAATTCCAAAAGTCCAACCCATGGTTTCTGATCCTTTAGAGTAAGTGACCCTTCCTGATTAGGGCTTGTCTGGCTAAGGCCTTTTCAAAGAGTCCTTTAGGTACCACCTGTTCAGAGGTTTTACTTGAGGCCTATTTTAAACAACATATAGCAACATTTTTATAATTTTGTGATTTATCTCTGTATTTCTCAAATCATGCTGGTATAACATCTGTACCTTAGTTTATTTAAATTTGTTGTTTACTTTTATTTTTTACCTTTGTTAAGTATTTAGGTTTTCATGCATTCTAAAATGAAATGAAAATGAAGGCATACATGTAGTGAGGTATGCCATCCACGGGTAGGCCTATGAGAACAGATAACAGGAGAAGCAGATCTCTACACGAAGGAAGGGTACAATACAAGTAAATAAAAGCATAATGAATAAGGTGATATTATGGGGAAAACTGTTGCCAGAAATGGCAATCCACTCCATATAGGTGTTACATACAGATACTTCAATTGAGGGAAGGACATGACTGAAGAAATTATACAAGATACCTGCAGGAAGGCAGGGAAAGCAAAGATACTATTAAATTGGAGAACCAAATATGTCATAAATTGGCAGGACTAATTTTGTTGTAAATGTACTCGGCAACATGATTAATTTTACGCAACTGTACCTTAGAAAATTATTATTTTAAATACTCTACTTAAGCATGTTTTAAATATATTGCAGTGGAATTCCCATGTGAAAGATGAGTCCTAAAATCTGGTATTTCCAAGTTGGTATGAAAAGATAATCTCAAGATCTTGAAGTGAGAAAATACTGAGGAACACATGATTACTAAACAGCAGCCCAGTTTACATTAAATGAATCAGAGTCAAGCTTATTAAAAGTTACTGTACTGAATTTCAGAAGAACTGAATTTTTCAGAATGGGAGGGGAAACTCAGAAAAACTCTGGAAAGTGGTGTAGAAAAAACTACAAGAATTCCTCAATCGTGCCAACACAACATTGCCATGTTTGAGGAAAATAGCTATTTAGATCAAAAATAAAGGGGAAAAGGGGGGCATCACTGAGGCAGGAACTAGACTAGCAGTAAATTGTATTTACTCACCATTGTGTATTCTATATTCTTGTTAAATTACTTGTTAACTTTGGTGTGCCATAACAGAAGCAGTCAGTTCTTAATTAGTGACAACTGATGATATTTCTATATTAGTTATACCGAGAAGAGGAATTTTGCCTTATTCAGTCCAAAAAAACGAGGAACAACCATCCAGTTTTTCTCTAGTTTCTTTTATGGATATGTAATCTGCTGGTGATTGTGGTATAAAAAGAAACTAATAAAAATATGGACTGGGTACAGGAGCGGCCTTAGGTCAACTGGTGCCCTAGGCCAAACGGCTCCATGGCACCACCCACCACACTACCCGGTGCCCCCATCCTAGTCTACGTACACCAAATAAATACTGGAAAAGCGCCCCTGCTAGAGCGGTGCCCTAGGCGTCCGCCTAGTTGGCCTATGCCTAAGGCCGGCTATGGGTACTGGTCACAGTATGTGTGCATCATAAAAGTATTGTCATGTCACAGGTGAGAACTGACAGTTTGATGGAGAAAACAAGACAGAAAGACTGCTAAAATTTTAATGGTGGACTGATAAAGGAAAACACCTTGTGAAAACCGTCTCCTAGGGTAATTACTTGCTACAGGTGCTGAAACTGATTTTTGCAGAGTTTACTAAATTTCAAATGAAATACAGATATTTACCCAGACTCTCTAGCCTAGCTACAGATATATCTTATGTTGGTATACTGATAACTTATTAATACCTGACTAGGTAAAGTTTAGTAAGGTTCAGGATATGCTAGCTTGTTTCCTCTGATTTCTGTTACCTGAGCTATATCAAGAATAAGGTGTCTGATGAGGTAAGGGTACTTTAAAGCTGGAGGCACTTTTGGCAAAAACATGCCAATATTATTAATCTGCGAGGAGTCTTGAACCTGCAATACTGCCTTTTCTAGGTAGTGATATGTGCCAGTACTCCAACAAGCAGCTGTTGAGTGCAGCCTGTAACAAAGCTGTTCAGTCTTAATCCTGCACACACTGACTAGTATAGCTTTACTTACCCAAGGTTTTATTTTGATGTTTCCCTTTTTGTGATTTTAGAGTCTCTGACATGACTTTTTGATGCTCCCTGTATGATTAACTTGAGATTGAAGTGACAAACTTCAGTCAAGTTAGGAATGTTTGTGTGTGTGTGTGTGTGTGTGTGTGTGTGTGTGTGTGTGTGTGTGTGTGTGTGCACGTATGTGTCTGTATATGTGTAACTGTGTTTTTGCAATAGTTTACTGTTGCACACTAGAGCCAGAGATCTTACCCTGCTTTTCCAAATAAACAAAGCACAGTTGACAAAGATTTGTTGTGCAGTATTTACCTCTACCTGGAGAAAACTTTCACTCCAAATTTAGCAATGTGACATTTTTTTTTTCCTCCAAAAAAGAGTTAGACAACTGGATTGATATCCACAAATACATCCTCAATATGACTGACCTGTTGTTGCTTGAAAAAGGAAGTACTGCCAAGGCATAAATAGTCACAGAGCTTACTTGTCTTGTATTTTCCCCACTTGGATTTTTTTTTTCCTAAGCCTACTTAATAATGTAATCTTACCTCCTCATTTATTTCTCTATAATATCAATCTGTGGAACTATACTTGCAGATAAATTTTTACAATCTTGGTATAGTGGAACATCTTCCCTGAGTTTGCCCAAGCAAACTGTTTCAGTTAACAAAGTAAATATTTAAAAAGAACACATAAATTAATAATTTTTTATTAATAAATATAATGGGGTGTGGGTTTGGCATAATGATTAAGGTCTTTACCTCATAGACACAGTGTATAGGGTTTGATTCTGACTTTGAGTTATTGGCTAGGCTTAAAATGGATCTTCAGGGCAGTTAGCATAATAGTCACCTATGAATGTATGAACCTGTGAAATAAATAAGTAAACAAAGAAAAAAAAAACTGTGGTACATGAGTCGGCAGAACTGAGCCCTTAACTAAAGCTACTACTGAAGAACTCCAGTTTAAGACTGGGATCAGAACACCCTTGCTGCTGAGTGCTAGGGGTGCCGTTTGCAAGTAAACCAATATGTTTCTTCCATATATGTGGAAGCCAGCATAAAAAGATATGGAGTGATTAGAAACACTGCTTCTTAAATGTATTGTAAAGAAATTATGTGCAGTGATGTAGGAAATGAACACTCAGAGGACGGAACTAACGTTAAGGAACAGTAGTGGCAACAATACGTGAAGAGCCATCTTGTTGTTGTCTAAAAGTAAGCAAACAATGTTAAACTGGTAAGGGCATCTAATGGGATCCTGGGATACAAACTTATTAGGAGTTTTTGTAGACATTAGATTATTTAACTGCTGTTTTACACTTATTTATTTACTATGTAGACAGCTTGATAAACTGTCTTTGAAAATAATTTCATTCGCTCACAGGAAGAGATCTTAACATTTTACAACAGTACGTTGTTACTTCTTTGTATAAATAAGGACTCTAACTAGATACTTTGTGCACCATTCTGCAGTGCCCATCTTTAAGCAGATGTAAGACACAACACTACTTGCTATACAAGGTGAATACAATAAAAAAAGAAAATAAAAAAATTAACAAAAGAGACTAAACAAACTTAGCGTCCTCATACTTGGTGCAAAGGGTAGAAGAGTGACATGAGAGAAATTAATCACCTCAAAGAAATAAATAACCCTATATTGGCAGCATATTTCTGGAAAGAGATATATGACAACAAGATCTGAAGCTAGAGATTACATGGCTAAGAACAAAGGGTGAGGAAGCATTTCTTTCACACAGAGGGTGGTACACACATGCGGCAGCCTTTCTGAATAATCTAAGACAGCAAAAGTAGTGATAGAATTCAAAAATGTATGGCACAGGTGCCAAACAGTCCTCCAGGGCTGAGAAAAATATGATACTGTTAAGAATGGTCTGTAGATTAACCAGCAGGTATGAAAACTAACAGGCTAGTCCTGATTTACTGTGAAAACCTGATTCTGTAACAAAGTCCATCAGAATTTAGAGCAAACGAAGACCCGTTTTAGCAGGTTTTTCTAAGCAAAAGAATGTAAGCATAAAAATAATAAACTACATAAACTTGCTGTTAAGCAACGCCATTATCAAATAACTCCAGGGCTTAAATAAAGTGTGTCTTATAGGAAATATATTAGAAAACTATTCAAAGAAGCAGTACTATAAGAAAACAGCTGTATGGTAAGAAAAATTAGAACATTTTGGAAAGCTAAAGCAAATCTGACTTGAAAATTTATAGCACTGTTTAGACTTTTGAAATATACACCACTCTGACAGTTTTAGGTGCAGTATGCATGGTATGCAATGTACGAAACAGGCCTGAACATCACCATCTACACACATGCTTACTCGAGAGGTGGCGTCATTTAACCTGGAATGTCATAATAAGTTAAAACTTGATTTCAGGTGTAAGATGAGGACAACAGTGAAGAGATAAAGATTTACATAATATACACACAGTTATATGCACATATATAATATAATATATAATATATAATATATAATATATGCACAGTTTCAATGAATTTAGGTGGAAAGACCCTGAGTTTCTAGTACGGCACACTGAAAATGAAACATGCAACTAATGATCTATTTAAAATTACAAACTGTAAAGTTTTTGAAGCCTTTTGAAGGAAATATTGGAATTAGAAAAAACATGACTCTGAGATTACCCAGCCAAAAAGTCCTTGCACTCTGACTGCAGCAATAAATAATTGTCACCACAGTTAAAAGAAACGCAGAAATCAAAACCAGTCCAACCTGCTGAGCGTAGTTCAAATAAAAACGATTAAGGTAATGTCTGTGCAAAAAAAGTAAGCACTCAACTGGCCATGGACAGATAAAGCTATTGGAAGGCATCAGAAATTAAATATATAACCTTATTTTGCCTCTGTTAGCTATGATACTTTGTGAAATACTGCAGAGAACAACTTACGAAATCGCCACAAAATATATAGAAAATCTATAGCACACATTATAGCTAGTAAACACTTTGTTTATCTAGAAATGTCCACATCTTTTTCATTCCGTAGCAGATGAACCCCTTGAAATCATCTTTTTGTGGTTCTCTTTCTATTAACATTAGATCTGTAAGGAAGTCCATGAAATCTGGGCCATAGTTACCTGCCATGACAGGCTGAAGAAAGCTTGTCACATCATAACATGGACTCGGTAGAAGGATACAATGTGCTGAGTTACTAGATGATGGGTTGGATGCAGGACATACACCAAACAGAGAGCAATTTGATTTGAAGTTTTATTGCAACCATGAGAGAGCTTGCAGTAAATAGTATTACAGGTGATAAATCTTTGTTTTGATTAAATTATAATTTCTATTATGTATACATTTTGTAAATACTTTTATTTAAGAATTTACCATGTAGGAAAGACCTGTTTTTTTAAAAGAAGTCACCACATGCCAAGGGCATTCTGACCTGAACTGTGAAACATGTTTCAAGGTTGAATGAGTGAACAGCAGGATACGTTTTGCTTTCAGAAAGTTGTGTCAAGACCAGTAGTTTAAGTAAACATGAAAATAAAATAATTTTTAAAGCAACAGTTTTGGTGAAGAAATGTGTTTGTATTTTGTTCATTGTCTTTGCTTTTGCTATTATCCAGTGCTTTCTGACTACTTTGCCTTTTTCGCTCCTAAAAAACATAGGATGCAGAATCATTCTAGATTACAGACACTGGGAAATGATGCATGTTTTTCTGGTTGCAAAACATCCTGTCCGTTCATTTTAAAGTACAAAACCCAGCAAAGGTAAGCAGCTCTTTTACTGATGCCCAAAGTTCCTGGTTAAGCTGCACACGTTTAGCCTTCTGAGAAGCTCAGCAGGGATGCCCCAGCAGTTACTTGTTCTGTTTCTGTCATTTCAGCTCACTACAAATGTTGGTAATGAACAGATTGCTTCTTACAGTTTCTATGTTGCTATTTCTGTGTGCTAATATAATACATGCACAGATGCTCTAATTAACACTTTTATGGCTCCGATCAAGATTGATACTTTTATAATAATTTGGGAAAATGCTTTGTTTATCTAAAAAGTTTTTGTCAGCTGAGTATAGCCCACTAGGTGCAAGAACCTGCTTTCATTGCCAGCTTAGGTTCTCAAACCTGGTAAGTAGTTTCTTCAGAGCTGCACAGAATGTAAGTGTAGGAACCAAATACTGGTCTACAGGATACAAACACTTTACAGTTCTTTACTTTAACCATGTATCAGATCATCTACTAAGAATGTTCAGTTAACCAGAGAATGCAAAGGTTTGGGAGTGCATTCCTTATTCAACGCAAACTAGAACATTTCCTGTGGTATAAAAAGCTGTCTGACAGTGAAACAAAGGTTTGTTGGAAATCACTTCACTCATCATGGATTTGATAGCAGTAAGACTGTATTATTAGTTATACTGGGAATCTTTTCTGCAGAGCTAACCAGTGGTCACATTAGCCCTACTATCGAGTGAAAAATGAAACATGAAATAGGAATTTTCTTAGCTACTAATGCCACATGCAAGTGATTTATAACCTAATGATAACTATAAAGGTTGAAGTAAACAGATTTTCAATCTTCTCATAAACCATATTCTATTTTTTCTTGATATGCTTTTTTCAGTTTTTCATGATTTTTTTTGTTACAGAATAAGAAGCTATTCCCTGTGAGATACATTATACTGCAACATGCATACAATTTCAAAATTCTATATTCCTATAATACTGAAGCAGTTATCTCCTTTTTTGTCCTTTGTCTTAGGTGGCTATTGGGGAAAGATTATTGGAGGCCATGAAGTAAAACCACACTCCAAGCCTTACATTGCCTACCTTGAAGTACAAGATGTAGGTTTACCATTTCGTTGTGGTGGATTTCTTGTCAGAGAGGATTTTGTGGTAACAGCAGCACACTGTAATGGGTAAGATTTAAATTATGACAGTATCAGTGGTGTCATGAAGTAATAGTTGAGAATTTTACCTGCAGAAGCGACTTGCTAGTCTTTTTAAATACATTTAACCTCATAATCTCACTAGTGTTTTTAAAATACACTTGGTGACATTATAATCTCACTAGTGTTTTTAAATATTTGTTAACCTCATAATCTCACTTGTGTTTTTTAATTACTTGTTATCCTCATAATCTCACTTGTGTTTTTTAATTACTTGTTATCCTCATAATCTCACTAGTGTTTTTTTAATAGATTTGTTAACCTCATAATCTCGTTAGTGTTTTAAATACATTTGCTAACCTCATAATCTCAACAGTTTTTTAAATATATTTGTTAACATCATAATCTCACTAGTGTTTTTAAAATACACTTGGTGACATTATAATCTCACTAGTGTTTTTAAATATTTGTTAACCTCATAATCTCACTTGTGTTTTTTAATTACTTGTTATCCTCATAATCTCACTTGTGTTTTTTAATTACTTGTTATCCTCATAATCTCACTAGTGTTTTTTTAATAGATTTGTTAACCTCATAATCTCATTAGTGTTTTAAATACATTTGCTAACCTCATAATCTCAACAGTTTTTTAAATATATTTGTTAACCTCATAATCTCACTTGTGTTTTTTAATTACTTGTTATCCTCATAATCTCACTTGTGTTTTTTAATTACTTGTTATCCTCATAATCTCACTAGTGTTTTTTTAATAGATTTGTTAACCTCATAATCTCATTAGTGTTTTAAATACATTTGCTAACCTCATAATCTCAACAGTTTTTTAAATATATTTGTTAACATCATAATCTCACTTGTGTTTTTTAATACATGTGCTAACCTTATAATGTTACTTGTGTTTTTAAATACATTTGTTAACTTCATAATCTCACTAGTGTTTTTAAAATGCACTTATTAACTTTATAATCTCACTAGTGTTTTTAAATACATTTGTTAACTTTATAATTTCACTAGCGTTTTTTTAAATATTTGTTAACATCATAATCTCACTAGTGTTTTTAAATGGATTTGTTAACCCCATAATCTTATTAGTGTTTTAAATACATTTGCTGACCTCATAATCTCAACAGTTTTTTTTAATATATTTGTTAACATCATAATCTCACTTGTGTTTTTTTAATACATGTGCTAACCTTATAATGTTACTTGTGTTTTTAAATACATTTGTTAATTTCATAATCTCACTAGTGTTTATAAAATACACTTGTTAACCTTATAATTGTTACTTTCTTTTACAAATACCATATTCCAAAATAGGAACAAAAACAGGCTATCTTCAGCCCTATTTCTAGACCTGTCGAAGGCCTTTGATATGGTTAACCACAAATTACTCATCCATTCCCTAAAATCCATCTCCCTAGATAACCATGCTATTCAGTGGTTCCTATCTTATCTGAATGGTAGACAACAGGCTGTATTATGGCAGGGCAAACTGTCCACCCTGCTACCTCTCACCCTTGGTGTTCCCCGGGGCTCTATTCTAGGTCTTCTACTCTTTCTATCTTCATCAACAATCTTCATACTGCCATCCCTGATGCAACCTGCATTCAACATGCAGATGATTCTACCCTGATCTGTATGGCCTCCTCCCCTTTAAACCTGCAAGCCTAAACACAAAACACATTTAACACAGCTGAAAAATTGGCTCTCTAATCACAGTCTGTTGTTAAATCCCAACAAAACGAAACCGCTCCTGTTTACCCCCACCAGTAGAGCCACCCCATTTTCCTTCGCCACAACACCCAACAATGGTACCTTTATCTCTCCAGATGACCATACTAAGCTTTTAGGAGTAATAGTGGACAATAAACTCAAATTTGATCTGCATATCAATAAAACTATAAAAACCATTGATAAAAATTTTGTCTCGTTATACAGAAGCAAACCTTTTCTAACTCCATTAGTTAGGACTGCAATCACCCACTCACACCCCAACCCTTCTATATGCCTCCCCCATACTCTCTAATTTGAGCAAAACTCAACTTAGTACGCTCTCTCACTGCTACAACCATATTGCCAGATTTGCCCTAGGCTCAACATATAGGACACATCACTGTCAAAACCACAGTCTTCTCGGGGGGCTAGAACTGCCTATTCTACTTCTGTTCAATCAGCTTATACTTCTATTCAATCAGCTTATAGTAGCACACAACATTCTGTACCACCCTGAAAATACTCCGGCACTCAAAAATATCATAAAGCCATACAGTAATTCAAGGCAACTATGATCATCCAATAAACTGTTGGTCCAAACCCACAAAGCCATTAACTCAGCCAGCGACTCCCTGTTTGCCAACATCGTTGGTAAAACTTGGAATTCACTTCCATCTAACCTTACCCTCGAACCTTCTTTAAGTCTCTTCAAAAAAGGCCTTAAACAGTATTTTAAAAGCACTGGCTTTGTCTCTGTACTAACCTTGATCAATCACTACTTATTCAATGTCTTATTTAAATTAATATTGTATGCATCTCTTGCTCATAATAGCTTGCTGCAACTTGTTGTTTTTGTATGCTATTGCAAACTGTGTATATTGAGAGTATCTACTAGAGGGCTTTGTAAATATGTTTGACTCATATCTGTTATGTTCTATCTGTGTTATCTGGAGCTTTTCTCCCCAGGCCTCCGCTGAAAATGGACATGTATCCAGTCGGACCATCCCGGTCAACAAATGTAAAATAAATAAATAAAATAAATCATAATCTCATTATTGTTTTTAAATACATTTTCTACCCTCATAATCTCAACAGTGTTGTTTAAATATATTTGTTAACATTATAATCTGACTTGTGTTTTTCATACATGTGCTAACCTTATAATGTTACTTGTATTTTTAAATACATTTGTTAACCTCATAACCTCACTAGTGTTTTTAAATACATTTCTTAACTTCATAATCCCACTGTTTTTTTAATACATTAGATAACCTGGTAAACTCATTGGACATAAGCATTCCTCTTCAGGGATGACTCAGGAGCACTGTCTGGTTTATTGACTTGGTCAGAGACACACAGCAGGCAAACAGAGGTAGAAGGAATCAGACTGTCTACCCTTGGTTACAAAACGCAGCTCTGTAACAGTTCAGAGTCGTAATCCTCTGTGCTAACTGCTAGACTTAAAGGTGATTCTGAACCTATTTATAGGACTAATGCAAATAACAACTCTGATATTTTCAAACTGATTAATGTAGATGATACCTACAGATGCAGCTGTTCTATTGGGGTGGGGGCATTGCATGGATAACAATGTGACTACCATTTTACTAAGAGGTGAAAACACAGCCTATATATATATATATATATATAATATATATATATATATATATATAGAGAGAGAGAGAGAGAATATGTTACTGGTGAGTCTACAGCTGGACTAAAATGGGTACATATGGATGACAGTGTATCTGCTGTAGAACTGGTTATGGGACACACTGCAGTTGCTTATAGGATTGATACCTATAGGGGAGACAGCAGCTGTTGTAGCAGTGTTATTTACCTGTGATGGTAGAGGTGGTATATGATGGTAACATATGGATGAAGCAGAAGCAAATGTATAGCTGGTAGTTATGGAAGGCCACTGCAGGTTCCTTAACACTGTTGCTTATGGGGGTCAGGAAGCTATGGGAGGAACGGTCTTTGTAGATGACATGGAAGTTGTTGTATGAGAGGCACTTATGGGGTGATAGTTTATTTATTTAATTTATTTGTCTTTGTTGACAGGAAAATCCAGCTGGGCAAAGCTTATTTTCAGCAGAGGCCTGGAAAGGAAAGTTCCAGCAGATACATTTAAGATACTCATGCCAAAAGAA
>NC_056747.1:216863616-217006116 GCF_019279795.1 Protopterus annectens | reverse complement strand
TACTGTGTTCCTAGTTAGCTGTGCTGTAATGTTGCAGTTTGTTCTTATGACTATATGATGCACATCATATTCTAAGTCTCTGCCAGGGTACACTATACATTACCTACACTATATATTACCTACACTATACATTACCTACACTATACGTTGCCTACACTATACATTACCTACACTATATATTACCTACACTATACATTACCTACACTATATATTACCTACACTATACATTACCTACACTATATATTACCTACACTATACATTACCTACACTATACATTACCTACACTATATATTACCTACACTATACATTACCTACACTATATTACCTACACTATACATTACCTACACTATACATTACCTACACTATATATTACCTACACTATACATTACCTACACTATATATTACCTACACTATATATTACCTACACTATAGATTACCTACACTATATATTACCTACACTATACATTACCTACACTATAGATTACCTACACTATATATTACCTACACTATACATTACCTACACTATATATTACCTACACTATATATTACCTACACTATACATTACCTACACTATATATTACCTACACTATACACTACCTACACTATATATTACCTACACTATATATTACCTACACTATACATTACCTACACTATATATTACCTACACTATACATTACCTACACTATATATTACCTACACTATATATTACCTACACTATACATTACCTACACTATATATTACCTACACTATACACTACCTATACTATATATTACCTACACTATATATTACCTTCACTGTTCCTACTTACCTGTGCTTATGCCTCACGTTATTGTCTCCATCAAGGTGTAATACACATCACAAACTATGTCTCTATAGACTATGTGATATATCCCCTCAGTGATGGGATACATGTCACATACTCTGTTCCCTACCAGTGTTCATTGCTCAGTGTACTTATTTTTAAACTCAAAGCCTTATTTTAGGCCTTCTATGACTTCATGTCCTATTAATGATGAGCTGTACAGTCCTTCTCCTACCCAGTAAACAAGATATTTTTAAATACCTCCAGATTTTCAGATTTCTTATTGTTATGGAAGAGTATTCTACAGCAAACTTGTCCTGCAGTAAAAACAAATGTCTGCCTAGTGCAGTCTCAAATGGGGGTGGCATTACATATCCATTATTACTATTCTTACTTCCTATAGCATGGAGTTTAATTTATATACCCAATGTTGCTGCAGTTTCATTGTTGTTCAGGCACTTATAAATTAATATTGGATTACCTGTAAACAATCTGTAATTTATAAAGCAAAGGCACAGTGGCTCAAGCCTGATAACATCTAACTTAAGTGAAGTGCCTTGTAAAATATCAAATCCTTTGTAACTTATATATCTATGCATTTTTATTTATAAACAACCCCTGCGGAGTATTCACTGACTAGCCTTATCACTGTCTTGTACAATGGCACTTTAATCTCTGCTTGTGATAGTTCACAAAATGTCCTTGATTGATTAAGAACATTTTGCAGCAACCATGAGCAAGTATGACTATGCTTAAAACTAAAATTGTCTGCAACTGCACCCAAGTCCCTTATGTTACCTCTTCATCCAAAATCATATCATTTAATGGATATGCGTAACAGGAATTATTCACCCCACAGTGAACAGCTTTGGAATTTTACTTTAAAATCCATATCATCAATTCCACATAAGACTTAACATTTGTCTATATGGTTTATATTGTTCCATGGCAAGCTATGATATATGTCATATAGTGGAACCTTAATAAAATGTGAACAATATCACATATTGTGTCCCCCAAAAAAATTGATTCGTTATGTACAATATGTCCCCACTAAAGCTGCAATACATGTTACAGCTATTTCTGTCCTTTTGATATGTCCTACTATGCAGTTAGAAATGCCAGGCTGTGCATCCTGTCACTTATCCTTGAATATCAGTCTGTTCTTACCTGCCATGCAGTAAGACCCTGGAAACTACAGACCCCTATAGTCTCATATGCAAACCTATGGAAAGAATTATTATGGAAATTATTAATAATGACATAGAAACCTACAAACACTGGCCCCAACCCAGTTTGGTTTCATCAGGGGCAGTTATGCTTACTCAAACCGGTGGACTTCTTTGAGAAGGTCACCAAAGCACTGGATGAGTGCAAAATGGTTCACAATGCCTATCTTGACCTGGCCAAGGCATTTGACTTGGGCATAGTTGATAAACTTAAGAGGTTGGGTACAGACTCTTATATCACCTGGTGGATAGCCAGATGGCTCACAGACAGGACCCAGGAAGTTAGAAATGGGAACTCTACTTCTACATAGAGGCCAGTCACAAGTGGAATCCCTGTTGGATCAGTCCTGGTACCACTCCTTTTTGGCATTTACTTCTCTGAAGTCAAGGCTAATGTCAGTGGCCTCTGGCTGACTAAATTTGCAGATTGCTGCAAATTAGAAGCTGTTATTGAATTGCTCACTGGCATAAATGTTCTCCAGGAAGGTCTGACACAGACAAACAACTGATACCAGAGCCATGGGCTAAAACTAAATGCAAAGAAATGCATAGTAATATCCTTCAGGAAGTCGTCCATTCCTGGAAACTATCATATTGATAATGCACCTGTAAGAGCTGACCCAGTAGTCAGGGGCTTGGGAACACACATAGTAATCCAGCCTTTGACCATCACATGTCTATAGTAGTGAGGAAGTAATTCTATATTGTGCAACTTATAAATAAAGGTATGACATTTAGGTCCAAAGAAGTCATTGTTCCACTGTATTCAGCATTCATCAGACCTATCATTGAATACAGTGGCCTATTTGGTATGTGCCTAACCATGCATATCCAACAACTGGAATGTCCACAGAGGTTCCTCACTAAAAGACTAAAGGGAATAAGTAACATGTCCTATGCAGACTGCCTCAAGGGCCTATGCCTGTATTCTGTCTCCTAAAGACCGCTGAGGGGAGATCTATGCCTGGTATACAAGACGTTGTCAGACCCCACTCTGATGGACCTCCTGCATATCTGCAAAACAAAGAGCACCGGAATTACCCATTTGAAAGATATAAACCTTGTTTGGGATATAAATAGGACCTGCTGGAGAGACATGTATGTATCCCAGAGACAATCTCATCTCTTGAACAGGATCCCCATCCATGAAAAGCAGAGTTTCTCCCTAACCTAATTAAAGTGTAACTTGGACAATTGGATGGGGAACAGGAAATTCATCCCTGGTTTGGCACCTATGTCTCTAATGGACACAGGCAACCTGTAAATGGTTCATCTCCCAGGCCCCTGCTTGTAAATGTTTACCTCCCAAGCCCCTGCTTATACTTGGCAAGGCTACCAGAACTTGTCAGAGATTTGGAATGCATGGCTAGGCTTAAAAAGGCCCTTGTGGTCATTAGCCTAATACACACCTAAGAACCTATAAGAAATGTCAGTCTGTGCATATTGTCACTTATCCTTGAATATCAGTCTGTCCTTCCCTGCCATGCATTAAGAAATGACAGTCTGTAGATTCAGTCACACATTATTGAATATCAGTCTGTCCTTCTCTGCCATGCAGTAAGAAATGTCAGCATTTATTTCCTGTCATTTAGCAGAAACTGCCATTCTGTACATCACTGCAACACAACAAGAAACAATGCTCTGACTATACATTCCTCATAGATTAGTGCTAGACTAACTGCCCTTGTGGACCATTTTAAGTCTAGACAGTTACCCCATGTGAGAATCAAACCTTGCACGTTGTGCTTGTAAGGTAAGCTCCTTAACCATTATGCCAACCTCTTGTCAAACAGCTGCTGTAGCTGTACTAGCTATCCCATTTATGCAGGAAGAAGATGCAGCATGTCTGTCCCCATGCAGAGAAACACATCCATTACCCCAGGTGTATTGCTGAGACGTACTTAAGTCTGTGAATGTTTCTTGAAGTATTATGTATATCCATCTATCCATTCCAATAAAATAGTGCAAGTCAATTACTTTATACCAAATAGGTGCGCAATTGTGTCATTCAGTGTTTAGTTCTGAGGTGTCCTGAGTACTTACTCACGTGTGACAATTTTCACTTTGCATCTTCATTCTTGTTGTACTGTGAGAAACAACACTCATCCTGTTCAATTTTCTGTTTCAGACATATAACTGTTACACTAGGGGCTCATGATATATCCAAGAAAGAAGCAACACAGCAAAAACTCCAAGTGGAAAGCTACTATCCTCATCCAGAGTACAATGGATTCGTGCTTCTTAACGACATTCTATTACTTAAGGTGCGTATTCTAATACCTATTATCTGTCCCACTGTTTAGAGTACAGATAACACGAGGGTGGGTTAGGAAGAGATATCTTCTGTTCACTATGACACGATCGCAGACATTGAGCTATAGATGGTGCTGTCCCAGCAGTTCCATAACAGAGGTGTTACACACATCTCTCATTATGCACCACTTCATCAACATCTTACTTCCTGGAAAACAAGCAAAAGACATATCAGCATATGCATTTCTGGCGGTTTGAAAAAGGACTGATTTGGGGCCATTTTTCACATCTGTAACAGCTCATAGTGTTGAAGTATGTGAGGGTAGTAGTATTATTTGTTATGCACTAAATAAATTAGATGTCACTCACACTTTTACTTGTCTTTCTCCTTTTTAGCAGAACTGTACACTTAACTGAAAAGGAGAGAAGAGACATCCACCACTAAACACCACTAAACATTGACGGCATCTGGGCTAAAATTAAAGATGGAAGTAATACACTGAATGTAATTTGGCAGTGAACTTCCACCACAAATTGCCCACTTTTTTATACCTGAATCAATGTTAATGTCTTTACCTTTATTGTTATTTTTATCTTTAACTATATCAATATCCATGTGCATGCCACTTGGCCAAATGATCTTTTGATCAAATTGGTTGAGGACAATATTTAAGCTGAAAGTCAGGACGATTGAACTGCTGTGTTAGAACAGTGCACCCCCCCCATACCACATTAGTAAGGCATGCTAACCCTAAACCTAATCCTGCCCTGCACCTAAACCTAACCCTAAAACATTCTATAATACTATCATAGCATAAGACAGGCTGAGACACACACGCTCGCGCACACACACACGCACACGCACACACAGTACACGATCTATTCCCTCCCTATCTTTTACTCTAACTCTAACCTGAAAACACTCGTACAAACGCCATGCATCTGACTGAGAAAGGTGACAATGAGATGTGCACCCAGTATACACCTTGTGGTAACCATTTCCTAGTCAGAGACAGCCCTACTATGGTGCTTTAGTATGAAGTTGTACAACACCATGATGGGCTGTCTATGTGGTCATGATAAATGTTAATGAGCCATTCTGGGGAGTGGCATATGCTAATTAGCCATGTGCTCTATCCCAGACGTTCTTCCATTAAAGTGGCATGACTGCTCACTGCCACTTGTGCTACTCAACATAGCCCA
Source organism: Protopterus annectens (assembly GCF_019279795.1). NCBI lineage: Eukaryota > Metazoa > Chordata > Ceratodontiformes > Protopteridae > Protopterus > Protopterus annectens. Next base: position 217,000,629 of record NC_056747.1, on the reverse strand, counting down.
AAGCTTGTGTGCACCCATTGTGGAAGAAGTAAGTGCCAGGAAATTTAACAGACAGGTAGTGCCGGGGGGAGGGATGTGTGCATGTAGAACAAAATGAATGAGCAGGATGCTTGTGCCACTGTGATTCACAGGCTGAAAGTGTTAACTACTTCTGGAAAGTACTGATTTATACTAGTGATAATTAAGAGCAATTTAAAGGCATTCAGCAAAATAGATATTCTGTAAAATAGACATTGTCACAAGTAAACCTGCACTTCATTCTGTCAAACAAATGAATGTTTGACAAAATGAACACACAAACACACACACACACACGCACACACACACACACACACACACACACACACACACACACACACACACACACACACACACACACACACACACACATATATGGGTGTACTTCATTTCACTGAAAGCTCTTTTCATTGAAACTCAGTTGCCTGCGCACAATTCACTGAAAGCTCATTTGACTGAAAACTCATTTGACTGAAACTAATTTCGCTGATAGTTACATATTGCCTTTTCTATATTGTAGTGTGATCCTGGAGTTAGTATATAAAGTAAGGGGGGGGGTGTGAGGGTTTGGTTACATATTGTCTTCTGGATAGAGTTATTCACTGGACTTGTAAGTATCCATATCTTTGGTTTGAAACATTTAAAATAGGTGGGGGGCTATGCCCCCAACACCCCCTAATGTGGGGGGATGTGCCCCCGCACCCTTCCTTAATTTATACACTAAATACAGGACCGCACTACAGTGGGGAAAAGGCCATATATAACTTTCAACTAAATGAATTTCAGTCAAATGTGTTTTCAATGAAATGAGCTGTCAGTGAATGAATTGTGCATAGGCAACTGAGTTTCAGTGAAATGAGCTTTCAGTGAAATGAAGTAGACCCTATATATATATATATATATATATATATATATATATATATATATATGGGTATACTTTGACCCATCAAATTTTTTGGTGAAACTTAGTTTTGCGAGTCTGGTTTCACGAAAGTGCATTTATCTGAAAATGCACTTTTGCGAAACTACAGTTCACCAAACAGAATTCCTGGTGCAGTGGTGCAGGTGTGGTGTACCTTAACTGACATATGGGAGGGTAGGTTGTTGTTGTAGATTGTGGTACAGCGAGGATAAGGGAATATTCCCTTTTCCCCACTGTGGAGCGATTTGGAGTTAGCATGTATTAGTAGCAGGGGTGTGCGGGGCAGGGCACAGGGGGGCTTGCCCTTCTGCATAAGTGAGTTTAGTGTATTTTTTTTATTGTTTGGTTAACTGTAGTTTTGCGAAACCAGACCTGCAAAACGAAGTTTCACTTGTGTAAATTTGATGGGTCAAAGTAGATCCATATCTATCTCTCTCTCTCTCTCTATATATATATATATATATATATATATATAGATGTATCTATCTATCTATCTATATATATATATATATATATAGATGTATCTATCTATCTATCTATATATATATATATATATTTATATATATATATATATATAAAAATTGTTGCACTTTGTTTTAGAGACTACTAGTTTCTGGGAGGTAATGTAATATTGTCTTTGCGTTTTTTCAACATAAGGGCATTCGATCATGTTCTGTCAAGAGAAGTTTGATATATGTGGTATTCATTCAGCTGCGTTGTGCATGTTCCCAAACGAGTTCGTCACCACAGGCTTGCATAGAAGCACATACTTAATGAATGTAAATGTCAACATTATGCATGCTGTGTGCGATTATCTAAACCTGCTGAGGATATGTGCATCTAAAATTTCTATGACATCTGAGACTTCTCCTGAACTGATGTTTTCTAAAGGATATGGAGCACTTACCCAGCCAAAAACTTCAATAAATAAATAACTAAATACATACATACATACACAGATGCAAACATGCATAAATACATAAATGCATTTTCTAGAAACGTTACACAGCACGTTTTATTTGAAAGCATGTTGCTTTCCGTTTATCAATGATTTAAGAGAAGCTCCATCAGTGTTATTAGTAAAGTTATACGGTGTGAGTCATGAACAACATATACACTGTTATGCACTCTTTATCGGCAATTGTTTACTTTAAAACACAATACGTACTTTGTGCAGGTGTGGGCAGTAGTGAATTGATTGACATCCTGATGGGGCTGTTAGTTAAGTACTTGTCTTTTTTTTTGTTTGTTTGTTTTGTTTTTGTTATTGTAATTCTGTACTTTTTGAACATTAAAAAGCTTAAGAAGGTTAAAATATACAAACTGAAATTCTAAGGGGCATTACTGACTTAATGTCAGTGAAAGCTGGCTGCACACATCCAGCATGGGTGCTGTTCCCAGATGCCCTGCATAAATTTCCCCCAGCAGTATAAATGCCACCTTGGGTTTCCTCTGAAAACAGACCACTATTCTGTAGATAGTAACATGGTCAGCAAAGGACAAATAAATGCAGGTAAAAGAATACGGGCCAGATTGAATAAAGCCTACACTAAGTGGACACAATATGTATTCAAAAAAATTCTTATCACATTTTTTTACTTTCTAGTCACTCAGAAAGATTTCAGTAAGTCTACATATAGTCTACACTTTGTGGTAAGCTTTATGGATTCCTATCAATATATAAAGCTGCAGGAGGAAGAAGGTGATAGTTATGTCTGTGTTGTTTGTTCACTCACGGTGTACACTTAGTGTACACTTAGTGTAGGTGTTATTGTATCCCAAAGTTGATGTGAACTCAGTATGACACAGTTCCATAAAAACACTGTTCACCATTATGTATGTACTAATAATTTCTTTGGAGGGTGACATTTTAAATTCTTACTGGAAAAGGCCTGGTTCTGTGGCATGGAGGAATGGAGCCCTCACTGCAGCTCAGGTGACTGGGGGTCAGTTAGCAGTCCCAGCCCTGGAGAAGCCAAAAGAAGGAGGGAGGGCAGTAAAGGGGTGTAGCCCAGTTGCCTCTCCTAAGGGGACATGATAACAGGTACTTGAGGAGGACATACTAAAGTGTGATTTCTCCAGAAGAGATTTGGAAGCTCATGTCTTATGCTTGAGAGGAGAGATTGGGGTTGCCTCCTTGCTGGCTGGCAACATTCCTTGCAGAAGTGAGGGGCAACATGTACAAAGTAAACCAGCTGTCTAGAATGTGGCCCTTCCCGGTAACTCACTCTCTCTCAGGTAATGGAGAACAAATGGGACAACTGCCTTAAAGGGGACTGATGGTCAACATACAGTGGGCAAAGAATATGCAAAAGTAATTCATAATGGGAAAATAAGGTAATATTCTTACCTGTATCAGTCTCAATCATTTTGAATAATTTTTACCTTAGAGGGGTGAGGCTACAAGGTATTAATGAGCTTCATCCTACAACCAGTTTCCACTTGCAAGCTGTATGACTCCAAAGACTTCTAGGTAACTCCTGTAAAGGGACACGTGTTCAGCGGGCTTATCCAGTTAAGAAAAACAAATGTGTTCATTACATAATATTGATGAAGTTATACATTGAAAGCATTGTGGGCATGTGTATTGTGGAACAGCCAACATGCAAAAAATGTTGTTCCACTGGAGCATGTTCTTCACCTGTGTTTTTTGTCATTAGTTTTTGTATGCCAGGAAACAGTTAGGGCTATTCTATATACAACAGTTGGAGACAGGAAGGCAAGTGTATCTGAACTCTGTGTGTGTGTGTGTGTGTATATGTATATATATATATATATATATATATATATATATATATATATATATATATATATATATATATATATATATATGCATTTTTGTGCCTATAAATAAAACATATTCATTTGTATCAGCAATTTTAATCGCACTCTGAAGTGATATATTTTAAGTCTTCATTTTTTTAGACTGTATCAGTCTGGGAAGAAATGAACTGCAGATATTCTTGGGCAGGCAGCAAGTATATTATCGTTTTCTGTCTTGCTTTTCATACCTCCATAATTAGATATTTTGCGACATATTATCAGAGAGATAAGATAATATATATGCTGAATTCTTCACAGCCAGATCCGAGAAGCATTTCTGTATATTTAAGTAGGAATAAATGAAAATGACTGCATGACTGATTCGGATCTATTTTACTGTTGCAAAAACATATACCTGTGTTTGGGGTTGTATTATTCATGCTGGGTGTGATTTGATCATAGGTTCATAGGTTCATAGGCGTGTACTAGGCTAATGGCTCTGGAGCCTTTACAAGCCTAGCCCATAGAAGTGCCCTGGCATCGTGCCGCCCGATGTTAGTTCCCAGTGCCTCTGTCAAGTAGAGCCACTGGAGTGATCCCCGGGGTGAATTTTCTATTTCCCATCCACTCATCAAGATTTCTCTTGAAGAGGGCCAGTGAGGTGCTCTGCTTGACATGTATGGGCAGTCTATTCCATAGTATGGGCACTCTCTGGGTTATGAACCTGTCCCTCCAGCATGTTCTGTTGATTGTGGTACCGAGGTCTGACAGCAAAGTACCATTTACCAAGTTCACTGATCAAACTTAAGAAAATCCCAATACATTCACCAGACATAGACTATTGCTGTTATCCAATATGTAAAATAAAGTCTATAAAAATATTTAAGTAGGTATTTTTTATTAGCAAAATATTTTTATAATGGTACTCTGAGGCATGCAGAAATAGTCCCAGTAAAAGATCAGCATTAATCTGATAATTAAAGTGAGATGTTTTATTCTGGGAAAACAGATGAAATTATAGCTATACAGCATTTATTTCTTTGAAGAGCATGTTCATCTTTTATGTGGGAACTCAAAACCAGTATTCAAAAGTCTTTAAAAAATGATAATTAGCAGTATTGTCCTCATTTTAACATATGCAAAGTCAAGAATGGATTTTTTTCTGTATGCTTTTTGCTACCTGGCCTCATGCCTATAACACCTCATACAGCTGGACTTTTAGAACATTCATCCCTATGTACTGTGTACCCCGAGCATGAGGCTGAAAGCCATTTAGAGGAGTCATCATCCAGCAGCATGCAGGTGGTTTATTACCTCACCAGCATCCGAGCAATGAGAACATTATTTTTAGGCTCTAACCCCTTCCCCTGAGCAGAGAATGATTAATCTGAGTCACTGCTGGGACATCTACTCCTTCCCCAAAGAGAGCACATGCTCCTTTATACCCACATGGCACATTAACACAAATATGTGGTTTGAAGAGTCAAATGTGACAATGCTATAAACTGTGTCACTGTCACATCCTCAGCAATAGCCTGACAATCAGAAACTTATTGAAGTTGATCTGCAAGTAAAGTATTCCTCTCAGTCCTTCTGCAAGCCTACTGCTGATTATCTGTAATTAGTACAATTGATGACGCTGTGATGAAGTGACTTGTGGTGCATTTGTTAGGGTACAATGGCTGAGGAGGAGGAGTAAAAATAATGCAGAATTGCTCTGTTTTTGGGAGTCATATTTTGATTTCAAGTTGTTGCTTTCATCTTGCAATAAGTGAGAGGCTACCATGTCACCTGTCAAGAAAACAACAAATTATGTTCTGTTTCTGTTTATCTATGACTGTACTGATTTTTTTTTTAATTATATTTGAGAGAACTTTTTTTCGAGTAAAACTGAGGTTTACTAAAGAAGGACATATTTTCTATCCAGTTGTACTGGAAAAAATTCTGGATAATTGTATAATGTCCAGCCTTGTATGGAAGCAGTGGTTGAGAATCCTCAGCCGTAAGGAAGGACTTTGTTCATGAATAATACCATTCTAGCAAGACAAGCTTGCCCATACAAACTAGAATCAGGACCACAATAGGTGAAAAAGCCTTCTCTAGACTAGGGTCTGCCACATGGAACCATTTACCAAGTGAAATCAGATCAATAAATCAGAAACAAATCTTGGACAAAATGGAGATCGAGCAAATCTCCTTCTGATCAACTGATCTTTAGACAATTAAGAAATTGTACCAAAAAAGCCATAATCTCTGACAAAAGAAACTACTATAGTAATCTCCAACAAATTAATACTAATAAACCACAACAATTTTGGGCAACCTTAAATAAACTTCTTCACCCTGGACAGACTACTACTCCCTCCCCCTCTGAGTCAGAAAAACATACAACCCTAGAAACTGCCAACACCTTTAACTCCTTCTTTACTGAAACCATTAACTCTCTGGCCTCTCATCAGTCCTTTGATAATTCATCCATCCCTGATCTCACTTCTGCTAATCTCCCCACCTTTAAACTACAACCTATCTCTACCTCCTTTATCCAAAAATGTATCCAAAAACTTAAACCATGTACCCCCTCTGCCGACCAACTTCCTGCTGAATACCTTCAAAAAGCAGCAACCAAAATAGCCTACCCAGTATCCATCCTTATAAACAGAACTATTAGCGAAGAAACCATTCCTGATATCTGGAAGACCTCATACATCATCCCCTTACATAAAGGTGGCAACTCCAATGAGTACTCTAATTATAGGCCCATAGCTCTCTTATCACCAATAGCAAAGATTATGGAAAAATGCATACACTATCAACTAATGGGTCACCTAACTAAACATAATATTCTGTCCAACTGCCAACACGATTTTAGGCCTTTTCACAGTACTACCACTGCCCTCCTTTCCTTCACTGATTTTATCAATAAAAATCGCAATAATAACAACCTATCTTCAGCACTCTTTATAGACCTTTCCAAAGCCTTTGATATGGTCAACCATCCCCTGCTCTTACAAATCCTGTAATCTATCTCTCTTGAACCCAAGGCTATACACTGGTTTGCCTCATACCTCAGCAATAGAAAGCAGGCTGTCCTCTGGGGTAACAAACTCTCATCTCTGCTACCAATCACACTTGGTGTTCCCCAGGGCTCTATTCTAGGTCCTCTTCTTTTCTCTCTATTCATAAATGACCTTCAAGTGGCTTTACCCCAAGCCACATGCATTCAATATGCTGATGACTCCACACTTATCTGCTCTGCTAAAACTACCTCTGAGTTACAAACCCTTACTCAAAATGTCTTCAACACAGTTGAGGCATGGTTCTTAAAACGCTGTTTACTCTTGAATGCTAAAAAAAACAAACTCCTCCTATTTAAGCCCACTTCTAGGTCCCCCCCACTAGAATTCTCCATCTCATCTAGCAACGGTACCCTTATATCCCCTGATTCTACCACTAAGCTGCTAGGTGTTACAATAGACAACAGCCTTACTTTTGATACTCATATTAACAATACCATTAAAACTGTCAATAGAAAATTGGGCTCCCTCTACAGAATTAAAACATTCTTAACTTCCAATGCTAAATCTACACTCGCCCACTCTCATCTTATTTCTACTCTCCTCTATGCTTCACCTATTTACACTAACCTAAAGAAAAACAATCTCTCTAAATTGGCTAACACTCTTAATAACATTGCTAGATTTGTTACCGGAAATAAATTTAGAACTCACCACTGTCTGAACCTACAGCAACTTCACTGGCTTGAATTACACAACATGCTATCACTCTCTCAACTTACCTTTGTCCACAGGATATTCTACCAACCTAACAATACACCTATCCTCTCTAATCTCTTTACCCCTTATACGAACCTCAATTCCCTTCGCTCCTCTAACAAACTTCTAGTAACTATATGTAAATCTAATAACTCAGCCGGTGACTCCCTTTTCTCCAACACCATTGGTAAGTCTTGGAATCAGCTTCCTACTGAACTCACTTCCATCACATCTCCTATTCTCTTTAAACAAAAACTTAAAATACACCTCAAAAAACACTGGTTGTGCCCATGTCTCAATCCTGACTAACCATGACCACAGCAATCTCTCTCCTTCTATCTTCTTCTTTACCTGCTCACTATTATGTGGTTCTTATATCTTATATTTTTTATTTCCTTCTCTATTCTTATTTATCATGTTTTTTTTTTTTCTCTTTCATATATGTCCAAAACTGCTATATATATGTATTACCAAACCAGGATTTAATCCTATTTGTGGCACTATACTTGCTCATCCAATCAAACTTTGTTCTTATCATTTTTATGCTATAAACTGTTTGTACCATGTGGAGCTTTTCTCCCCGGGCCTCTGCTGAAAATGGAGATGCCTCCAGTCAGACTAGCCCGGTTAACAAATGTTAAATAAATAAGTAAATAAAATAACCTCCTGGGAAGAATTCAGAAATCTCTACTTCCCTAACTGGTCAATCAAAATAAATATAATTGTTTCAGAAATAATAAATAATCATTAACTCTCCAGGAAATAGTTTTACTCTTTGATTCCCTCAGATATATCCACACAGTAATTAAGAACATCTTGTATATTGTGTACATATAGGTTCATAGGTTCATCACTGTAATGAATACTGGGGCCTTTATAATCTTAGCCATGCAGCCTAAATGCATTCTGCAAGTTTGCATGCTGGCCTCCTTAAGTAAATGTGCCTTAGAGGGTATGTTAATGGGAATATATAACACAGGGCCAGAGTTTCAAGCTTCCTCTCCCATTAGCCCCAGAGGTTCTAGACCTGGGATATATTTCTGATTCTCCATCCACTGGTCAAGGTTTCTACTGAACAGGATTAGGGAAGGGCTCTGCTTCACATGGATAGGAAGCTTGTTCCAGAGAAGGAGAATTTTCTGAGATATAAATCTGTTCCTCCAACAAGCAAAATTGTAATTTTTAGATCAAGTAATCCTGATGCTATTCATTTTGCAGATATGTAAAAGGTCCATCAGAGTGGGGTCAAAGGATGCCTTGAATGCCAGGCATATATCATCTCTCAACAGTCTGTAGGAAGGAGTATGGAGACAGAGCTTTAAAGTGATCTGCATAGAACAAATGCTGTTTGCACCCTGTATTCTTTTGGTGAGGAACTTCCTTGGATGTTCTAGTTATTGCGTGTGCCTAGTCAGGTACATACAGAAAGGGGTGTTGTACTCAGTGATGGGTCTGATGAGGGCTGAGTACAGTGGAACAATGACTTCCTTGGACCAAGATGCCATGTCCTTGCTTATAACTAGAGGAACATTGAATGATTTTCTTACTACTTTAGACACATGTTCATCAAAACCAAGTTACTTTCTACATAAGTACCCAAATCTATAACCACTGGTTCTACTCTTAGGGGTGTTTATTAGGGTCCCCTTCACATGGTTGACTTTTCACAAAGTCAACTTTCATATGACCAAGACTATATGATCAACTTTTGAAAAGCCGACCATGGGGAACCGCTTTCTCCGTACAGTGTGGAATGGTAAAATTTCCCTCTTCCACACTGTAGTGCGATCTCAGAGTTGGTTATTTAAGTTACGGGGGTGTGGGGGTAGACCCCCCCATGGGGGGTGCAGGGAGGCTTGCCCCCCTGCTAACAGTTTTAAGTTAAGTGTTCGTTGTGATTTTTGTGTTTATTTTACATGGTCGGCTTTCCGAAAGTCGATCATATGGTCTCGACCATATGAAAGTCGACTTTGTGAAAAGCTGACCATGTAAAGTAGACCTGTTTATCAATGAAGTAATTTCCTAATGTTCCTGAGGTGTCTTAATTCCCAAAGTGTATTACAACACATTGCCTGGCATTGAATTTTAAGATTTTAAGCCATGGTTTTAGCACCAGTCAGTTGTGTTAGTCATTCTTACAGGGTGTTAGTGTTTCGGTGGGGGGGGGGGTTCTATGACTATTCCTAGTGTGCAATCATCTACAGACTTGGTCAACGATATGCCCTTGAACTTGGCCTTGACTTCTGAGAAGTAGACTCTGCTAGTGATCATCCTCTCTGTGGAGGTTGTCTCCTGTACCATAACTTCATTGTTCCTATCTGAGAGCCAGCTGGCTGTGCAGCATGTAACATAGGGATTTATGCCTATATTCATGAGTTTGTTTGCAGTACCCAAGGGTTGTATTGTATCAAATGCCTTAGCCAGGTTAAAGTAGGCAGTATGTAGAATTCTGCCTTCATTCATTACCTTGCTGACCCTCTCAAAGAAGTCCAGCAGGTTGAGTAGGCATAATCTGCCCTTGATGAAAAACTGGAATAGATCCAGTGTTTGAAGGTTTTCTATGTCCTTATTAATCATATATATGATAATTCTTTCCGTGGCTTTGCATATGAGACTAGTCAGACATTTGGGTCTGTAGTTTCTGGAGTCTATTGATGGCCTGCCCTTGTGTAGAGGAAAGACCGTTGCAGTTTTCCATTCACGTGGTATGAAGCCTCTCAGGAGGCTATAGTTATGACTCCAGTGGTCCAGACAGGTCATGTTTCAGGCTATTTAGAAGGCATCCTGAGATATTATTGGGACCAACCAATGTGGTGTTTTTGGCCCTAAAGGGCGCATCTAAGGCCTGCTGCCTAGTGATAGTTGGGAGGGTATGTTTGATAATACTTCCAGGGGCAGATGGTGGGTTAGAACTGGAGATGAATTGTCAGCCAGCAGATTTGCTATAACTTTTATCTCCATGTAGGTGGGTTCATTTACAATCAGTTCTGCAGAATACTGAGTGCTACCTTTGAGGTTGCAGACATAACTAAAGAAAGCCTTGTGGTTGTCCTTTCCTGTGAGGATATGTTTATCTCAAAGTTGGCTTTGATAGACTTAATCTTCCCCCTTAGTTGTTTGTTTATATTGATAAGAGTGTTTTTGTCATGCTGGGTGTAGCACTTCATAATCTTAGGTATGAATATTTTTCTTTTGGTCTACAACCTGTTTATGTTTGGATTCAACCAGGGTGGGTTTTTTTGTGTTAGTTCTGAGTTTATTTCAGCTGTCTCTCTGCATTTATTGACATGATTGTACAAGGTTTCTGTGAATAATTCTACACAGGCAGCTGTACTCATAGCGTTTTGGGTGGTGGGAGTCTTGAAATGTTGATGGGCTACTACTTGGTAGCCATAAGTTTGCTTTAGATTAAAGACCACTTTCAGGTATGACCTGAGCCAGAAGCACATGTTCATAAATGAAAAGTAAGTTAAAATAAGAATTAAGCAGTGCTAACAAGCAGTCTATACAGCTAGCAAAAGAATATGAAACATACATAAAACAGCGTATTTGGCTGTACAGTCAAATATTTAAGGTTTAGGAAATAATAGAGTGTCTGTGTTAATATGACTGTCTAGAACAGAGAAGCCAGTGTACTCTCTCATTATTTAAGTAAATATAGTACAGGGTTCAGATTTACACAATATGGTCCTAAGCAGTTTAACAATAGGGAAACAGGGATTTGCAAATAAAGATTGTATTTATTAATTTATTTAGTTGTTTCTGTTTAATAACCAGGTAATTGTACTGGTCTACTGACCATTTTCAAGTCATAACGCAGGTTCACAGAACAGGGGAGTGAAATAAAAAGTAGCAAGTATACCATAACGTTACATATACAATAGGTAGAACATTCCATTATAGTAGAAAACTCAACACTGGAAACTGGCACACTAAGACATTCACTAGGAACATTCAGTAACATACATGACTAAGACAGTGGTAATAGTCATCTTTGCAGTTACACAGACAGTGTTTAAAGCCATGGAGAGGCAGTGCAGGGCTACATTGCCTTCCATGCATGTAGGCCAGCTACAGCACAGGCAGGGTCCAAAGATGGAGGTGTTTCGATCTGTATCAACAACAAACTTACCTCTGGGTAGACAAACAGGATGACACTCTTGAGATTCTCCATGACCAGATCTCAATGAACAAAGTCCCATATCATATCTTTGCAAACTAGAGCTCACTCTCTGTAACCCAAGAACCTGATAGCTTGGACATGGACTTACTGGAAGCTCTCACCATTCAAGCCAAGACCATATTCATGGGTGACTTCAACTATCCCAGGGTAAGTTAGAATACTTACATGACCAAAAATAAAGCTGGAACAGCTACTCAGACACCAATGACTCCCAAACCAAGCAAAATAAGTACCACAGATGAAGGAAAATAGTCGGCTCAATGATAGAATTCCAAAGCTGGCTTAATAGTTAATTCAAACACATAAACGCAATTCCACACACAGCGTTTTTTGTCTAAGTTGCTAAGACTTCATCAGATGCAAACTAATGAATGAATGTATAAACCATCTCATTATATAATCCATTAGCTTAATTATCCAAGCAATCCACCAATGAAAATACAGTGCATTGTCTCAATAAGGCATGTCGTTGATCATGTTGTACACAGTCCCAATAGCTGCTTCACGATGCTGCCCAGGTGGAATACGTCCCATTACAGCTTCATTTGTATAAGAATTGTTCACAGTTTCCCTTAAAATCACTGGTGTACATTGAAACTCATCATCTCCGTTTATTTCACCATTTCCCAATTTACATTCTGTCCCCATGTCTGGAACATCCCCCTCCAGTTTGTTGGCCTGTCTCCACAGTATTTGTTGTAAGAGGTATTACCAACTACCCTCTGTGATTCTGTTTGTCAGACACCCACATGAAGTTCTGCTCACAGTGAAGGAAAAAAACTTACATGACCCCAGACTTACAAGCACAGAGATCAGAGATTCATGGACTTTGTAAACCCAAATACTTTGGACAAGATAGTCCATATGCCAACTAGGGGTGCAAACATACATTGTACTCACAAACATGGGGGAATGCAATGTCAAGTATGTTTGCACCCCTAGTTGGCACTCTGGTAAGGCCACACCACAAAGTTGCCTTCTTTGTAATAAAAATAAGTTCTGTAACCCCTGCCTAACGCTGTAATATTTAGAAAATATTCTACTTCAACTTTCCTGGTTAACAAAATAATCAAACAGGATTACTGAATAAAAAGGATTATTATGTCATACTAGAATAATCCACAAGATGGCAGCAGAAAACAAATAGTTGCTGACTTTGTAACCAATGGTGCAAATTTAAGCTAATGTAGTAAAAAAAAATCAGAATTCAGTAAAGCTGGATTTAAGAAATGAATTTTCTAACACACCTATGCTTGCATACAGAAATTGTGTAAAACGTACATATTTGTTAATAAAAAATCATTGTGAGCATACCTGATACCTCTCAATTGCATCTGATTTTACAGAATGTTCCTGATTTTCTCATATTTTTGCCCCCTCCCTCGTAACATTTTTGATCTTCTGATAAATTACTAAGGATTATAGAAAGCCACTAATGCTAATCCTTATAGTGGCAATTTATGGTTCTAAAAATGCATGTTGATGAAAAACCTGTAATTCTATTAACTTTTAAGTGAATTAGAACATTTTAAAAATGTCCTTGGGGCCTTTGTTCCCCCATTATCTTTTGCTTTGATATGACTGCACATTTATTTAGAAGAAGAAACAAGAGACAGCCGTACAAAAAAAAAAAAAAAACTGCTGCATATGTGGTCATAAGATCACAGTTTGGAGGCACTCCGCAACCTATCATATGCACACCTCTGTTGGTGAGCTCCAAAAATATGCAGTTTATTTATACTGGAGATTTTCTTTCTTGGTGCCATTTCTAAGCAGCAGCTGATCCAAAAAAAGTGTAATACAAATGTTAAGTAAATAAAATAAGTGGACCAAGGTGCACTTTTGTTGAAATGCCTCCAGAAATCTACTGAACTTGCAGATACAATTGAACTGTATAGTTAACACTGCCAACGATCATCTGACTCATTAAGAAGGTGGTCCATATACTAGTCATTTGGTGAGGTAGAGATGGTTGGGTCTATATTATAAGACCAAAAGAGCAGAACCGTGAACACTTAAAGAGCGAAAAAAACAGAACCTCAAAGTGCTGTTTGTCAGACTGTGGTACAGTGAATAGGTTCATAGGTTCATAGGTAGGTACTAGGCTATCTGCCCAAAGGCATTTATAAGCCTAGCCGGAATGTGTTGGCTTTCGCCTCCCCCTTAGATTAGTTACTTGTGCCTCTGTCCAGCAGAGCTATTTAAGTGATCCCTGGGGTAAACTTTCTGTTTCCCATCCACTCGTCAAGGTTTCTCTTGAAGAGGGTTAGCGAGGAGCTCTGCCTAATGTAGATTTGAATCTTGTTCCAGAGCATGGGAAGTCTCTGGGACAGTAATTTATCCCTCCAGCATGTCCTATTTATTGTTGTGGTGAGGTTTAGATCCCTGGAGCTTGTGGCTCGAGAGGATATGGTTTTCTTTAGGTGGAGCATGTCCATCAATTCTGGGTTGGACATGGCCTTGTATGTCAGGCAGAGATCACCTCTGAGTAGGCGGTATGCAACCAAGTACAGCTGGAGTTCCTTTAGTTGAGCTACATAGGGCATCTGCTTGAGGCTAGTGATCCTCTTGGTGAGGTACTTCTGTGGTCTTTCCAGTTGTTGCAGGTGTCTTGTAAGGTACATCCCAAATGGGGCATTGTACTCTATGATGGGTCTGATGAGTGATGCATAGAGGGGCCCAATGACCTCTATTGATCTGGATGCAAACCCTTTTGTGATTAGGTGGGCCACATAGAAGGATTTTCTAACCACTTTGGCAATGTGATTATCAAAGGAGAGGTTACTATCTACTTGGGTCCCCAGATCTCTTATTACGTCTTCCGTATTTAGGGGGCTACCACCTATGTGGTAGTTTGTGGGTACTTTGTTTTTTCCAAAGGGGATGACTATGCACTTTTTGGGATTTAGCTTGAGGCCATGGTTTTGACACCAGGTATCTGTCTCAGTGAGACCCTTTTGGAGGATATCTGTGTCAGATGGAGAGTCAGTTATAGCCCCTGGTTTGCAGTCGTCTGCGAACTTGGTCAGCCATAGTCCTCCAGTGCTTGCCTGTATCTCTGAGATGTATATGCTGAACAGGAGGGGTCCTAGGACTGAGCCCTGGGGAATGCCACTTGTAACTGGTTTAGAGTCAGACCTAGCTCCTACAACTCTTACCATGTGGGTTCTGTCCGTGAGCCAGTTGGCAACCCATCTCGTGATGTAGGGGTTTATGATCAGGCTGGTGAGCTTGTCTATAATACCTGAGTGGGGAATGGTGTTGAAGGCCTTTGCGAGGTCTAGGTAAGCTGTGTGGACCACCTTTCCCTCGTCTAAAGCCTTGGCAACTGTTTCAAAGAAATCCACCAGGTTTAGGAGAGATGATCTGCCCTTAACAAAGCCAAACTGGGTAGGGTCCAGTGTTTGGAGGTTTCCAATATCTCTCTTAATGAGATCCATGATGATGTGCTCCATAGCTTTGCAGACCAAGCTAGTCAGGCTTATAGGGCGATAGTTCCCGGGGTCCATTGTGGCTCCACCTTTGTGGAGTGGAATAACCATTGCTGTGCGCCACTCTGTGGGCATGTAGCCCATGGAGAGGCTGAGTTTAAACAGTGTGTTTAGGTAAGGGGTTAGTTCATCTTTAAGCTCATGTAGGACGCAGCCTAGGACACCATCCGGTCCTACTGATGTTGTTTTTGGCTTTCGAGAGGGCTGTTTTAACCTGAGTGTCTGTGATTTCAGGGGCACTACATTCTTCTGGTATAGTTAGGGCCCTTTTGGGGGTGAGAGGGGGGTGAAGTTTGCACTGAACCTGTCTGTCAGGATGTTGGCTATATCGGTCAGTTGATTGTATTTTGTGCCATTCTGCACTAACTCCAAGCAGATCTGAGAATTGCCACTTAGATTCTTGACATAGCTAAAGAATGCCTTGTGGTTATATTTGGAGTCCATGGCAATTTTTCTTTCAAAGCTAGCCTTGGATGATTTTATGCGGGAATGTAGTTTCTTGCTGATACTGATCAGGGATGTCTTACCTTCTTGGGATTTTACTCTTTTCTGTACTAGTTTTCTCCTTCTATTGTATAGCTTATTGATGGTAGGGGTCCACCAGACTAGTTTCCTTTTCTTGGAGGAGTGAGCCTTGGTTTTGTTTGGAATAGCACGATCCATGAATTCTTGTAGGTGCCCATAGAGTGCATTAGTAAAGGATTTTGCAGCTTGGACATCATTATCCTTTAGCATGGGGGCTTTGAAACTTCCCACCTTGGTCTTAAGTGATGTGAAGTTTGCTTTTGAAAAGTTTTTCACGGTGGTTTCTTTGACCAGGGGTGGTAGCGAAATGTGGATATCCAGAGTGATTAGTTTATGGTCAGATCTAACCAGCAAGAGGTTGACCTCCAGTGTGGAACACTGGTTGCCCATGTTGGTGATGACCAGGTCCAATATGTTGTCACCTCTGGTGGAGGTGTTGACCAGTTGATCCAGGGCATTTGAGTTTATAAATTCTAGGAAATGTTGGGCAAGGGAGTTTGTACTTGAGTAGTTCTCCCAGTTAATGTTTGGGTAATTGAAATCCCCCAATATCTGGGTGTTTGGTAGGACCTTTATTTTTCCCAGTGTTTCCAGGAATGCAGAGTGGGGGTCCTGGGACATGGTGGGTGATCTGTAGCAAGCTATAATTTGAATAGCAGTTTTGCCCATTGTTAGTTACATGTGGATGGTTTCGGAAGCATCATGCTGTGCCTCTAACCTGGAGGTGTGGGTATCCTTGATGAATATGGATACTCCCCCCACCTTTTGTATTTTGGTCCAGGTTTTGTGGCCGAAATGTATGGTATGAGTTGTAGCCTGGTAGTGCTGGGGTGCTCTCTGGAGCCTTAAACCAAGTTTCTGTTACTGCACATATATCAATTTTCTCCATACTGAGGAGTGCCTCGAGTGCATGCATTTTGAGGTTTAGACTTTTGGCACTGAGTAGCATTACCCTCAGTTTTTTGTTACTTGTGCTATTTCTGGCGTGGGTTTGTCTTTTGAGCCTTGCCTAAAAAAAGGCACTATGGGGGTGGCAAGAACCTTGGCCAGTTTTCAGAAGCCTAAGGGTGACTGGTGCAAGCCATCTCTAGTGAAGCAGCGTGGCTTGTCCAGCATGTCATTCCAGGCTGACAGACACTGGATCCCCTTTGAATGACACCAGAAGCTTAGCCAATTGTTGAAATTGATAATTTTTTCTCTATACCGTGGTATCATTCTTGGTGAGGGCAGGATGCTACTCAGGGTCAGGGTCATACTGGCCTGGGCTACGTGATCAGAGAGCTCCTACATGTTTCTTTTCATGTAGTCCAGGGAGGTACGGCTCAGGCCATTCACACCAACATGGACAATGACAGAGTCATATTTGTACTTGTTCTGGAGTGACCTGAGTTCTTGTGTTATGTGGCAGATCCTGGCACCCTACAGGCAGCTAACAGTAACCTTCTCCTTATTCAGCCTAGTTAGTGGGACATCAGTGTGCCTGACTATAGAGTCACCTATTACTAGTGTGTTGGGTATGTTATTTTGTCTTAAGGGCTGTGATTGTGTGGCACACTGGTTTGTGAAGTATATGTTTCATGGTTTGTGTTGGGGGTGGAGGTTGCTTGGATGTCTGCTTTGGAGGTCTCTGTTGCTTTTGCAGATTTTTATTTAGAGCCTCTGAGTATGTTTTAGTGTATTTATGTGTGTTTTTTACCGGTGCTGGTTTCATAGGTCTATGTGAGACTGGTGGTTTGATGCAAGTAATTCCCTTCTCCTCTTGACTGCCTGGTCCAGTCTTGGGTTGAGAGAGCTTAGCCTCCAGTTTGGCTGTATAATTGCATCTCTTGCATATATTAGTGTTTGGTTTAAGGAGGAAAGGGTTGTCTGTGTACATGAGGCAATTGTAACATTGTCTCAAAATGCCTAGATTCACCAGTTGGACTGGAGAGTACACCTGAAACTGCCCTTTGGACATGCCTGGATAGGTACAGTGAACTGTTTTACTGATTGGCTGGTAAGGTCAAATAGAGACCCTTGTCCTTCTCTACAGTATAGTGGGGTCTAGTGCTAAGGTTTATTAGTGCTTGCTATGAGTTTCGAGCAAGTGCCGGTATGAGAAGTGAATTGGTTGAGTGCTTAAGTTGAAAGTTTGTCTAGTTCCAAGGGAAAAATTGAAGAGTAGACTTTGTGGAGCCGGGAATAGTTATACCCTAGCTAACTGGTGCTGCTCAGCACGCAAAACCATGCAAATGCGGGTTTTATAGCAGGGAAATGAAAGAGAGAGAGAAATTAGCCCAAAATGGCAAATAAACTACTAATTTCTGGGCTGAAACCACTCCTCCAGGGACAGATAGGCTGCTCAAAGCTCCCTCTCTCACAGTGAACAGAGAAACTTCCTTCTATCCAAGTAAGGTATGGGCAAACACAGAAACTTGTAACACAGCCCTGAATTCAGCACTAGCCTGAAAACTGGACTATACTAGCTTAGAAAGGTGGGAAAACAAATATATATATATATATATATATATATATATATGTATGTATATTTTTTTCAGAAAATAAAGCAGATACAATCAAAAAAACACTTTAAATGACAGAAATGGCTATCACACTTGAGTGTGTAGCCTACAACATTTAAACAGGTAATTTAAACACAAAAACAACTTTGTTAAAGTGCAGGCAGTAAAATAAGTACAATATGTAGCTGAAACAAGCTTTTTAAATCACAGATTGGAATATTTGCCCTTTCCTCACTGTAGTGCGATCTCGGAGTTGGAATATATCTTTAGCGGGGGTGTGGGGGGAGCAGCCCCCCACAATAGCAAGTTCGAAGGTCCATTTCTTTCACTCTTCAGGCATTTTTCAGTCTTATAATATAGACCCAAGATGGTTGAGGGGGTGGGCAGTGGCCCTTCTACAGGACGATTGGTTAAAGATATGGAAGATGGTGTGATATTGTGCTATTTTCACTGCTAATTAGTTCAGTTAGGTTAATTTCTTACAGCATGTTTCAAAAAAGTTATTTCCTTTTTCTCTTATGAATGGATACTAATACACTTGCCAGTATGCAAACATGCAAGCTTGACTCTGAATATCAGGTAGAGACATGGCCACGGTTGTATGGTGGTTATAGCTGGATGGTGTTCACTAGAATTAGAAGATGCTAATGACTTGACTCTGGATATCAGGTACAGACATGGTCACAGTTGTATGGTGGTTATGGCTGGATGGTGTTCACTAGTAATTAGAAGATGCTAGTGGCTTGACTCTGGATATCAGGTACAGACAAGGTCATGGTTGTATGGTGGTTATGGCTGGATGGTGTTCACTAGTAATTAGAAGATGCTAGTGTTATTGTTATTAAGCACCAGGATCTGGTAAAGGCAAGATTTTTTTTTATTTGAGTTTTCAGTTAATTTCTTAGTTAACCAAATAAGTGTGAATAATTCACCTGGTCCAGTGTCATTTCTTTTCCTCTACAACCTAGGTCACAAGGCTAAGGGTAAATGCAATATACCCAAAATCAAGAAATAGCGCTCCAAAGGCTTGTGGGAAAAATCTAAAAACCAAAGTAAATGCAAACTGAAAACTGACTACCAGGAAAAAAAAACAATGTTTATTACTGATTACAAGAAATGAAGGTGGAAAGGAAGCATAGCAGGCAATATCCTTCACAGAAGCCAGAGATAATCACCATGGCATGTTCAGTGTGCAAAAGACAAAAAATATGAGTTATCACATAGAACTGCTAGCTTCTCATGAAGTCTGATTAAATACACAGGACAAAAATACTTCAACTTGTACTCAAGAATAAACATTATTTTTTATTTCTGGTGGTCAGTTTCCGCTATGCATATACCTGATAAATGAAATATATATTGATAGTTTACAGCAGCCAGTCACCCAATGTGGCTTTTGGTGGTGAGGAGAACCAAGTGCTCAGGGAAAAAATCACACAAATATGGGAAGGATGCGCAAATTCTATACAGGCATAACTGGAGGTCAGATTTGAACCCTGGTCCTAAGCATGCTATCATCATGTTCACATGTTTCTCTATGAGTATTACAATTTCCTCCCAAATAAATGCTGCTTGGGTTAACTTGCTGCTCCCTAGCTTGCAATGTGAAGCTTTCTCTACATGTTATCTCTAAAAAATTGTCTTTGTCTCGTGGCATAAATGTAGATCAGTTATTCAAACAAAAATTGGTCAAATTCAGTTTTGTCTCAAAAAAAAAAATACTGAAAAAATTCCTCATATAAAAATAAAATGGATTACCCCCTATATGGAGCCATATTATCTTGCCATCATCCTCTTGCTTAAATAAACAAATCTAAATTTGTTTCATGTTTACAGAACAACCACAATTCTGTGGCACTTGGTCTGGTGTCAGGAAAGAGTTTTGCAAAGTAGTTTGTGTGATTTCACATCCCATTTAGAGATTTTTACTTTAAGTAATAGAGCTGCTACTCCACTGGACTTAATGTAGTTCATGAAATGAAATAAATAAAGATAGTGGAGACCCAGTCATAATTGTCTACATAATTATGTGAAGACTGCTTTGCTTGAGAGGTAAACCACATCTGAAATGCTTCATAAATGATGTATGTCACATGCTTATGAACAGAAGAAATCTGATTGATGTATCTACTTACAGTTTAATTGACAGTTAAGTGGATCTGATACATTGACAAAGATTATATGAGTAAAATTAGGTAACAATCACAAGGGCAAAATTAAACGGCATAAAATTTACGGAATCGATATGCAAAAATGTAAATAAATATGGAACAGAATTTGTTAATGTAAGGATCGGTAGTCAAATGTGGGTTAGAAAAATATGCTGCAGGGAGGTTGTACAGTAAGCTCTCAGTTAACCAGATCAAGCAACCAGAACACTCAAGCAGCCAGAAAAAAAAAATTGAAGAAATACGGTACCATTTTCCTGTATTGCACTTTCTGTTTCTCCCCCCGCAGAAATACACCTTGTGTTTTTAGAGTTTTAGAGTTTTAAAAAGGTAGATAGGAATAAATTCTCTCTCTCCCCGACCTAAGAACAAGTCAAACCAAACAAATAGTATAGGGTACAGTATTAGTCAGGCCTATTTTTAAAAGTAACTCTCAAGCAACCAGAAACTACAGTTATCTGACATCTACCAATCCCCATGAGTGCCAGTTAACTGAGAGTTTACTGTACTGCATAAAACATCAAGATAAGGTAAAATATATTTTTTAATTTTCTGTCCATAATGGCTTTTAAAGATGATGCAAGTGAAGGCAATATAGAGCATTATGATTGGGTCTCCAATCATAACTAGGATGTTATGTGTTCCAGACATGGATGGCAAGAAAATCATTATTGACTTCATATTATGACATTTCTATTTGCGTGTGCAGATTTAGTTAGACTGAATTATGTGAGAATGGTGGAGTTGTGTAAGTGGATTGCAGCTGGGGCTGTTTTGTCCTGATTCTTAGCATTTTTTTTACATCTTCAGAGTTGTTGTGTCTTTCGGCTTTTCCCGGTTAGGAGTCGCCACAGCGGAACTCCGGTCCGCTAATGATTGGCAGTAGATTTTTACATGCTGAGTTGCCGGCCCTGACGCACAACCTTCAACGAAGGTACGCCCATTCACGCATGTCTCCACACAGAAGACGCTCTAGCTGAGAATCGAACAGGACAACGTCTTACTGTGAGGCGACAACACTGCCACAGCACCACCACCGCTTTTTTACATCTTCAGAGTATGTTTGATTAATTCAATATAGTGGCTGTATGGGAGAGTTTATATGTTGCTTACCAATCACCTCTGTAAGTAAGAAGGCAGCCTCCAGGTTGATCAGATAACAGAATTACACATCACACATTCTAGAATAGCATGTTAAAATACCACAAATAATATAGTTGTAGGCTACTACACAACATACATGGCAAGGCTTGATTACCGCTAGAAGAATGAAGAGATGTTAGCTCATGTGCCACAAAACACATGCTTCAAAGAATTAACATTGCTACAAAAATAATTCATGATACTAAAACTGTCTTATGACACACATGAGAATTATTCATGGATACCCTCTTAAAGGTAGAACCTTAAGTTATTTATAGCAGTCTGCATATAGCACATTAACCTTCCATGTTTTGGTAAAAGTAAGGGGTTGTGGATGAATGGATAGATGGATGGATGGATGGATGGATAGATGCATGGATGCAAGAATAGATGGATGCATGCATGGATGCAGCAGGAACTTATAACTCTAGAACAGCCATGCTGTCCTCCCTCATGTATAGAGTTTAAGCTTTAATTGGTCTCTTACACTTTACAAACTGTTGTTAATATCAGATAGTCCTGGAATGCAGCTACTAAAAGTGGCATGTTCTTAATGATGTTACATAATCATCATATTTTTTAAGATAAGGAAACATATTAACTACAGTCTGAAATGATACCCTGCAAAATCTGTGGCGTGCATATGGGTGGTGATGCCCAGACACATTTCTTCATATATCAGTATTATTGCCTTCTGAATTACTCTGCTATATGTTTTTGATGATCTTAACTCAGTTTACAGTTTATTGATGATGATGTATGTGTAAACCATTGGTAAACAGATTGTGGGGGTTTTATTTAATTTATTGCGACAACCACAATTGTGTTTCTGCACACACCCACCCACCCACATGCACAGTGACACACATGCGTGCGCACACACACACACACACACACACACACACACACACACACACACACACACATTGTGACAGCTGCAGTCGTGTTTCTAAACTCTCACACACACACACACACACACACACACACACACACACACACACACACACACACACACGCACACATTCACACACGCACACACACCCACAAACATTGTGACAGCTGCAATCGTGTTTCTAAAATCTCACACACACACATTGTGACAAGCGCAATCGTGTTTCTGCACATACACACACATACATACACACACACACACACACACACACACACACACACACACACACACACACACACACACACACACACACACACACACACACACACACACACACACACACACACACACACAGACACACACACACACACACACACACACACACACACACATGCACACACGCACACACACACACAAACACATTGCGACAACTGAAATCGTATTTCTACACACACACACACACACACACACACACACACACACACACATGCACACGCGCGCACGTGCAGACTCACAGACCCTCACAGTACTTATCTGCTGTGACTCTAATAGCTCTGCTACTACCCTAGACTGTAGTGGACGTACACTATTCACTCCAGAAGTAATGGGGCTAAACTTGCTTTGAATCCTTCTACCACATTATTCCAAATGCAGCAGTTGGGGAGTACAACTAATGTAAGCTGTGTGCTCTGAGGCAGAGCACATGGCTTACATTAGTTGCACTCCCCACCTGCAGCATTTACAAGACTGCTATAGTGCTAATTTCTGGAGCCGTCACAGTACTGTAGTGATACACTGGGTCTTTGAATTGCTCCGCCATAACACACGCTTAGCAATACTGCCTGAAACAGGATTGCACAGTGCATTATGTGTTTTTCTGAATACTCCCAAATGCATTTTCTAGTGTAATTAGCCAACAATTTAATCTAAAGTATAGATTAAGAAATCATACTGAACCAATATGTGCTAGCATAACAAATTTACCATGGTTTATGTTTATATAGTTTTGTTAAATAACTTTTTTAAACACCGTTTTGGTTAAATTTGATTTCTATTCTAAACTGTCATTTTGGAAAGATTTCTGGGAGTAGTGGAAAGGTATTCTGTCCAGGAAAATGAAACATCTTGGGGGGGGGGTACACTTACCAGGTAGGGTGGTTCTATTTTATATATTTTTTAAGTTGGGGTATATTTCCAAAAATCCTGTGTATACCTATGGAGTCTGCTTTTCTGTTTCAAGATAAACATATTCTGCTGCATCTTGAAACATTTTCAGCTGGTAGTACATTTATGCAAGCATGAAAGGAGTCTGCTTAAGTACGCACTCAACATATAAAACTGACTGGTAGCATCAAAACAGGAAAATGTGTTAAACATATAGCAAAACTCCTATTTGTAGCCACTTTTAAAGTATAACCTTATGCTATTATATAACTTTATAGTTTAAACTATTTTCTGCCTTGCAGGAATCTTCAGAAGTAAAAGCAAGTAGGAAAGGGAAGTTCATGTTTAAAGTAACCCATGTTACATGTGATATAACACTAGATTATAGCTCATTATTAGTGTTTAACACCATGCAGTCATGTTTTTTTGTGGGTTATACTTGAATATAACATGAACATTACCAGTCAGGACTCTGTAGCAGGACTTTGCTTACCCATTTGTTTTTCTCTGTCTTTCTCTCTCCTTATCTTTGTCCCTCCCATAGAGGAGTTGATATCAAGCACTGTTAACGTATTTTCATTACCAAGACATGGATGCACTTACTAATTCGTAAAAAGCATCTGCATCTTCTGCAGACACCAACAATCCTAACATGCTTCCCAAAGAAATACATTGTATTCACTGTTTCATATCACTGTGATGTCTATACACTGTTTTTTGGTGGAGGGGAACATTTTCCTTCCCCTAAATCTCTCCCTTTCTATCACCCTGTCTTTCTTCCTTTCTTTCCTCAATAAACCATCACTTTATTTGTTTTCAGCTGAAATTTAAGGGAAAGATGCAGACCTAAAGACTATTAAGAAACTGCAAAATACAATTAAATAAATTTACCTACTTTTATTCAATTGTGATTAAATGAATGTAGCCACATTACAGAAAGAAACCCATAAGACATAATGCAGTCCTTCTGAGGGGGGTGCAGATATGGACTGACTATGCTATGGGAGCTACTTCTATCAAACAACACAATCTGTCAGCGTCAAGAAACATGCACACAAAACAACAAACTAGATCAGAACTATCTGGTAATGTGTGCCAATAAATCTACCTGGGTGACTAATGATTGACTACTTACACTTTGTTTTCTTGCAGCACTGGTGAGCATAGTAATCGTTTATTCCTTATTTGCTACTGGTAAACTGCTCTTCATTTTCCCCTGTGAAAACATATTCAATAAAAATACTTTCTTTTATTTACTACATTTGCATTGCTGAACCATAGATCATGCTATGAAACCATATTGTTCTTTAATAACAGCTTATTTTGCAGTGATCTGAAACAGCTTAGAGAAAGATGTAGTCCCCCATCAGGTTACAAACTAGGATGCAAAGAAAGTACATTTAAGTACAAAAGCTGTTTTCCCATAGTGGAGATTTATCTAGGTCAAACTCACTCGTTCAGCAGTAGTGTAAAAAGAATATATGAATCTAGTTTCTTTAACTCATTCACACCTATATACAATGCATACCTCCATTTAAAGCACATTGCTCCATATAGCATCTGGCTAGCATCCTTAACTAAGTAATTTCTCCATTAACAACAGGTAACACATGAAAGAGCAAAGTATAAGTATTAAGTATAAGTATGTCCACACCCCACCACCACCCCCAACTAAGGAAACCACAGTAAAAAACTTTTCTAAAGCAAACTTCACCTTACTTATGACAGAGGTGGTAAGGACCCCTGCCATAAACAGGCTATACAATAGAAGGAGGAAATTAGTTCAGAAAAAAAGCAAATCCCAAGAAGGAAAGACATCCCTGATCAGTATCAGTAAAAAACTAAGGTCCCTCATAAAATCATCCAAGGCTAACTTCGAAAGAAAAATAGCCAAGGATTCGAAAGATAACCACAAAGCCTTCTTTAGCTATGTCAAGAATCTAAGTGGCAACTCACAGATATGCACTGAACTAGTGCAAAATAGCACAAAATATACTGAACCTACTGATATTGCCAACATCCTGGCAGATATATTCAGTGCAAACTTCACCCCCCTCTCACCCCCAAAAGGGCCCACAACAATACCGAAAAAGTGTAGTGTCCCGGAAATCACAGACGCATAGGTGAAAATAGCTCTTTCAAAAGCCAAAAACATGGCGTCAGTGGGGCCAGATGGTGTCCCAGGCTGCATCTAGCATGAACTACAAAATGAACTAACCCCACACCTAAACACGCTGTTCAACCTCAGCCTCTCTACAGGCTATGTGCCCATAGAATGGCGCACAGCAACGGTTATTCCACTCCACAAAGGAGGGGCTACAAGTGACCCTGGTAACTATTGCCCCATAAGCCTGACTAGCCTGTTCTGCAAGGCTATGGAGTGCATCATCATGGAACTCATTAACAAAGACATTGGGAACCTCCAAACACTTGACCCAACCCAGTTCGGCTTTGTTAAGGGCAGATCATGCCTACTAAACCTGGTTGACTTCTTTGAGACAGTGACCAAGGCCATAGATGAGGGAAAGGTTGTTCACACTGCCTACCTTGACCTCGCCAAGACTTTTGACACTATTCCCCACTCAGGTATTACAGAAAAACTCACCAGCCTGAACATAAACCCCTACGTCATGGGATGGGTTGCCAAATGGCCTACAGACAGAACTCACACTGTAAGAATAGCAGGCTCCAGGTCCGAATCTAAACCAGTCACAAGTGGTGTCCCGCAAGGTTCTGTCCTGGGACCCCTACTGTTCAGCATATACTTCTCAGAAGTACAGGCAAACACAGGAGGACTATGGCTAACCAAGTTCACCGATGACTGCAAACTGGGAGCCATAACTGACTCTCAAGCTGACACGGACATCCTCCAAAAGGGCCTTACTGAGATGGACTCCTGGTGTCAAAGTCATGGCCTCAAGCTAAATGCCAAAAAATGCATAGTCATCCCATTTGGGAAAAACAAAACACATATGAATTACCACATAGGTGGCAGCCCCCTTAACACAGAAGAGGTAATAAGAGATCTGGGGACCCAGGTAGATAGTAATCTCTCCTTTGACAATCATATTGCCAAAGTAGTTAGGAAATCCTTCTATGTGGCCCATCTAATTACTAAAGGGTTTGCATCTAGAAATAAAGAGGTTATAGTGCCCCTCTACTCATTATTCAGCAGACCCATCATAGAGTA
This sequence comes from Protopterus annectens, assembly GCF_019279795.1. Lineage (NCBI taxonomy): Eukaryota > Metazoa > Chordata > Ceratodontiformes > Protopteridae > Protopterus > Protopterus annectens. The sequence continues at coordinate 216,973,896 of NC_056747.1, read as the reverse complement.
CAATGCCCCATTTGGGTTGTACCTCACAGGACACCTCCAACAGCTGGAGAAACCACAAAAGTACATCACCAAGAGGATTATTGGCCTCAAACATATGTCCTATGCAGCCCGACTGAAAAAACTCCGGCTGTACTCAGTGGCATATCACTTACTCAGAGGTGATCTCTGCTTGACTTACAAAGCCATGTCCAACTCAGAATTAATGGACACGCTCCACCTAAAGAAATCCAAGTCACTGCGAGCCACGCGCTCTAGTGAGCTAAATCTCGCCACAACAATAAACAGAACATGCTGAAGGGATAGATTCCTGTCACAGAGACTCCCCATGCTTTGGAACAAAATTCCTAACTACATTAGGCAGAGCCCCTCACTAACACTCTTCAAGAGAAGCCTTGCCGAGTGGATGGGTAACAGAAAATACACCCCTGGGATCACTTCATTGGCTCTGCTTGACAGAGGATCAGTTAATTAATCAATGGGGTGGCAAAAGCCGGCACACTCTGGCTAGGCTTATAAATGCCCTCGGGCAGATAGCCTAGTACCTACCTATGAGCTTATGAGCCTATAAGAAACACACTAAAATGAAGCTTGTTAATGTGAGATACAATACACTGCTGATATTTACCACTGTTTTACTTGTTTACATTTTTTTTATATTCATGAGTTCCATGTTATTGAAAGAAGTCATGATGGAAGAAGGATAAATGCACTGTCACTATCTATGTATAGTGCACTAAATTAGAGGTTCATAGGTAGTTACTAGGCATGGAGTCTAGTAGACCATTAATGAGTCAAGGCCAAATTTTCAGTTGTCCCAAAGCACTGTCTGCTTAAATGACTTGCTCAAGATGCCACAGAAGACAAATGAAGGCAGGGAGAATCAAACCCTGTAACATAGGAAGTAGTGCATTAACAGCTCACAGATTTAATCCTCTTTACCAACTGCAAGTTGAGTTGGATACACTGATTGTTATTTTGGCAGCTATGAAGCTATGCAATATTTCCATATGTAAATTAATGCACTAAAAAACAAATAACTTAGAAATGATTGCATGACATTAGATGAAAGCACAGTTGATGCTGATGAAAACTGAAACTGATATTTGAAACGTAAGCTGTTTGCCTTGAAAGAAAAGGAGCATTATTTGTGTTGTTAATTCTGCAGATATATACTTGTTATGTTTCTTTAATTTTTTTAGTATCCCAGCACTTAGGAAATCATTTCTTGCCATCATATGAAAGCACAAGCCTGGTTTAACAAAAGTGATCTGACACTTTATGTTCAGGTTTTACAATTTACAAGTCACAAAAAGTTATTTGTAGATATTTTGTGAAATAATGTAATTCCATATTTTTTGTATTATATTATTTTGCAGTATTGATGTAAAAATTATGAATGCACTATTATCATTTTAAAGAAGACATTTTTGTTAAAAACATAGCTGCTTGTACCTTTCTCATAACATTTACTGTTTGCTGGATATTTGCATTAGTTTCATTTATGCTTTTAAGCTTGGCTTTGCAGAAAATGCTCAGAAATAATTTAAGAATGTTTGGAAGCTGCTGGAGACGTGCCATTCCTTAGCTTCTAGGTATGTATGAATTAACGCATGAAAGTAGTCATTCATTCCTGCTAGGACAGTGTAGAGACCTCTGTGACATCATTTGTGCTGTTTTTAATCATGGAAGTGAAATATCGCTTTTGACTACACGTCTAGTGCTTCTCAGTACTTTTTATCAGAGAATAGCATTTATTAATGCATCAGGACAAGAATACTGTATGTTGTTTCCCAATGGTTGTATCTTTTTCTGCAGTTTTATTTAAAAAAATGAAATGCAAAGCAAGAACATCTCAGTTCTTATATCCATGTAGAAATATCAAATGCTATTAATAAATATACAAGGTAAAATGAATTATATGACTTCTCATTAGTATTCAAAAAAGTGCATGCTGATTGGTCAGCCCAACTAGAGTATCCATTGTAAATTAAGCATATACCAATAGAAAAAAGAGTGACCATTGAAGAACCATTGAGCTGCTAGACTTTTCTATTGATATATGTTATAAAGGACAATGCAAAATATAATAAATATCAAGTACAGTCTACATAACTAAAGAAATGGAAACATACCTGCTTTTCCTTGTATTTCTGCTTTATCCCTCCTTAAATCTTGTAGACTGTTGTACCTCTGAACTATCTGTTTTTTTTTTTTTGCAGAATATCCAGATTTTTGCCTCATAATTTTCTTCTTTTCCTCATAACAAATGTATTTTTCTGGCAAGCAATTAGGGATTGAAGTAATTAAATAATGACACACATTTGAAGTTTGGGTCTATGTCTAATTGTCAAATGGCATGTTGATTGAACAGCCATTCATCCAACACTAAGCATTTAAAAATGTCCTTTAATCCAAAGGCCATCGAACTATGATAGTTGGCCAACATAAAGGAAGCTGGATGTGGTACTTACTTACTTAGGTATAAGGAAGTCTGCCCTTTTCCCACTGTTGTGCGATCTCGGAGTTGGTATATATAATTATCAGGGGGTGTGGGGGACACAGCCACCCACAAAAGGAGTATTTAGTGAGCACCAGACACTCCTCATGTAGGGGGCTATGCCTCCCACACCTCCGCTAATTATATATACTAACTCTGAGATCGCACTACAGTGGGGAAAGGGCAGGTTTCCTTGTACCTAAGTTGCTGGTAAGTAAGTACTAAATCTCACTTCCTTTACGTTGGCCAATTATCATCATTCGATGTAAATCTTTATGATATGTAGTTTCAATTAAAGGAAGGTTCGATGATTAGTGTTCGATGAACGGCAATTCAATGAACGTGCCATTCGACAATTAAATATAGACCCTTGAAGTTTAGGCCTCATACCCTTCAAAAAATGCACACTAACACAAAACCTCTACTTCAAGCAACTTTCTACGTTTATAATAGCAATAAAATCTGTTCACATTTTTTGAACCTTTGCTATGTTGCACTTTGTCCAGGCTTGTTGCATTAAGAGTGACAGGAGTGGAAAAAAAACAGCAACGGAGGTTCTCTTTTCTCTGTTCCTTCTGCTGAACAGAACTATTGTACTGTGCAAGCCTGGGAATGTAAGTCCCATTTATATGCACAGTACACCAGAAACACAGAAGAATGTGAAAGTATGTGGAGGAACACTAAAGAGCCATTATACAAAGATCCATTTTAAGAAGGGTAATCAATTTGTTTCTTTCTTTCGTTAATAATGTCATTTTATAATAACAATAACTTACTCCTGAGTGTGGGTAATGCTGAATTTATCTGCTATTGGTTTTGTTTGATCATATTTTTTACTGTAGTAAAACATTTTTAATTATTTAAAGTATGCATTTGTCAGTGCTATATATTGCCTTACATTGCATCTGAACCTCAGCAGTTGTGGTTAAAGATGTGCAGTCAAAAAATAACGCACTGTGCAGTGAGTAACTTTAGACGATAACACAATATATGCCACACAAATGTAGGAATGTGAAAAATGTAATTAGCAGAGGAAAATATATTACCCACCACCCATAAAAAATTTAGTATATTACTAAAAGCTCTGACTGAGATAATTCTGCCATATTCAGCTTTGGTACTGCAGCTCGGGGCTATTTCAGACTTGGGACCAAGCTAATTTTTTATGTGCTAATTTGTTGACTGACTTTAGAATAACCCTCATATATCTTGTTATAGGCTAGACTATGATGTGGATACATTGTGTCACCATTATCCAGCCTTTTACAAGGACATATGCTGGTATTTATGGCACATAAGAATGACACATTTGCTATGCAGCTATTTTCAAGCAATGTAATTATAGAGTATATGGACTAAAGTAATTATCATACACATACCTCTCAACCTGCGGCATTAAAATAAGAACAAAAGCCTTTGACTAAAGGGAACATCCATCTAAAAATCTGGGCACCTAATTAGCATAAAATTTGAATGCCAGATAGCACATAGTTTTTTTCTGGTTCCAGTAGGACTGTGGGATACTACGCCATGATGGGAAAATACAAGTACATTATGAAAGAGACAGTGGCAGCCCTACATGTTTAGATTGACTGCATGTTAATATTTTACCAGAAAAGGTAATTTTTTTCAGCTTAAAAAGAAAGATGTAAGATGTGTGTCCTGTTTCTTTAAATTATTATTACCACTAGTACGTTGGTCATGTAGTGTGGTTTTCTGTGTACAAGACAACTTCAAAAAAGACATGTAATGACAGAAAGTCAGAAAATTATGTGAAGGGGTAAAGCCTCCAAAAATATGGGACATCCTGTGCAAGGATAAATCAGGACAGTTGAGAGGTCTGATCACATAGCAGAAGCACCATTGATGTATGATCATAACTATTTTTCACTAAATACCTACATATTGTTGTATAATTATGTCAGAACTGACTCATGCTGAAACTCTCAAAACCATAAACTAAATATCTAAGCCCTGTTCCTTCTACAAAGTTACAATCCAATTATTTTCTCTCAAATATATATTTTCACTACTTGAGTAAAGCAGAGTTAACTTCTGCCATAGTAAGTAAACAAAGAAACGTTGGTGCCAGATATTTACTCATTTCATTAATTTTCCATTTAATAGCTTAATCCATTCATGGTTTCGGGGGAACCTAAGCATATCCCAGCACTAAATCAATGGAAGGCAGTTAAACTAATCCTGGATGGTGTGCCAACTCTTTTCAGGATATACACACAGAGATTCATTCATACATGACATACGCTGCTGTGGGCAGTCCACAGTACCATCTGTTTGCCTATGGCACATCTTTGGCATGGGGGAGGAAACCAGGGCACCTGGCAAAATCCCCACATAGATACAAGAAGCATGTGTAGGATCCACAAAAAAGCAAACAAACTTGAAACCAAACTAGAGAACCAAACATTGTGATGCAACAATGCTAATCACTGTAACACCATGCCAACAGAAATGGCAGCCAAAATGGTCAAAATCACTATTAAGTGCTGTTATATTTAGTCCACATGTCTTTTAAATGTCTACCAATAGGAACATTTGTTCATTTAAAAAAGAGAACCCAGAAGGTGCCAGATCTATGAATTGATCAGGGATGGAGTAGGCTATAAATGAATCTTAAAAATAAAGAGCCGACTGTTAACATCTTTTCTGCTTTTATATTATTGTTTAAAAATTATGGAAGTACATAAACTATATTGAAACACATTTAATTGATTTTTAATAATACAATAGAAAAACGGAGCAGTAGGAAGATGCTTACACTTCAGCACCACACAGGAAAAATGTATTAACCACCTTAAAACCAGGATTAAGCACTTTTGTCATTGATTTAATCAACATTTAATTAATATTTATATGAAATGTTTATCATTGGGTATTTGGTGGTCACATGATATTGAAGCAGAAATTTTAAATTGTGTGACGTGTTTTTTTTCCAGGATTATGATGAAGTCTATGTTACAGGCTGACAAAAGTACTTAATCCTGGTTTTAATTTGGTTAATAAAATTTTCTGTGTGGTGTTGATGTGTCCGTATCTTCCTGTTGCTCTGTTTTTTTTTTTAACTTGGTTACTCAGTTCATTTTAAATTTATGCTTTTTAATAATATCTTGATTACTGGCTCTTCTTAACTGTTTTTCATAAGTTGTCTTTTAGGCTTCACTCTCAAGGTCAGTTCTTCTAGGACTATGTCAAGTAACTGCTAAGCAACTGATTATCAATGACCATCTATCCATTATACATTACAAGGGGTCAGCCTTAGGTCAAGTTGTGCCCTAGGCAAAAGGGCTCCACAGCACACACACTCCCATCCTAGTCTATTTACACCATCCAGTTTACTGGAAAAGTGCCCCTGCTAGAATGGTGCCCTAGGAGGCCACCTAGTTGGCCTATGCCTAAGGCTGACTTACATTATGTACACATTTATTTATTTATTTATGTATTTGTTTTTCTTGATTCCATTTGATTCCTGTAAAGTCCCACTGAGTAAAGTCTGTTTTAAAGGGGAAACCTGGGGACATAAAGAGAATGTTAATCATCTGCACTGCTGTAGTATTGCACATACAATGTGGCTGATACCTGCTCAGATCTTCTGTAGTTTATCCAGGTCATTTTTTAAAATGTCGTTGCAAGTATACAAGCTCTTTTTTAATCAATGCAGTTATTTATACACAGAGCTAAAGTGTTATACATTCTACTGGCATCAAGCAAACTATGCTGTTGGCATTTCTATAGCATTGATGCTTTGCTGGCACATACATGGAAATGGAGTCTTATGCACACTGCTGCTATTTCACACAATGATTTGACTCAGCACGGACCACTGATATTATTCATTCAGTGCTCTTGCTCCCATCAGTTCAACACTACTGTAAGCTATGTACTGCCTCAGTGTGTGTCCTGCTTTCAGACACTCAGTGCTATTGCAGAGCATATGCATGAAGAGTACAGGGGTGATGTTAATGGTGGAGTTCTAAGAGTGTTTCTTTCTGTTTTTGTTTCAGCACTGTATAAAAATTAAAAGACATACAGACACAACAAACATATATTTGTCTAGGTGAATATGCACAGATGCACACACACACACACACACACACACACACACACACACACAGACACACACACACACACACACACACACACACACACACACACACACACACACACCTGCAAAGACACACAATAATGTACAAACCTGAGTTACAATTAGGATTATTAGGCTTTGGTGTATTTCCTTCACTAATTTAGTTTTCTGTTAAAACTGCTCAATCACAATAACATGATTCAACAGGTAAGTAAATGTTTCTTATTTATTTATTGTATTGTATTTATTTATTTATTTAGTTAGTTGGTTATACTCTGTTAACTGGGTAAGTGAACTTGTCCATGGACTCTTTTCAGCTACCACAGGGGCCACAAAGAGAAAGACAGCAACAAGTAAAAAATGCACTTAAGAATACCAAGGAAAAAAAATACTGCTATTACTGCAAATAATGAATTTGGCAAAAACTGCATGTACAATACATGGCCAAGGTGTGACAGTGAATAAGGAAAACATTAAACTCCATTTACAAGAATGCATGCATTATTAATTCTTAAATATGCAATGCAAAACTGATTATATATACAGAATTGTATGTAAGTATATTGCACAGCTCACAACATCGTAAGATGTTATTACAGTGTAATGGACTAGGAATCAGAGTGTGAATGTTGCATGGCTGTACAAAAAAAAAATGGGGAGGGCAGGGTAGTTATATTTACATCACTCTTGTTCTAAAATACTATTAAAACAAACTAAGCAACTCCCACATGCTTTATCCCAGTTATTCTTATTAGGGGTAATATATAATTATCAATCATGGGATGGATAAGGCCAATCTATCACCAAATGGAATATGTTATTTTGACCACAAAAAAGTGATTGGATAGGCATAAAATGGCCCACAAGGGCAGTTAGCCTGTTACTTACCTATGAACCTGAAACTGCAAAGCCTGGAATAGAACCACCAGCACATTGGAATTTAAGAACTAGTGTTCTAGCATTACTTTTGCCTGTGTCTCAATAGCACTTGCATTTACTTTCTTTGAATAGATGGTATTTGATAGTTTTCTTGCAATCAGTAGTTGGTCTGTATTCTTTTTTTTCTCAAAAATGTTTTATTTTTCAAATACAGTTGAAAAAATTCCATAGTATTTGTATATAACATCTTAAATAACTATGTACACTATTTAGATCAGCTTGACACTATAACAGAGCTCAATATATACAATTACTTTATAGGTATAACAATCCAGTTATCAGAGTGAATCTGTTCAGTTATTGTAAAATGTCAATCAATGATAAGACTTTTTTCCATAGATTGTTAATAAATGGCTTAGGATGAAGCCTTAATTCTTTAATGTTAATTTCCAACAATGCTGTGGTCTTCAGTAGACTGTAGAAGTCTTCCAAAGTTGGTATTGTGTTTGTATTCCATCTTCTTGTTATACACTTTCTTGAGATTGCAAGTATTGCCCATACTAGATACATATTTGACTCATTCTAATGAGGACCTTTGTACACATTTAATAATGCTGGAGCTTTAGATAAGTTCAATGATTCATTAAATAAAGCTTGTAAAAAGTTTTTAATACCATTCTAAAATAGCTTAATTTTAACACAGTCAAAAAAAATGTTGATTCCAATCTGCATTGTGTATTTGCTTACACCTCCAATATATTCCCTTTGTGGAAGAATTAATTTTAGTAATTCTATCTGGAGTTAAGAATGCTCTGTGCAAGCATTTCCAATTAAAAACTTTAAAGTATTGTGTAAAGGATGTATGTTTTCTTGATAATAAAATATTTGATTTAATTTCTTCACTTAGCTGTAATGAGTGCCCTTTTGTTATATAATTACAATATGAGGATTTGGGTGTTGTTATATAATTTATCAATATCTTGTAAAATTTCGAAATACTATTTCCCATGTCATAATCATTATATATGATATCATATAGGTATTTTGTAAGTTTAGGTATTTCTTTAAATGAAGAATTACTAATTATTCTGCATATATCTTGCAAATATGTCAGAATGCTTTGCATAGTTAGCCAATCTTGCTGTGGAATTTTGTATGTTGTTTCTGTTGTTTGCATATCCAGAACTTTTCGTTCTTTGACACATTGAAACCAACAAACAAATCCTTTCTGTTCCCAGGAATTAATTATTTCTCTGTTTATTTTATGTGGATAGCTCTTTGTAACTATGAATGGTGTAAAAGATCAAACCAGATTTTTAAATCTATATTTGCATTAATAATTTTCCTAAATCAGTCAATGTAATAATTAATCATACGAGCTTTAGTGGGCTTAGTTATGTTATACTGCATACTAATACATAATATGTGCCATGGCAAATTGTTTTTATCTGTTATTTGAATTTTTTTTGTACATCAAATTCATTTATTGATATTACAGTTAGTAATTTTTTCCAATTTGCAGAATGATTTGGACTTATCCAATCTGAGATTGTTTTAGATATTGATGCTTTTATATATGTTTCTATATCAGGAACGTTTAATCCTCCCTGTTTCCATGGTCTGATATGATGTATTAAAGTTATTCTGTTTCTTTTGGGAAACCATAAAAATGTTATTAGGCATGAGTTTATTTCTTTGAGTATATTCCTTTCTGGTAACAGTTGTATTGCCAAAGTTATATATAGAATCTTGGGTAGTAAAACCATTTTTATTAACTGTAGTCTATCTTCAAATGTTAATATTATTTTGTTCCACTTTTCCACAGAGATTTTAATTGTATTGATATTATTGTAGTTTTTTGAGACTAATTCATTATTATCCTTGCATAACTCAATTCCTACATATTTTAAGGTAGATTCTTGATTCCCTATAATGTGATTCCCCTTCGTCTGCAATTCTTTTTTTTATTTAAAAATAAAAATTTTGATTTTAATTTATTGAAATGGAGTCCTGAGGTCCTGTAAAATGTGGCAATTAAAATATCTCATTCTTCTAATGTCTCTTTTGTATTGGATAATGTTAATAATATGTCATCAGCAAAGAGCATTACTTTAGAATTGTATTGTTCATAAACATCTACTCCTTTGATTTTTGTATTGTTACGTATTGAATCTGCCAATATTTCAATAGCCAAAGCAAATAGAATCAGTGATATGGGACATCCTTGTTTAGTACCCTTTGTTATATGTATAGATTCAGAGTTGAAAGGACCTAGCTTAACATACGCTAAATTATTTGTATATATATATTCTTTAGTAGATAAACAAAGGAAGGATAAAATTCAAATAACACCAGAATTTTGATTAAATAGTCCCAATTTAGGGACTCAAAGTTTTTTCTATATCTAAGCCAATTATGAGTGTTCCTTTATTTTCTTTATTAACATAATCTATAAGAGAAATTATCCTTTTAATATTGTCATGTGTGTCTATGATATATAAATCCAGTTTGATCATTATTTATTGTTTTGGATAGTGGTATTTTCATTCTGTTAGTTAATATTGTCATAAATATCTTATAGTCATTATTTAATAATGATGTAGGTCTATATGAGGTACAGAGGTTTGGAGATTTGTTTTCCTTTAGGATTGGTATGATTAAGGAATATCTCCAAGAGGGTGGTATTAAAGCTTGTGACTGAATTTCTAATAGAGTTTTATGGAAGAGAGATACTATCTTTGAAGGAAAAAATGTATATATTTCCATAATTATGTCATCTATACCTGGAGCTTTATTATTTTTTCCCTCTTTTATTGTATCTGTAATTTCTTTGTAGGATATGGATGCTTGCAGATCTAGTTTTAATTTTTCTGTTTTTTTTATATTAGAACATTTTTCATCTAGATTTAATTGATCAAAATGTATATTTTCTTTTTGGAAGTGTTCCATATAGTGATTTCTATAGAAATCAAGAATATCAGCTATATCTGAGTCATTTTTCCCTTTCTTTTCATGGAAATACTTTTAATGTAATTAGCTTTTGATTGTATTTTGATTCTTGTAGATCATGTAGATATTTGGGAGAAGTGGCCAGGGTATTAAGTTTTAGTTTTTCTAAAGCTAAACTAGTTTTATGTGTTAGAATTTCAATGTATTTCTTGTTTAATACTTCTTTCTTTATCATCTCCAAATTATTTAGATTTTTTTCAGTTTTTACTGACAACATTTTGGATTGCAGATCTAATAATTCTCTGATTTTTTTTATAACCAGTTAAGGTTTACCATATATGTAAGCTTTTAATGAGTCCCATATCATTATTTTATTTATCTCTGTGGTGTAATTAATATCTAAGAAGAACTGTAATTCAGATAATAACCAGGGTTTGAACTCTTTAATTTCAGTTATATATGCTGGGATTCTGAAGTTAAAGATTAATGGTTTGTACCCATTTTGAAGTTTTAGTATCAATGAAATGTGGTCTGAATAGGGGCAGAGAGTGATTGAGAAATTAGTGATTTTAGAGTGTAAGTCATGGGCAGCAAATATTTTATCTATTCTAGTTTAGGTACCAAATCTGTGATCTTGATGGGAAAACAACAAAGATTTATCCTCTTTAAATTTGAAAGTATCTACAAGATGAAATGATTCTACCCACTTGTTTAAAGCTTTTGATACAGCAGATGTACGCAGCGGTCTTGTATTTGTAGTTTCAGAAATATCAAATATACAGTTAAAATCACCTCCTAATATTAAGTTGCCTTTATAATTGTTGGAAATGAAATCCAAGTGTTTTTTAACAGTTCCTGTTCCAATGCCTGGGAACCAGTATAGCTTGGCTAGGGTCCATATTCTGTTATTATATTTAACTATTACTAATGCCATAAGGCCTTCTTTATCTTCATACTTATAAATGATTTCTGGGTTAATCACATTTGTTTTCCATAAAAGTGTTACCCCTTTTGTCTTTGTCTTATAAGTGGATTGCGCCAGTATCATATATTCCTTAGGATTCCATTTGTAATTGTCATTTGTTTTGAAATGAGTTTCTTGAAGGAAGACAATTTGTGCTTTGTTCAGTTTTAAATATTTCAGTAGATTTGATCTCTTGCTAGGATTGTTTAATCCATTGTTATTTAAAGATAATAAAGTTAAATCCATCTTAGGTTATTTAGACTATGTATTTTTTGTTTTATTGTGACTATTAAACATTTTCCTCTGATAACTATAAAGTATATGTTTGAGCTTTTAAAGGAAATTATCAGTTTAATACTTTGAGTGTTTATCAATATAGTAATATTTCGGTCAGGCATATTAAAAATATTTTTATGAAATAACAAATTTAAATTAATAAATGTTAACAAAACTAAGATCCGCACTAACCATGGAATGAAAATCATTCCTAATCTGATGGAAAAACCTAAATCCATCACATTATCACTCATACCTTGACAATCCAGAACATCTGAGCTCCATAAATTAAATTATCATATGGAGAATATTTGTTATAGGAATAAGCAATATTTATATTATTTTGAACAGATATAGTACTATTGTAGATTAGATAGAATTCTAATACAATATAAATGTCTACTTATTGTATAAGCAATTAATATTTACATGAAAGATAGATGACAAGCAATTCAATCATAGTAAAGTAGGATGTATCATATATAAAATCTCAGTAAAAGATTATAGCACACAGTTATTTAACATATTCACCCTTACTGTTGAAGTCTTTCAAAACTTATTACTTAATATAAATAGATGGTAATAATATTTATACCTAATGTTTATAATACAATGTATTTTACTGGATATATCAGAAGTTATATTTCATTGTTTGCCAGCATTTAAGTAATCACTTTGTTTGTTGCTTCAGCTTAAAGCATCAAGTTTGTTTTATGTAAACATTGATTTTTATTTATTTTATTTTTATTTATTTTATTTTACATTTGTTGACCGGGCTAGTCCAACTGGATATATGTCCATTTTCAGTAGAGGCCCGGGGAGAAAAGCTGCATATGTTGTACAAGTTCACAAAAAGGCATGAAAATATTACATGAGACACAAAGCAATTTAAACATATGATTTAAAAAGATAAAATAAGATACTAGAATTTAAAATTTTTATTTATTTTTTTTTTTTTATATAGTGAGCATTAGTCTGGATTAGTGCAGGAGCAGAGTGAGCATTAGTCTGGATTAGTGCAGGAGCAAAGCCAGTGTTTATTGAGATGAGTCTTTAGTTGATTTTTAAAAATTTGGAAAGAGGTTAAAGAAGTGATATGAGAGGGTAGATTATTCCATGTTTTTCCAACAGAGTTGGAGAATAAACAGTCACCTGCATGATTGTGAGATTTACTAATATTAATCAGGAGTTTGTTGGCAGAGCGAAGTTGTTTCAGGTTTTGTATGGGAAATAAGGCTAGAGAGTATTGGTGTATTGGTTGGCTGATATAGAATCTTATGAGCTATTAAGATTTGTTGCAGAACAAGTTGGTTAGGAAGTTCAAGCCAGCCTAGTTCTTTTAGGTTCTGGCAGTGATGAGTTCGAAAAGGAGATCCTACAGCAAATCGAGCTATGTTATGATAGGATGTTTCAAGTTTCTTCATGTTGTTTTGGAAAGATTAGTATAAATGGGACAAGCATAGAGAAGAGTAGAAATTAGGTGAGACCTAGCAATGATGGGTCTTGCTGTAGGCGTTAGGAAAGGTTTTATTCTGTAAAGGGATCCTATTTTTAATTTACTAATTTTATGGTGTTGTTGATGTGAGAATCAAAGTTGAGGTTATTATCAATGGTTATTCCTAATAGTTTTGTGGTTAAGTCAGGGGAAATGAGTGTTCTGTCAGAGGATGTAAGAGTAAAGTGTGGTGTAGTCAATTTATGAGTAGGTGAAAAAAGTAACAGTTTGGTTTTCTTGGGGTTAAGGAGTAGACAGCGGTCAGAGAACCATTGTTCTACAGTGTTAAAAGCTTTTTGAGTAAGTGACTGGAGTTCTGTTAGAGAGTTAGCAGTACAGATTATAGTAGAATCATCTGCGTATTGAATACAGGTAGCATGAGGAATAGCAGCTTGAAGGTCATTGATAAAAATTGAAAATAGTAAAGGGCCTAGGATTGAGCCTTGGGGTACGCCTATGGAGATAGGTAGAAGATTTGAAAGTGAGTTTTTCCAAAGTACTGCCTGCTTACAATTTTCTAGGTAAGATTCAAACCAGGATAAGGCTAGCTGGTCAAGACCAAAATGATGAAAGTTAGTGCATTTTAATTATAAGTGCACCACTCTTCTCCAAATTTCATACACATAAGGATTTTCGTATGTGTCATTTTTCATTATAAAATGAGTGAAATTATAGGTTAAAAACAACAAATTCACTTATTGTGATTAATGATTACAAGTTCCCTTTCCATATTCATAAATTGCCATTTTATGGCATATACTGAAGGTTTTTAGATTTACATAGCAACATTCTATTCTGTATGGGTCCCTATTAAATTGCTGAACGTTTCAAAGTTTGAATGTCATATGGTTGATAGCATATGATCGAACTTTGAAAAGTTTGAAGGTGAAAGGCAACAGCTCCCTATGCTCAGAATGGGAAACTTTCCCTTTTCTGCACTGAAGTGCTGTCTCGGAGTTGGTATATTTAAGTAAGGGGGTGTGGGGGGTGCAGGGGGGCTTGCCCCCTTGCTCAGAGCATTAAGGTAAGTTTTTTTTTAACTTTTTTATTATATATTTGAGATTTCAAATTTCACTCATATGTTGTCGAACATATGAGGTTCGAAATTTTGAAGCTTCGAATATATAATATAGACCCTTTTGTATAATCAGCAAAGGTTAAACTGAGTGATTATTGTCAATTTAATACTATTTGTTCAGAATGTGATTGTTACATTCTGTGACATTCCTAGTTCAGGCTTCTATTGTTTCCCTTGAACAACTTTGTCAATTTGATGTTATGTATAAAACATTAGTTACCTTGGTAACAGCTTAAGTATTATATATGGTCAAGATGGGTTACAAAAACTACAATTCATGTTAAAGCAATTACATGACTTGTTATGCATATTTACTTATATAAGAAAATCATAATGCTTCCCCTTGATGTTCAGTGTAGTGTATGTCATTTATGACAAGTTAAGACAGTAGTGTTATTATACACAAGCACATGTTATTAAATCCTGTCTTTAATACCTAAATTCAGCAGACTGCTTCATCTTATATGACGATTATATATTTTATGTCCAGATTTACTAAAATCATACATTACATAACTATTGTCTGTGTTTTTTTTTTTGGCTGTTGCTTAGTTAGTTTAGAGACCACAAACTGTAATGTTTATTCTTATTATTAGCTCCTTCCAAGCATGTTTATACAGTCCATAGACTTTAAATTATGAGACCCTTCTAGTTTCTTATTTGTTATAAGTATATTTCCATCCTTACATACATACATATCAGTACTTCAAGCATGGGCAACATTGCCCATCCAGTTTTGCCAGAATACCATTCACTAGTTCATGTGGTGTGTTTCCAGGCTGTTCTTAAAATATCCAAACCAATATTTGTCCTGCTCCATTTTACCAGCCTGTTCCATGCAGCGGCCACTCTGCCAGTGAACCACTCAACACACCTTCCATTCCCACAGATATTTCCATGAAGAAAATCTGCTGACTCTCTAGCACTTCCTGACAACCCCAAACACCCCTATAATCAGCTATCCCCATATGCCCTACATGTCCGAGCAAGCTCACCTCCCAGACCACGGCAAAGGTACTGCACAAGACCAAGTGCTCTTAGTCTTTCACAATAACTCAGACTTCCATGCTTATTTAAGTCCTTAATGTGTTTGGACCAAAATACATTTTAAATATAAAATTGCTCTTATTATTTTTTTTTTATCAAGAATCAACTTAATGAGATAAACAAAGTGTTGGGAGACCATCAATATGT
Organism: Protopterus annectens; assembly: GCF_019279795.1. Classification (NCBI taxonomy): domain Eukaryota; kingdom Metazoa; phylum Chordata; order Ceratodontiformes; family Protopteridae; genus Protopterus; species Protopterus annectens. The sequence goes on along the minus strand of NC_056747.1, from coordinate 216,958,462 downwards.
GTACATGTGGTTTAAAATGGCCCTTTTATTATATATATATATATATATATTTTTTTTTTTTAAACCAAAAATGTCATTGTTGAGAATCATCTCAGAGGCTCCTCAGAGCCATTAAGCATTATGGTCACTCTGTCTCCATTACCATAGCAACCTGGGAGCATCTGGTTCTGTTAGTATGTCTGTGTACTGCATACCAGAAGCTCGCGATACACCTAAAGCAAAGCTTCACTTCACTGCAACTTCAAGCCTAAATTTCATCCCTTTCAGTGAGGCAACAGCCAGGAAAAGAACAGAGAGCAAACAGATCAAAAAACAGTATATAATAGAAAAAACAATGCCAAAGCATACACAGGAGCAAAAAAATAGCACACAGTTCCACAAGAAGAGGTTTAAATGCCAAATTCAAGGATAAAATAAACTCCTCCAAAAGTGTTTAAAAGGTTTATTGCATGCACAAGTAAGCGCTTTCACCCGTAGGCTTCTTCAGACTTTAACACTCCATATAAAATTGATGACTTTAAATAATAGGAGATCACTCCTGATAGGTTCAAAACCTCACATGAATTCAAATTCAAATTCCTGTCGCTTTTAAAGCTAAACACACGCAAATATCATTAAAAAATATATATAAAAATATATGGTAGTACAAACTAACTCAATAATAATGTGTTATTAAGAATGCATATACCTAGACTCATCTATACAAATATCAATTAAAAATACACTGAGAATAAATGTGAAAACATATATAGAAAGTGTGTACAATAAATAAAAACCTATTACAGTTTAGGTTTGAACAGTCTCTTCTTACATAAAATGGGCTGTAATTGAACTCTGTCATTTAATCCAGGGGACCTATCTGCTCTACAACGAATAATCCATCTCAACTCGCACTCCTGTGTAAAGTTGTCAATGTCACCTCCTCTAATACTGGAAATTATCCTTTGCATAACACAAAACTTGAAGGAATGAGATACTCCCATATGTTTAGAATGTTTAGCTAGGGCATTATGTTCTGAGCCTAAACGTATATGATAAACATGTTCTCTAACATGTTCTCTTAGTTGCCTGCTGGTTTTCCCAATGTAGAATGCTGTGCAGGAAGTGCATCTAGCAAGATAAACAACATGGGTACTCAAACAATTAGTTTCAGTATGAAATAAAAACTTACGTTTAGTGACAGGGTGTATAAAACTCTTATCAGTGTCTATATATTGACACTGGTTACAGTTGTTACAAGGTATGGTATTATGCACACAATCATCAGGTATAACACTGTTAGCCACAGGATAGCGGCATAACATACGTTTCAAATTTTGCTTGTTCTTAAAAACAAACTTAGGTCGAGGTCCTATGACATTGCTAACATCCCTGTCAAGTAGAAGAGTATCCCAATGTTTTTCAATAATTTCTCTAACTTGCCCTATGTCCTTTGTAAAATACATCGGTATCCTCATTTTACATGATTTTATAATACTATTAACATGGTCATCATCATTCCACTCAGAAAAATATGGACGTGCCCTCGAGTTCCTGAGTTCATTCACTTCAACTACAGTCCTATCAATATCAATTTCACTATAACACCTCTCAGTTAACCTATTCTTAAGCTCAGATAATTCCTGTAGATAGCCTTCATACGTTGGATTAAGTCTTGATGCTCTCATCATCTGACCCTTCACAACATTGTCAAAAACATACTTAGGGTGCATGCTTTGTCTGTGTAACAGGGTATTCTTGTAGCAAGCTTTCCTGTGAACCAAAGTGTTTAAAAACCCGCTGCTAAGTCTGATTATGTTAACATCCAAAAAAGATATATCTGTCAAAGAAAAACAAACAGAAAACCTGAGAAACCCAGTCAAACTGTTCATAACATGAACAAATTCCAAAAGACTAGTTTCATCACCCTTCCAAATCAGGAAGAGGTCATCTACAAATCTCCTGTAAAATCCAACGTACTGCTTGAAAGTGTCCAAAGGAAACAGTAATTCTTCTTCCCAATCTGCCATTACAATATTGGCGTAGCTATTGGCACAAGGAGTGCCCATAGCTACGCCGTCTTTCTGTAAGTAGATGTTATCATCAAAAATAAACAGGTTATTACAGAGTACTGTTTCCAAAAACAGTGCAAGAAGATCTATGGTCACATCATCCAAATCTGACTTGGTCTTTAAATAATGTAGCACTCTAAGTACACCTAAATCATTAGGTATGACGGTGAAATGTAGCACTCTAAGTACACCTAAATCATTAGGTATGACGGTGAACAGGCTAGTAACATCTAAAGTAACAAGAATGTAATGATCATGATCATTCAAGGTCCTGGTGTAGTCATACAAATCCAAAAGAAAATGTTTACTGTCTTTCAAAATAAACTGACTAAAATCAACTATAGGCCTAAGATGGTGTTCTAAAAATACAGAAAAGGGTTCAGTAAGCCATCCCTGCCCAGCAACTATAGGTCGCATGGGTGGCTTATTCAAGGACTTATGAACCTTCGGTAAACCCTGTATCACCGGTATCAATGGATTACACACCTTCAAATATTTAAACAGGGTCCAATTAATATTATGGCTCTTGACCAAGTCATCTAACATGTCATATACTCGAAAAACTTTACTACTTACTTCGTCCATATCAATTCTCTCATAAAATAATTCATCACTTAACATACTCTTCATGCTTTCAAAATAATCTGTATGGTCCATTACAACAACAGGGCCACCCTTATCAGCTGGCCTAATAATGATGGATTGATCATTCCTTAAATCAGAGAGTGCTCCTCTCTGATGGAAATTCAGATTGTGTCTCCGACCTCTAATCTTCTGATGGTGTCCTTCATTATAATGCCTGTATAGATCATTCTCTACCAATTTAGGTGTACTTAGAGTGCTACATTATTGTATATGATTGATCAAACAGCACTCGAAGTTATGATACCTGCCATAATTGATGTTAACTATTTTTAGACAATAATAATGGCATTTGTACTAGCTGCCAGACACAGCTGCATCCACGCACACCATATCAGGATTGATCAAACAGCACTCGTAGCTGTGATACCTGCCATAACTGATATTAACTATATTTAAACAGAATAATGATGACATTTGTACTAAGAGCTTGCTACTATTATTTAACCAGGATATACATGACATTTCTAAGTCATACTTTAACTGAAGAAGGCATTAGTTTCCATGACAGCATTTCTTTTCAAAACACTCTACTGTTACTGCTATTGTATATGATGTTAGTTTGTTACATTTGAGTCTGAACTCTGATGAATGGTACCTTGTTGACTTAGTTAATTAATTACTTAAATTATTATAAGTAAAATCAATGAAAATGAACAAGGTAAGTATTCACTGAGTTCAAGTAGGGGAATAGAAACTTCTATGTTTGTATTATATGTTGCTTTATTTGGCTTATATATAATGGAAATAGTAATCCATCTTGACATACCTTTGTTTGTGAAGAATTATTGGACTCTTTGAACATTCTGAATAAATCATTATTATTTCTCAGTTGTTTAAGAATCCCTCCTTTTTTAAAATAAAACAGATGACAAGTGATGTACCATATCAGTTGATACTTTGAGAGATGTAGTTGTAAGAATTATTTATTTGGGACAGCTATCTTGGAATCAGTTTTTTGTTTCTTCTTTCTAGCATCAGTCCAAGGATTTGTTTATTTTATTCTTTTAAGAGTAGGGGCCATCCATTCCATTTCTCCTGGGATAGACACTATGTTGTTTTGATGAATATAGTAGCTTCTTATAAGTCATTAAAGGTTCTCATCTCATTGGCAAAAAGTATTTTATCTTGGCTGGAAAGGCCAGCTGTGCTTTAATGTTGTTTTGTTTCAACAGTTTTATTATTGGCCAGACTTTTTTCCTTTGTTCTAGTATTCTGGAAGAATAATCATTGTCAAACCTTATCAGGTTTGATTTTATTTTAAGGGTGATTTTCTCCAAGCAGATTTTAATATTAGTTCCTTGTCCAGAAATGAAAGAAATTATATAACTATGGATCTAGGTGGAGTATTTGTTGAGTTAGAAGCAGGTTTCCTCAGTGCATTATGTGCCCTTTCAATTCGAAATGAAAGTCCCTCCTTCAAGTCTAAAAATTCAGGAATCCTGGTTGTTAAGAATGAAATAATGTCTTCTCCTTCAGTGTTTTCAGGCAGACCAAAGATCCTTATGTTGTTTCTCCTTTTCCTGTTTTCTAAGTCATCTATTTTGTTAAGCAGCCATGTATTCTGTTTAAGCAGAAATTCATTTTGGCATTCTTCCTCTTTGAGTCTCCCTTCAATGTCATTTAGATAAGTCTCTATATTTGTTATTTTTGTATGGTGTTGCTGTAATAGTTCCTTAAGAGTATCAGTCTGTTTTTGAGAATTTAATTTGAGGTTTTCTAAGACATTTTTAAAGTTATCTATCTTGAAAGATAGTTCCTGTAAGGTAGATGTCATCACTTGGAGTTCTTTTTTCAAAGCAGCATCTGGATGAGAATTCATATTCAGTGACTCAATATATCTCCAAGTTACTTGACAGGAACATTTTTGTATATCTCCACCAAAATTGATATTTATATAGTTTAGCAGTTTATCTATATATTTATGATGTTTTAAACTTGAATTATATTATTATGCTAATTTATGGAGCTCTCAAATTCATTGCTCTCAGTTGGCTATCTAGGTCCTCCTTGGTCTGTATTCTTCATGTTCTCTGGGAGACTGTTCTAAATAGCTGGCACTATTTCTGAAGAAGATACTTTAATACATACTAAGTTTGAACGAGGCTTCTATTAACTGTATGCCATTATTATTTCTAAGAGTATAGTTTTGGTTCTATATTGTAGACTGCTAAGGAGAGGAGAACATTCTTATTTTAGATTTTGTAGATGACCGTATTGAGCGATAAAGTAGTTTTAGCTATAACAGATATCCAGGAGTTTAGTAACCTGAATTCTGCTGTAATGCAGCATTGCGTTTAGCGGGCAAGTGTCTGACAGTATACCTCTTCTGTTTAATTCCAATCTAGTTGAGGAAAAGAGCAGTGCTGAATGAGAACGTCACCGTCATTAAGTTGTCTAAGAGCAATGAAGATGTACCAGATGGGACAAAGTGTGTTCTGGCAGGATGGGGAAGCGTAACTGCCAATGGAAGACGCGTACCTAAGAAATTACAGGAGGTCAACATAACAGTACTTGACTGGAGCAAGTGTAAACAAATTTATAACAGACATCTGACATCAGATATGATGTGCGCAGGCTATGAGGAAGGTGCCTGCATTGTAAGTAACTTGTTTTGGTTCTGCATCACATATAGCAAAACATTCTTGAATATCATAACATACTTAGTCCCACTGAATGAGAGATCTACTCCAATCTTTTAAAGTGTACATCTATTATTAGTGACTGGTAGGGGCTACTGAAATTATGAGAGGTCCTTGGTAAATGCTGATACACATAGGTTAGTACTAGGGTAACTGCTCTGTTAGCCATTTTTAAACCTAGCTAATTACTCTATTTGAGAATCAAACTCTGCACCTTCAGTATATAAGGTGAACACCTTAACCATTATGCCAACTTCCCAACCATTAATGAGATGTGCAACCAGACAGAAATGCATTGTGGAAATATGTTTGAAAATGGAAGTGTGATCTAGAAGAACAACACTAGTTATGTATTGATTCACAGCTATATTGGTGAATTAACAACTGACTCAAACATACACTCTTAAGGCAGCATCATTAGCAACATTACTTGCATTAATATATAAAAGGCAGAACTGAAACAAGTCAATAAAAATGTTAACAAACAAAATGAGTACATTGATAGAAAGTGGCAATTATGAGGGCATATAATGTGCACATGTAATACAGTAGGACTTGTAAGGTGTGGCCATGCCTTTGATTTTGGTAGGCTGACATATAGGGTCAGTATGGAATTAGAACTTTAATTGTTCTTCACAAAGAAGATTCTGAGGATTCTAAAATCCATTTTCATCCTTCTATTCCAGGAAACATAGGTATGTCCTCCAGTGGGAATCTCTTCTATAAGGAGTACCATAAAAATCTGACTCGACACTGAAATGTTTCATTCAGTGCAACTTGGAATACATACCCATTACTCTATAGCCAATGGGTGTGACATTTAATGTATATAGAGTTCTCTGATGAGAGGAAGTTAATATAAATGAAAAGTGTAACAAAAGTACCAAAAAGGACAATATTTGGTCATTAATGAATAAAAACAGATGCCGGAAGATTGTATCTGTGAAACTCAGCCTGTAATACTGATTGATTAGGGAAGGTTCCTGATGACCTATCTACCTGCATACAATTGGTCAATGCATTTTGAGGGTACAACAGTCAGGAATGCTATTCCCAGGCTAGGTGAAAGTCCTGTGGTCCATTTCTTCCTGTCTGGAAATCTCCATCAACCCACCATTCTCCAGCAAGAATCAGACAGTAGAGAGCTGGACACCTGCTAGTTCTGTTGGTGATCTACTATCACCCTCTGAGTACATCCCTTTCTCCCCACCAACTATTTTGAGAGGCACTGTTGCAGTCTTCTGAGAGGAAGTATGCCTCCACACACTGAGTTCCCCTCAGATTAAGTGTTACGCATTTGGATAGTTCAGACTCAGTAGGCTTGGTCTCTCTTCTGTGTGTAACACCTACTGCTTTTGCTAGCTGTCATCCAAGTGGTGAGGCAGAATTGTCTCCCTCCAGAGATATAGCTAGCATGGGGTGAAAGGTGGCAGCTACTCTAGGTGCAAGGTGTCAGGAGGTATGATCGACAGATGCCAATCTGGGGGTAGTGCATTAACGATATTAGCGATCAGGACTGAAATACTTCAGAGCTCCATTTGTAGTATTGTGCATGCATCTATTGACTGTTGCAATAGCAGAATATTGAAAATCATAATTAGAAGCTTGCAGCTTATCTAATTAAACGTTTTAGTTAGGTCAGCAAAGAGTATGAACCTCTTTAATAATCCTTGACTGTAATCCTAGACTATATGAAATCTAGCTGAACAAAACAATATCATTGTTGTCTTCTTAATAAAACCACACTGGTGAAACAATTCCTGCATCTTTTGTTAATGGAGTGGTTGGGTTAGACCCTGGTTTCTGGTTGGTGAAGGATGTCTTATGGCTTTAGTGCGTCACTTGTCCTCAATACTTCTGTAATACTAATCCTACAGTCCTTAACAAGGGTACTCTACTAATAAAGATGAATATATATATATATATATATATATATATATATATATATACACACACACACACACACACACACACACACACACACACACACACACACACACACACACACACACACACACACACACACACACACACACACACACACACACACACACACACACACACACACACACACACACACACACACACACACTCACACACACCACACCAGTGGTGAGACTTCATTGGCTCAGGCATTATTCATTTTCTGCAAGGGAATGAAGACTTCCCACTTGGTCTGCTTTATGATGGAGAGATGGACAGCTTGGAGACATTCAGTGAATAATTCAGTTAAAGTAAGACGTGACATTTGGAGGACACTTTGACTGTCAACATCAAGAGAAACATCATCATCTTCCTGCCTTGTTCCAGAAGCAAATTATCTGTTGATGAAGCAGGTGACCCTAGTTTTGAAGTGTGCTAATAGAGGAAGTCAAGGGCTGGCACTGCATGTATCTTTGGGGGTTCCTTCATGTACAAAAGTACCCAGTAGAGATGGATTGCACAATATTTGCAATCACTGCTAGAGAGAATAGAAAGTAAGATGTTTCTGTCATGCTTACCAAGTGTCCTGTCTCCATGGCTTGAAGGAAAAATTAGGAAAATAGAGAAAGATTGAGAATTAATAAACTAGATCCAGCCACCTTGTAAGCTTCCCTCCTCTGTCACCAGAGGAAATCAATTCTTGTCACTCTAGTCTAAGACCCAAATACTACCTGGGATATTTAAAATGATGAAGTCACATTGTATGTGTGGACAATGTAAAAAGAGCTATGTGGCAAGCTGAAGAAACTATAGTAAGGGATGTAACTAATCCTGTAGGTCCAACATTAACAACTAGAATAGAATCTACTACCATCAATGAAGTAAAATGATAATGAGCCACAAAAATAAAATCATTAAATTGTTTCCCGATGTAAACAGGGTCACTAGAACAGGCCTTGACCTGATAACATATTTAATGCAGCAGAAGTGGTCTTCTATTTTAAAAGAGACTAGATGCTGCTTGGAATATGGGGATTAATTAAGTTTGCAGTTTGTTGGTATCCCTAGTAGTTTTTATCTGCAATTATTGTTTTTCTTTTAAAACGGATACTATAATGAATGGAATCTCATCCATTCTTCCAAGGGTAGAAGCTGGAAAAATTGCTTCATGTCTTATTCAGCCCTTCCTAATTATTGCAGATTCCCCAAAACTTATTTTGAGTGTATGTTTGTCTGCATGAAATGTTTGTAGCTTCTGATAAAAGTTGTTAAAGGATGGAGCTGCAGCAACAGCATGGCGATTTAGATTCTAAGTTAAAATGAGTTTCACCTGGTCTGACAGGGTCTTTCAGGAAGAAGTTCATTCAGAATGTATAGGCCTCTTTGAAATAAGAATCTGGGATGTGGTATAGGAAATTTACTTGTACATTAAATGTGTTATTCCAATGGAAAATATTTCAATTTTAGACTCTACTCCTTTATTGGTATGGTACCACAATAAAATACTCGGTTATCCAGAAGTATTGATTTACTAAGCCTTGAAAAATATTGCTAAGATTCTTGAGGATATCTAAACATGGTTTTGAGATGAAAATGCATTTAAAAACAGAAATGCATTAAAAGATTAAAAAAAGATTCAGATTATTGAACAAAACCATTGAATTTTTATATTTATGTTTATGATTTTCTTCTGTTTTGTTTTACCTTATTCTTAATGTAAGCTCTTCTATGCAGAAATTTAGATCTCATAACTGAGAATGTTAAATTTAAGGAGTGCATCACTGACCATGAGAAAGTAAAAAAAAAAAAAGTATCATAACAGTCTTGCTAATGTCTAACTGTAGGTTTAGACTTGAAGAACAGGGTTGAGTTTCATATCCACAACCAGTAATGTTTTAGTGCTAGAACATTATAAATTTCTAGTGGAAAGAAAGACAATCCATGTAATGTGTACTGTGTTTACCAGAAGAATATGTTAGGTGGCTGAAAGTATAATGCAGGCTAATGACATTGCTTGTTGGGATATAAGTAAAGGGTGGGCTGCTATGAGACTCAGTTTGTATCATAAAAGAGATATATATATTTAATGAAGTGCTGTAGCCTTCCCTTTATCATGTTTACCAAAAAAAACAAAAACAAAGCACAAGATAAGATGAACCAAAATGTATTAAATGGCATACAATCCATGGTTATTATAACATAATTAAAATGTTAGTGTTAGACTTTGTTAAAAACAGAAGTGTGCATGTCTGGTAGCTATATATAAGGTTTACAGGAAGCCTAAAGCAAAATCATTTATTTTACACCAATAACAGGACAGAATATAAGGAAAACAGAGAGGTTATGAAAAATATAAATATAAGTATGCAATGTCCTGCTGTAACTGTTCCCTTTAGTAAGACTTGTCACATTAGCAAGCCTTTTAAAAGAGTGATGGAAGGGTAAAAATTAGTGGGACTAAACATTACCTAAATTAACACAGTAGATTCCTTTCAATTGTAGAAAAAGGTCACCTTTCCAGCCTTCAGCTGAATAAAATTGAATTCAGAGTTTAAAGTGCAGAGAAAAATTCCTCTAGCTCAGTCTTCAACTGGCTTTCCACATGGGTCTATATTCCCATGTTGAAAGGGCTGTTCATCAAATGTTCTTACGTCGACACATATACAGCGAAATGGCAAAACTTCTAATGGCCACAATAGCAATTTTTTTCCCAGGGGAAAAAAAATCGCTAGGCTGTTGTCAGGTATTTGCCATTTCCTCCACTGTAGTATATTTAAGTAAGGGGGTGTGGGGTGTAAAGCCCCCCACTTTATTTTGTCTGTCTGTTTGGTTTCTTTCTTGTTGGCCCAGTGATTTTTTTCCCCTGGGAAAAAAATCGCTATTGTGGCTGTTCGAGATATTCACAGCTCATTGTATGTGTGTCGACGTAAGGGCGTTCGATGAACAGCCCTGTCAACATTGGAATATAGATCCTTTCTACACACCACAATAGTCTTCTTTGACATGTTTAAGCAAACTGGGAAAAGTCTTGTGTGTGTGTGTGTGAGTGGGGGGGGGGGGTCAATAAAAAAAGGTTACAAAAAGTGGCAGATGTAAAGTCTGTGGAGAATAAAATATTTCTGAGGTGGTTTATTAGCAGCTTCTGTGCAGAAATAATAAGTATGATGTCAGACAGCTTACACTATGCAATGGCTTTAAGATGGTAACAAGAATTTTTGAGGATAGCTATAATCTGCAGCCCTGTTAGCTGATCAAGGAAGCTGAAAGAGATATCAAAGGGAGAATCTAAGTAGCCTTGCTGTAATGTAATGCAACAGGTCCTTCAATTTATTAAATTTATTTATGTTTGTTAAAGGGACAGGGTACTAATTCAGGAGACCAATTTCAGGTCTTGTCTGGGTGTTACAGAGATGTAAATACCAAATAAAAGTATACAGTCATGCATAATAATGCAAAGAAAGTTGTAGAAAAAAAACCAGCATGCTGAAAATAATCATGTAACTGTAGGAGTGTAAAAATAATAGTTATTGACATTTACATACAGATTGTTTTAAAGGAACAGTTCAGGAAAAAAAAAGGAAATGCTCACTGTTACAAGGGTATATTTGGGGTACTAAGAAGCATTATTAAGAAACTGAAAGTGAAACTGCCAATAAGGAAACTCCAGGGGCAGGGGGGTAAGTTTGCTTTATATAGAAAACTAAGCATAAGCTACCCTACATGCTAGGTCCTTGGCACAAAGGCTGATGTGTTGACTTTGGGCATTCAGGTTTGAAATGTAACCTACAAACATTTTTTTCTGTCCAGAACACTGTATTTTCCTAGACAGCTGTCATCTTTTTTTCAAAATGCCTAGTGTAGTATACTTATTGTTTTTGCCTCTTAAGCCCGAAAAAGAAAACCCTACTAGGCATTTTGAAAAAACGAGGACTGCAAAATGTTTAACTTAATAAAATAAAACAATGATAAATATGCCAATGCTTGTCATTGCAAAAAATAAATTTGTGCATTGTGGTGTACATGGTATATGCCTGGCTATGGCCTCGAATATGTCCTCCCACCATTATGCACCAATAATGTATGAAATTTCCTTCCACATTATAATAAATTCCATTCTTAACAAAATATTGAAGCTCTTCTTCTAGAAATAATTTCCAGTCATACCTGATGCACCCCCTAAACTGTCAAGACCTGGAACTGATAATATGTACTACAATGACTTTACCTATATATCTTCTTACATAATAAGTCAATAACATTTTTAGAGTTTTTAATGGGTAAGACTCCCGGTATCACATTTCAGGGATTAAGTTTGCAACTTTAGTAATTTCATGACCAGGCATATTCACTTTTTCTTCCTTCACGATTTCATAGTTTTCAGACGAGAAATCTCTAAACACATGAAAATATAAAAGCAGTGCCAACCATGTCTCTGCTCTGGTTTAAAGAAGTTAATGAACTTTATCATAAATAGTTAGACTATACTTAGTTTGTGCTCTGTTTTATTTGATGTTAAACTGAAACTGGAAAAGTTGAGGTCTTTCTGATGACATTTTACCTTTTCTTCACAGGGAGATTCTGGTAGTCCCTTAGTATGTGGTCTTTCTGATGACATTTTACCTTTTCTTCACAGGGAGATTCTGGTAGCCCCTTAGTATGTCAAGATACTGTCCAAGGTATTGTGTCCTTTGGAAGATCGCCATGTGCGAACAGAACTCCAACAGTTTTTACACAAATATCAAAGTATACCAACTGGATTCATGAAATCATGGCAAAGAAGAGTGACATTTTGTATTCTTAAAGTCCTGCTTTCAAAAGAAGGGTGTTGCTTTTGCCATTTAAAATAGAAAAAAAAAACCCCTCCAAGTTTATATGTATCATTTCGTAATACTAGCAGCTACTTTTCTGTTGAACATTTTCAGTCGTGACCTAATTCTGTCAGCACTATTCTTACTGATTTCTGTGAAAGTCAGTAACCAAACCCTGAAGACAGAACAGTGCAGCATGCCGCTAAGAGAACAGAAGAATATGTTCTGAATAGTAATCATTTATTCACAGATAAGAGGGACATTACATGGGCTGATTTTATGTCAAATTTCTATTTTGGGAGAGTTATAAGCATGTATCTACTTAAAGAGCATGTCATGTCTTAGCATATACCTTTATTTAACATTGTATTTCATTAGCAACTATATTACAGTTCATTTAGTAAGCTAAGAAGATTGTTTTTTTTCCTCCTATGACCTTAATCTGGTATTTTCTATATGAAAAATAAAACAAAACCAGCAACTAAAAGGCAAGCTGCAGTAAAGAAAGTAACAATAAAGGTATAGTAAAAGACCTGGTGCTCAATGAGCCTGTAAAATAACTATCCATTTCATCTCCCTGAAGGCTCGGCCTTTACATCATTAATTGACAGTGTTTACTGATTGGTAGTTTTTTGTTTTAAAAGTGATTGTGTTTTAGTTTTTGAGTTTGTCAGGATCTGATGAAGCACACTTGTGAAAGCACTAATCCTTTTTAATAAGCCTGTTTTTTACTTTTGCTGACTTGGACTTTTATGCCTCAAGCCTTGGTGGACAAGCTGCGTTATTTCTTTATTATTTTCTATATGATACCACATCAGCTGTCAATTATATTACAATACTAAACACGTTATATTATTTCACTGTTTCAGCTTGCCTTATTAATGTTGTCAGTATATGAGACTAGACATCATATGTTATTTTGCAGTTTGTCAATATTGTAGAACTGTATCCTCAGGACTCCTCTAAAAAGGTAACTTCCTAGCTTGATATTTCATGTTAACTATTGCAAGTAAATAAATATGCCAAATCGTCATAATGTCAAGAATTAGCTTGGATTTTTCATACATCAGCAAAACATTCTGAGCAAACACAGTCAAGTTATCTCTTAAAATTTGAAGATTTTTATTTATGTTGTATTTCTAATGCTATAATAACTCATGTTATCAATATCAATACGTACAACATTTAGTTAGCAGTATATTGTTACAGGAAATATGGGTCTCCTGTGGCTGAGTTAGCAACAGAAATATAAACTCATGTACTGGGATAGAGTCTGAGCTGTCTAGGTTTCAACTGTTACATGCTCCTTCTGTTTCCATGCTTTACCCCTGTAATGTCACATGGGGAAAGCTGTAGCTCTAAGAATATTGGAGGGGGTCCTCCTTAGCAGAAAAACAAAAAAACAAAAAAAATCATTTTTTGCACCAAATCAGTGTAGCAAGATTGTGTCCACTGTTTTCTATTATAAGAGGGTTAATTCAGAGCTCCATGAGGTTTACTGCAAAATGATGTTACAACTGTATTTCTTTTGTACTTGTTCTTATGCAAGATTAAAAATTAAATCAAAACAACCAGTGTGCCATTGATCTGTTATTGCTCTGTATGGAAACAAATGAAAATGTCATTTATTACCTCTTTTAAAAAAATCAAACCTATAAAGAAGCATTATTGCAAATGTAAACTAAGCAAACAAGAATGCAAATAAAAATTAATACTAAACAAGAAATGTTTATATCCAGAAAGTTCAGTACATAACCGGCTAACACATCATTTATCACTACAACCATCTAAATATGAATGTTGCCTGAATGCAATATTGCCAGTTAAGCACAAGCATTAAGCTCTACTATTTTTGCAGAAATGTTTTTTAAGCTTTCAAATAATAGAGTCAATGGCATAACAGGTAGCACAGTCACCTTTGGTGCAGAAGGTGGTGGGTTCTATTCACACACCAGGTAGATGTATTGCTGACACTGTAGTGCAGCATAAAGGGGGTGATGTACTCCTGATTGTGTCATCCTTCAAATGAAATGTTAAAATGAGGTCCTATCTGCTTGAGTTGTCGTATCTCAGATCGATACAAAAGATCCCATGGCATCTATCAAAAAGAGCAGGAATTCTTTATTTTATACAACATAAGAAACATATTATTTACATGTTTACATATCTACAAAAAATATCTATTTACAGGCACATATATTCGCATTTCTATTTATCCTACTATTTATCATTTGTCTTATAACATCTTCATTATTATTCTTACATAATTGGCCCCCACTCCTTCTTCCACAACCATAATCTAATTTTTTCACAATGTGTCTGCCAAAATTAATTTTCCATTAAACACAATTTCATTCAGTCTTTCATTCCAAATAGCCTATATTATGTAAAATAATTTTCATATAGTCTTTCTTCTTATTATCTTTGTTCTTATAATATCCGTACATAATCATATGCATACCCATATTGTTTGTGCCATTAATAGTCTCTTCCTCCACACAAAATAAACTCCCTATTTCAAGTTTTTATGTGGCATATTCCCCTTTACTTGTAACTTATTTATTATCAGTCTCCATAGGAATTCCTGACACTCTAATATCTTGATATACCACATTTCCCTGACTTTAATGGCTTCAATCACTTCTTGAGACAAATTTTCCCATGGATTTGCATAGTGATATGGTTTTATCGTGTCATTATACCACATCCTTCTATCTTTCTCAATACCATCAGTTTTTATTTTCCCTTTTAGCAATTTCCTTGATAATGTTTAATTTCTTCATTTACCTATTATTTTCTCTTTGTCTTATTCTCATCACCTCTCAGAACTTTCTGTGCCTATATGTAAAGATTCTGACTATTAATTCCTTATTATCTTGCTTTACTCAGTTTAATACTTTATACAAGTTTAAAGGAGCAGAATAAACAACTGAATTTAGTAACCCCAATTTCCCTTCATCTTCACTCATATACAACACCCCTATTTTCACTGGTTTAATCTTGAACCCCATGTGAATGAAAACAGCAACTGCACAATTTTCTTTTCACATTTTTGTGGGGATCATGTAAACATTTGACATATATGTTATTTTTCCTATTAATACAGAGCTCACCAGAGAAACATTTTCCTTAATGCAAATCTATACATCCTCCACAGAAGACATATTTCTTCATTTCTTTTATCAAACCTTCCTACTGGATCAAAACTACACCCCCCCAAAAAAAATGTACACCTTGCAAAGACATCTCATTATTGAAAAATACCCCCCAATTTTCAATACATCATCCAAACCTTACTTTTATCTTTATTCAAGTTCATTCTCATTATCTTTAAACATCCAGTCAGACAAGCCAACACTTCCTTCATCCATATTTTGTTAGCTTAGCAACTACAGGTACTGGAATCACCACCTCCTTTTGCATCACAATTCTAGCATCTTTCATTTTATAAGCTATTTCACTCATTATTGCAATCATTGCCTTTGCAAATAATAATCATCTCATGGATGTCATTGTCTAATACACACTTCATGTATATTTCTTTACTCAGCTACTCATTCACTAACACTCTCACTCTATTATTTTGATATACTTACATATTCTCCTAATTCTATTAACTAGTCCATACTTCTCCATAACATTTCACAAAGCATCATATCCTACTGAATGAAATGCCTTGCTAATATCACCCGCCATTAATTTCACATCCTCCCTTTTACTTACAATATCATCCACAATTTCTTTCACAACCAATGACAATTTTTGACATCCCTTCCCTTTTATACTATATATACTTTCTTCCATAATATTTGTCATTCTTCTTTCCAGTCTCCTCTGTATTATTCTCATAAAATATTTAGTGCCATGGCCATCGGTCTCCAGTTTTTTTTATTTCATTCTTTTCATCTTTCTTCCATTTAAATGTTAATATCCCACTACATAATTCTTTATAAATAAACACTTTTTTCAACTATTCATTCAAAACATTTATAAAATACTCTCTTTGCCATCTGGGTCTGATGCTGAATCAACATTTACTTCCCCAAGTAGGGTTTCTATCACGTGATCGAAAATTGTAAACTGCGAATGCGTATTGAGCGAACACGATTGGTTGAAATGTCACTCGCATAACACGGAAATTGCTGTAGGGAATATTTTCCCTTTACTTCAATGCAGTGCGATCTCGGATTAGGAATATTTAAGTAGCGGGGGTGTGGGGGGTGCAGGGGGACTTGCCCACCTGCCTACAGTGTTTAGGTAAGAATAGTTTTTTATTTTTATTTTTATTATATTTTCGAAATTTCAAACATCGCTCATATGGTGTCAACCATATGGTGTTCGATGTTTGAAACATTCGAAAATATAATATAGACTCCCCCCAAATACTTCATTCAATGCACTAATAGTAGTTTATTTTTCAAAATTTTCCTTTGCTTGTTCTGGAATTTTTTTTTTTACTTTCCATTCTCTCTTATTTTCCTACTTTTTTACTCTTACACATATTTCCACATGCTGCACTTCAGTAATTTGCTCTTGAGTTCCTATTACTTATCCTTTTACATTTTTTTATTTTCCTCATTATAATGATGGGTGTAGGACTATTCACTGAAAGCACATTTCACTGAAAGCCAAATGACTGTGCACAAATCAGTGAAAACACAATTCACTGAAAGTTATGTATGACCTTGTCCCCACTGTAGTGTGACTCTGGAGTTAGAATATATAGTAAGGGGGTGTGTGGGGGGCACCACCCCACACATTGGGGGTGTGGGGGCATAGCCGCCCCACATAGTTTGGATATATATCAAGTTTAGAAAAGAGTAATTTATTAAATTGCAATTATCCATGTGTATAGTACAAAATATTTAAAATAGCCCCCACCCCCCTCACTATATATTCTAACTCCAGGTTTGCATTACAGTGGGGAAAGGCCATATATAACGTTCGGTGAAATGTGTTTCAGTGTATTGTGTTTTCGGTGAATTGATCTTTCAGTGAATTGTGAACAGTCAAATGTGTTTCAGTGAAATGTGCTTTCAGTGAATAGTCCTAGACCCATAATGATATCCTCCTTTACCATTTTACCCAAATATGCAGATACCTCCTCCCTTCTCTATTGTAAATAATATTTCTGCCTAAACAGTAATGCCATAATTTTTCTCAATTTCTTTTATACATTCTTTTTCCATATAATACTCTCTTGTAATATCTAAATTCTCTAATATGTTTCTATACATTTTCCCATACTCCACTTTTTCTTCCTTTCTTACATCATCCTGCCACTAGAAAAAAACAGTGTTTATACTTCTTTTTTTAAATTCAATCCACCATTCAGACCAGGTTTTATAGAAGTCCTTCCTGGTTATATGATCATTCCATAACCGCAGTGCTTCCCACGCTCCAATTTAATCCCATAATCTCTCATTTATTCTTATTATTCCTTTTCCTATTTTGATATACTCCCTTTCTTCCATCACTTCTATCCATATTTCTGTATTGTCTGAAAAACCTGTCACAACTATAATACCATCATGCTTCTCATAAACCTTCCTATAATACAAAATAGCCAATTTCAGATCCAAATACCCACCTTCTATAAATCCATTGACTTTTGTCCAAACAGTTAATTTTATCACATTGTGTCACTTCCCGTATATTTTACATATCTCCCTTTCTTTTTACATTTCCTCTTTAAATCACAATTAAAGTGCCCTCAAACATAATGTCCATGTTAACCACCATATAGCCTAATATTTGCAAAGCAGCTTGTTCCTTTCCTTGGTATTTATATATGCAGAAAATGCTATAATTCTATAAGCATGTTCTCTCCACTTCACATCCACAACATTTAAGCGTCCCATCTTTACCAATGTTGCATCTAGTATTTTCACTGTTTTTTTTACACAACACAGCTACTTCAGAACAAATTTCACTTCCTAAGTTCTATATTATATTTCCACCCCACAACTGCTCTGTTTGTAGTCTTTCTTCACTTATCAGGAATCTTCTTACATCCTCTGACAGAATAACATCTACATTTCATTTATCACACCATTCCAGTATCTCTATCCATCTTACAGTGGTAAAATACTGTCCACATTTACTGAAAGTTTAAGGGAAATATTTTAAATTTTCATTTTCTTATGTTTTACTCTTTCTCCAAATGAATATTTTGTCTGGGTTTATGTACAAATAATCCTTGATTCCCAGAATCAGATTTTTTCACTGGCTAGAACTTCAAAAAATATCACTATCAATTCTTTCTCCTGACCTCATTCCTGTAGGCACACTCTCTCTCCTCATTTTTCCTCTCCATATTTTTTCTTCTTCTGCAATTTCTTCTTCACCTGCTTCATGCTCCCACCTTCTTGTTGTCCTTCCTTATAAATGTTTTCTTCCCTTTCCCCTTCTTTTTCATTATTTACTGTTGCTCTTGATGATCCATCTAAAAGAGTCTACATTCAGGTATACACCTTCTTGTTGAATATCCTTTCTCCCCACATTGGTTACATTGTACCTTGTCAAGCTCATTTACTGAATGAGAAGAATTCCCACAAAAGAAACATGATTTAGGCTGGCCAGCATATTTTAATGTCCTTCTATTACCAGCCACAAAAATAACACTTGGCAAGTGTTTAACCATGCTTTATTCACATTTCAAAACAGCTTGTTTACAACCTTCACCATCCATTCAATATGTTTCACTCATCTCTAACTGTCACAATATTATCAACAATTTCACACCAACTCTGCGTGCATTTTTACATCATCTACTTCCAGTTCATCAGTTCTAAACTGCAAAGTAATATTTTTAATATTGAAGTTACTACCAGAAAACAAATAAATGTTCCACATATATGTCTTTCTTTTTGTTACATTTCCAGAAATGTCATATTCAGTTCATTAGTTTTAAATATTAAGTCACAAAAAGTTTCTGTCCCAATATGTATAACAGACAGAATTTTTTGAAAATTAAAACCAGAACAGCTACCAAATTGTCCCATATATAATATCTATTACAGCGCCAATTGTTGCTCTTATTCTCATTGTTAGTCTTTTCATCTTTGTAAAAACAGTGTAACTTAACAAGTTGTTGTATCTCTCCTTTTTTGCCTGCTGTCATATATTTTAGTTACCAGATTATCTGCTGCTACAAAACCAGACACCTTCTCAGTCTGTTGCTGCTTTCCACATTTACTTTATCTTACTGCTGCTGCTGCATTCACTGTTTCCACATGACCTGGTTCCTTTCCACATTGCCATCCTCAGCACTTCCAAAAAAGTGTCACCTGGATCATCCTGTTCAATTATTTTTAACAGAACATCATCTGCAGGGTCTCCTGATCTCAGTTCTTTTATCTGGACTTCAATAAACTCACTTACAGCCTTCTCCATGAAGACAGCTAAATGCTGATCATTTACAACATCCACTAACAGGAATCTTTAGTTACATTCTGAAACTCTAGACTGAATTTTTTTCCTCCAGATTCTCACTTTCCACCTCCAAACTCTCCACAGCTTTTCTCTCCTCCTTCATCTTGATGCTTCCCTTCGGCCTCTTCCTTGTTGCTGTAGGCACTCTGGCACCATCTAGCAGCTTTAAAGAGTAGGGGCCTTTTATTTACATGCTATTTACATGACATATTATTTACATATTTACATTTTTATATAAATCTATGTTTATTTACAAATTTACAAAATTACCCAATTTACATAATTGACTTCTTATGCATTCTGTTTTTCATCTTTATACATTCTTTTTCAAACTAAACCCCACTCTTTCTTCATAAACACCATCTGATTTTTCTTAATGTTACTGATAATAGCCATTCCCATTAAACATAATCTCTTTTAATCTTTCATTCCAAATCACTAGAACTACAGAAAACAACTTTTGTCCACTTTTATTTTTTATTCTTTGTTTTTATACTTGTTATATCATATTCAGTCATATCTACATTTGTATTACTACTATTTTTTTAATTCTCTAAAAATATTTTCTTCATATATTTTTCCCATAATTTTTCTACTCTTTTGCATTTCAAAAAAAGATATGTTCTTTGCTTTCTTCTTAACCTCAATACAAACATATTCTCTCACTTTTCTTTTTATAAGGGGGAGGTTGGCATAATGGTTAATGCGTTTACTTTACAGACACAAGGCGCAGGGTTTGATTCTCACTTGGGGTAATTGGCTAGGCTTAAGATGGCCCACAAGGGCAGTTAGCCTAGTACTAAACTATGAACCTATGACCCTATAATAATAATGGATATATGCTTTCACTGGTAATTTCTTTATTCCTAGTCACCATAGAAAATCCTGACAGTACTAAATCACTTATTTTTTTTTTTATAGCTTTAATTTTTTTTTTCTTCTGTTACATTTTCCCTTGATTAAACATAATTATATTGTACCATTTCATTCTTATACATGCTTTCCAATCTTCGTCTATCCCATCAATCTTCTTCTTCCACATTTTTATTTTTTCTTAATAATTTTCCTGTTTTTTCATTAATACATTATGTTTCTCTCTCTTTCTCTTATTTCCTTGAATTATCTTGCAAGATTTTTCATACTTATACAACAGTCATACTACTAGTTTCTCATTTTTCATATTTATCCTTCTCAAAGCTTTATACAAATTTAATGAAGCTGAAAAATATCATAGGATTTAATAATCCCAGTCCTCTTCATCTTTATTCATATATAATACTCTTCTCTTTACTGGTTTTAATCTGGTTCCCCAAATTAATGTAAAAATAACTTCTAACAATTGTTTTTCATACATTCTTGGAATCATAAACACACTTGATAAATACACTATATTTCCCATTAATACTGAATTTATCAAATTATCTTTTTTCTTATAGGGTAATCTATATGTTCTCCATAAACAAAACTTCTTACAATTTCTTCAAAATGTTTCCCATTGTGATCCACTTACTGTTTGATTAGCAAAATGTATTCCCAATAATGACATTTATTTTATTGTAATTGTATTCTTTCCATCTGTATCATATTTCCCAAACCCTTACTTTTATCCATTTTTAGTGTCATACCTATTTTTTTAAACAATCTAATACACAAAATATGGCTTCTTTTGCCCATAAACTATTTTTTAGTTATTATTATAATATTATATACATATGTCATCAAAACTGGAATTTCTATACCAGTTTGTATTACATTCTTTGCTTTTTCCATTTTACAATTCACCTTACTTATTACCATATTCATAACTAAAGTAAATAATATACCACTTATAAGACAACCTTGTCTTATCCTATTTCTTATCCCTATTTCTTTACTTAACCAACCATTTATTATAATTCTTATCTTATTAGTAAATTCTGTCATACAATCTTTTTTCATTTTACCACTAAAATTATATGCCTCCCTTAATTCCCATATCTTATACGCTATCAAATCAATAGCATTATTAATTACATCTGCCATAGGTTTCACATCATTCTATTTAAAATATCATCCACAATTTCTCTGTCATTAGCAATTCTTAATATCCCTTTCCTTTCATACCATATACATTTTCTTCCATTATATTTTCCATCTTATTTTCCATTTGCTTTTGAATTATCTTCATAAAAATCATATAATCTGTATTATTTAGTACTATTGGTCTACCAGTTTATATCTTCTTTTTCACATTTTGCCATATAAATTTTAATATTCCAGTTCACCATTCTTTTATAATAAAAACCTTCATTTACTCCTTCATTGAAAATATGTAACAAATATTCTTTTTACCATGCCATTAATTTTTTATATATTTCATATCCTATTTGATCTGGGCATGCTACTATATCTCCATTTACCTATCTAATCACTTTATCTAATTCAAACATAGCAATCTCTTTCTCAATTTCTTTACTTACTTGATCTAAATTTTTTTCACTTTCCATATTTTATTACAGTTGTTCTTTTTTCTTTAAAAATTTCTTACACACAAAGAACCACAATTTCCATAATCTGTGTTTTTCTTTTTAACTTTCCTTTCTTACTTTTCATTTCTTTCATTACACTGCTATCTTCTTTCACAGTCTTACTTAAATAAGCTGACACCTTTCCCCTTTTTTCTTGTAATAAGTATCTTTGTTTATATAACAAATTTTTGATCTTTTCATAATTTCTTTTGCATTTATTTATTTATTTATTTATTTATTGCATTTGTTTACCGGGATAAGTCCACTGGGCCTAAAAGAGCCTATTTTCAGTGGAGGCCCGGGAAGAAAAGCTCCAACGAGATACAGAAAAAATATAAACATTAATTAGTACAGAAGCAGAAACAGTGTTACAGATAGTAAATATAGTAACATATACAGAATAATTATTTTTCTTTGTCATAATACACTGTCTCATTCATTTCTAGGTTTTCAAAATAATTTTCATATACCTCCTTATATCTTTATTTTTCTATCTTGCTGGTTTCTCTCTGTCATTTAAATTTTTTTTATATTTACTTTTAAATATAATCCACCATTATGACCAATTAACATAAATGCCTTCATAGTACAATGAGCCACCCATAATAGTTCAATTTCTTCTTTTCTCTTTCATTCAATTTTTTTCATTTTTTATTGCCTTTCCTATTTTTGTATGCTCTTTATTTTCATTTATCACCATCAATATTGCTAAATGATGTGTAAATCTGGTTACAACTGTTTCCCCTTCTGTATGCTTATTCTTTCAGATATTATAAAATAATATATATCTGATTTATGAATACCTCCTCTACACATCCAGAATTTTCTATTCCATATAATCAATTTACCCCATTTCATAACTTCTACCATTTTTCTTATATATTTTCTTTTCGTTTTTGCATCTTAAATAACAGTTAAAATCCCATTATTATAATATTCATACTCACTGCTACGTTACCCAACAGTTGTTGAAATAAGTTCTCCCTTTCTTTACAAATAATGTAAGCATATAGTGCTATAATCATATAGATTGTTTCTTGCCATCTCACATCAATAATAGTTAATCTTCTCATTCATACTAGTGTTACTGCTAATATCTTCACTGCTTTTCTACATAATCCTGCTATTACTGAGCAATTTTAATTTCCCCAAATGCCATATTATATTTCCATCCCATATTTTTTATGTTTGCAATCTTTCTTCATTTGTTAATAATCTTATGTCTTCTAATACACTTATGTCTGCATCATATTTATTACACCATTCTAAAATGTCTGTCCTTCTTACAAAAATTTTATACTGTTTACATTTACTAAAAGAATTCTTAAATTATTACTTTTCTTTAATTTAAAGGAAATCGTTCACCTTTTCAATTTACATTATTTATTACCCATTTCTTTCTTTTTTATTTTAAAATACCCATTTTTTTTTCTTTTTTCTTTTAAATGTATTTCTTTAACCTTCCTTTTCCTCTGCTTCCAATAGAATTTTTTTCATTTCATTACTTTCCAGTTTATATCTTCTTCATCACTGTTTTCTGAATTTGTCTAAATCTCCTCTCCATCGTTTTCTTTATTTTTATCCTTTTCTTTTTCTAAATTATTTTCAATTATTTTTAACTTCCAGTTCTTTCAGATTTCCTATATCTTCCAACTTTTTCACTATCATTAAGCTCTTTTGCAGTCCATTCATAAATGCCCTGTTTGTTTACATTTATAAAATTCTACCTCACATTTCTTTTGACAATGTCCTGTTTTCCCACATATATAGCATAACTTTTTTATCACAATTAGTCACAACATGTCCTTCTTTCCCACAAAAAAAAAATGTTTTTGCTGTTCCCAATATTTCACAATACCCTTATTATGATCAACATTTATAACATTTATAATACTTGGAATGTACATATTTTTTTCCATTTCCATTTTCAAAACAAAGTTGCAATCCTATTCCACAGTCAATAAACCACTATAGTCACAAACCTTTAATATATGCTTCACTTCTTTATAAATACTTTTAAATGTCTTTTCAAATTCTCTCTTTCTACTCATGTTTGAAATTGTTTATGCATGTTTTGTTTCTTGGAAAAAAGCTTTTACTGTATAACTATTCTAAGGATTATTATCTTATCTCTATTTTATTTCCTTCCATACTCACATGAAATTTTTCATCCCATGAACAGTATCAAAAATAATGTCATAAAATATTTCTTTATTTATCAGAATAGAAGCTCTTACCTCTTGGATTGTTATACCAAAGTTAAAATGTAAGTGTCCCATACCTTATTCCTGTATCCAGTTCTTTTTCATTAATACTTTTTATTCCTTTTCCCTATTTTAATATATTTCTTATTTTCATTAATTTTTATCCATATTGCCACATGATCAGAAAATCTGTATATTCTATTCCTTTTTGAGTATTTTTTAAACTTTCTGATATTAAAAAGTAATCAATTTCTGTCTTCATTTCATTCCTTTTATATGTCCAATACATATTCCCCCATATCTTTAATTGTCCAGTGCTCATAATTTCTGTAACCATTTTCAACATCACAATCCTTCTTTGTATTCATTTGGTTACAGTTAAAGTCACCTGTGATTATTATATCCATAGTCACACAAACATAATTAAGTATACTTTTAAACACTGTTTCTCTCACTTTTTTGTCACATATGCATATAAGGCTATAACCCTATATACATAACTTTTCCATCTCAAATCAACTACAGTTATGCTCCCTTGTTCTATAAGTGTTATATCTAATATCTTTATATTCTCTTTACACAATATACATATACCTAAATAGGTTTCTTTACCTATATTCCAAATAGCAGCACCATTCCAAAGCCTTTCTGTTTGTACCCTTTCTTCTTCTGTTAACATTCTAATGTCTTCTAACACTATTATTTGAGCATCTACAGCTGTACAACACTTCATAATATTAATTCTCCACTTCATATTTTCAAACTGTTCACATTTAAAGCTACAGTTTTAAGCTTTATTGAACAGTTATATTAAAGATGTTTTTATCCATTGCCTTTCTTATTTTCTCTTACCATAATATTTTTAAACTTTCTTTTTCTTTTCCTAACTCTTTTTTTTTCCTATAGAATTTTTCTTGCCCTTTACCACATGCCACTCTGACTCTTCTTCACATGTCTCATCTATTTATTTTTCTTTATTGTTCTCTTTAATTTTAAAGGCAACTTCTACATTTTTCATTTGTGGTGTAACTTCCTATACAATATCCTCTTTTGTCTCTTTTTCTTGTGTAACTTCATTTACAGTTTCTTTTTTATTTTAATTTTCTTGTGTCTCTATCTCACAATCTAACCATGAATTTCCTGCATTGCCATACTTTTACACTTTAATTCACATTTCTTTGCATTATGGCCTGTCTGACCACATAAATAACATCTTTTTGTCATATTTATTAATTAAATTATCATTATTTCCACAAAAATAACATATTTTAGTTTGTCCTCTATACTTTACAACCCTTATATTATCATGCACATTAATAATACTAGGTATATGTATCACATTGTCATTTTCCTTTTTAAAATTACTCCACATTCCCATCCCCCCTGTCCATAGTCCTTTTTCATCATATACTTTAGTAGTGCCCATCACTTCTTTACATATTGTCAACAAATGTTCCTTCAATTCTTTTGCTTCCACTTCAGTTCTAAGCTGTCTAAAAATGGGTTTTACAACATATTTTGACTATGGAAAGTATGCTTTCTTTTTTCATAAACCCCCCCCCCCCAAAAAAAAAAAATTCATAGTCTGCCCAGTTTCAAATATCAAGCCACAACATGTTTATTTCTTAATTAAAATGAAAGCTCTTACCTCTTCAACTTTAATACCCAGCTGTACTGTAGCATTGTCCCATACCTCATATCTGTCCAAACTTTCTTCTTTTTTACTGCTTACCGAAACAACAAATTTCTACTTTGTTTCCTTTATTCCCCTCCCCTCTTTGGCAGTTTTTCCAACTGTTTCAGCATAAGTCTTTTTTCTAGGGAACTTTCTTTGGCTCATTTTCTTCTTCTATTTTTCTCCATAATCTCACTCCAGGATACTGCAGCTCCACTTTCTGGGTCACTCTGGTTTATCATCTCCTCCAGATAAACATCCTGCATCTGTTCCAACTGAAGGGTTGAAACAATACATTTTTCTATTGTTTCTGTTGATTCAAACAGGGTTTTCTGGAAATTTTGCTCCAAATCCACTTTCACCTCTGTATTCACCTCCATTACCTCCTCAACCTCTTCTCCATCTGCAAACAGATGGTGAATCTACCATTTTGACTGCATTTTCAACAACTTTCATTTCAGTTTCAACAAATGCTAAATCAGCCATATGTTCCCCTATTCCTCCAGGCTGCCTCTGAGCCTGGAACTGGAACAGGAAGTCAGTTGTGTCACACACAAACTCTTCTCCCTACTGCAAAGAGTAGGTGAAGTTTCCTGATGCCCTGGTCAAATGTCCCTTAGTAGTAGTATAAAGAGCACCTTGGGTCTACCATGAAAAGAGGACACTAGCCTAGACAGACTAACCTATTCAACAAAGAATAAATAAAACAGCATGCTTCAGCTGTAACTAATTCAGTAATGGGATGCAGATGCAATAATTTGTATACAATACTTTTTTAAAAGGAAGGCATAATTGAACTGAGTTAAATGCATTTTTACATGTGATGTTGCACTGTTTCATTTAGCTGATATTTTGATATCATTGTTTGGTTTCTTATATATTTTATTTGCTGTTTGTTTTGTCTTTCTTTTTTTATTTATTCATTAATGTTTTGTTATTCTGGTGGTTTATGCTATTGTAACACCAGCAAGTTTCTTCAGAATGCTTGTGGCCTTTTATCTCAAGTATAGAAACTCATAAATCCAGGATCTTACAATAATCAAACTGTTGCCTCATGAAGTTAGTAATAAAATAATAATTTACATTCTCAAATATGAGTGTTTATTTTTTTTCTTATTTAGTTAATGACTGAGTGTGACATACAAGGTTAAAGCTTACTTAGAAATCTTCTGCCTTTAGAATGAAAAGGAAAGCAAATAATGAATATTGGAGAGTTTGAAAACAACATTTAGAACATACTTAGATTATTGGAGTGATATCTAGCTATATATATATGTATATATATATATATATATATATATATATATATATATATATATATATATTTAATTTTCTTATTATTATTTGTGATCTGTAGTTGATGTTGGAGTAGCAGCTTTAGTTAGTGGCTTCCATTTTTATTTCAAAATAAGCAAACATATTAAGTCCAGTTAAACCAGCAAAATCACTCCTAGAAAGGATAACTCCACAAATACAAAAGTGAGAAGTGACAACATGGCAGAATGCATTTTATTAAGCTAAAAATACTTAAAACTGTTAAAAACAGGAGATGAGTGCTTTCACCTTCTTTAGATCTATTTTCCAATCAAATACTCAGTTAAATACAAATGTTATCCAATACAATTTGCACTATTGTGGCTGACATAGTTTCATTCACAAAGTCCTTAGCTACTACCAGCCAATCACATATCAGAAAATGAGGGGTGTGCCCAACCAGTGTCAATGCCTTAGCCTACGCCTCCTTAGAATGGATTTCATAGGAAAGATCTCATTAAGTCCTGGTGCTTTATCCACCCTCAAGTCAGCAATCCATTTTGCCTCTTCACATTCAGTCTGTGCTTTTAAATCTCCTCTTGTCATACTAAAAACCATCAGTTGCAAAGCCATAAAATGAAATGTGTGATCAGGGCTTAGGCTAATATGTTTATAAAAGGCATTCATGGAATTTTTGTTTTTAATGACCCTTATATGCACCCGTATCCTAATCCTGAAAGCCCAATTCATTTTACCTATGTAGAAGCCAGTGCATTTTGTGCACTTGGCAACATATATAATATTCTTTGTAGCACAATTCACAAACACTGGCATTCTATATATCTTGATTGTAACCGGGTGTTGGAAGCTTTGATCAAATATCACGTACTGGCCACATTTAAAGGTACCATATTTCTGTGGATATAGGCTGTTCACTTTCTCTTTCTTATCTCTACATAACATTTGTTTCAAATTCTTTCTATTTTTGTAGCAGAACCTCCACAAATGCCATTTATAAACATATTAGCTTAAACACTGATCACACATTTCATTTTATAGCTTTGCAAGTGATGGGTTTTAGTATGAGAAGAGGGGATTTAAAAGTACAGACTGAATATGAAGAAGCAAAATGGATTGCTGACTTGAGGGTGGATAAAGCACCAGGACTAAATGAGATCTTGCCTAGATAGTAATCTCTCCTTTGATAATCACGTTGCCAAAGCGATTAGAAAGACCTTCTATATAGCCCACCTTATCATGAAAGGGTTCGCATCTAGATCAAGAGAGGTCATTGTGCCCCTCTACTCATCACTCATCAGGCCCATAATTGAATGCAGTGCTCCTTTTGGGTGTACCTTACCTGACATCTGCAGCAACTGGAGAGACCCCAAAAGTACCTCACCAAGAGGATCATGAGCTACAAACTGATGTCCTATGCAGCTCAACTAAAGAAACTCCAGCTCTACTCAGTTGCTTACCGCCTACTCAGAGGTGATCTATGCCTGACGTACAAAGCCATGTCAAACCCAGAATTAATGGACATGCTCCACCTCAAAAAATCCAAGTCCCTTAGAGCTACATGCTCCAGGGACCTAAACCTCAGCACAAAAATAAATAGGACATGCTGGAGGGACAGATTCATTTCCCAGAGGCTCCCCTCACTCTGGAATAAAATCCCAGTTCATGTTAGACATAGCCCCTAGCTGACCCTCTTCAAGCAAAATCTGGATGCGTGGATGGGAAATCGCAAATTCACCCCTGGGATCTCTTCTGTGTCCCTGCTAGACAGAGGCACAGTAAAATAATCTTAAAAGGGTACCTTCTGTGACCTACTTTACAGATGCACAGTAGGCTAATCTAAAAGGGAGGCGGAAGCCAAATACACTCTGGCTAGGCTTATAAATTACCTAGGGCAGATAGCCTAGTATCTACCTATGAACCTATGAACCTATGGAATCCATTCTAAGGAGGCGTCAGCTGAGGCATTGACACTGATTGGGCATACCCCTCCTTTTCTGATACGTGATTGGCTGGTAGTAGCTAAGGACTCTGTGATTGAAACTATTTGTGTGTTTATTTCAAAATACTTGGTCTTTTTCATTATTATAGCCATAACATTCAAATTAAATTAATTCTCTGATTATAACAGTTAATAAGAAATTACATTTTGTAGAACTGGTGCAATAGTTTAGGCTTTTCAGTAGCTAATCAAAAATGTGAGATGAATAGCTTTAGGACATGCATCTTTGTGGGATAGAAGGATTTAACAAATTGAATATTAATAGGACTGTGACTGCTTGCATTGTACCTAATTAACATGGGATTTGCATCACTCATTATATAATTAAGCAATAAAGCATAGTGTGCAGTGGGTTGTGCATTGTTTACCCACTAATTATTTCATTAAATCGCACTGGTTATAACTCCAGACCTCATGAGAAATACTGCAGTGCCTGGAGTCAGTCACTAATAACTACTATTATAGCTTGTTTGAGAATTATTTTGTATTTCTTTTTGTTCACCATCTTGTGGTGGTACACATATCTCGAAAAATAGTTTTATTGCTTAATAATATTCTTATTTGCAGTATGAGTGTTATTTGACTATTTTCTGTCTTCCTTTCTTTGTTTTTAATTTCTTCCAGTATTGACAGATTCCTTAGTGATGAGATAAAACAGGATAGGACTGCCTATGTATTAGATATGCTGCTGTTCATGTTGAACCAGAACTAGTCCCTGACATGTTACTGTTATTACAAACCCATCTGTTCCTGTGATGTAGAGTTTCCACACCCACACCCCCTGATTCCTAAATACAACAACTTTATATTTACAAGAACAGAGAAAAGGTGAAAAACAAACATAGAAACTAATATTTTCTCTCTCTCATATGTTCATAGATGTATACTAGGCTAACAGCCACTAGAGCCCATAAAAGCCTATCTGTGCAACCCAAAAGTGACTCACAAATCTGATTTATATTTGATTTATAGGGGGTGATTTACTGACTGCTTCTGTCTGTCAGAGACACAGGAGCCAGACCAGGGGTGAATTTCCAGTTACTCACCCTTTGGTCCATGTTGCTCTTAAATAGGGACAGGGAGGACCTCTGCTTCACATGGATGTTCCAGTGAAAGGGAATTCTCTGAGAAACATATCTGTCTTTCCATGTTCTATTTATGTTTCAAGAAAAATTTAGATCTTTTAATCTAGTAGTTCTGATGATGTTTGTTTGGTGGATGTGCAAAACGTTCATCAAAACAGGCTCCAGGGGTGCATTGCAGGCCAGGCAAAGATTATCTCTCAGAAGTCTGTATAATACTGAGAAAGAGACAGGGCTTTGAGGCATTCAGCATAGGACATTGTGTTTACTCCCTGTATTCTTTTTGTAAGGAACCTTTCTGGACATGCCAGTTGCTGCATGTGTCTGGTGAGGTACATACCAAAGGGGAAATTATACTTTATGATGGGCCTGATGAGTGCCACATACAGTGGTATGATGACTTCTCTGGACCTAGATGCAATGCCTTTGCTTATAAGTTGAGCAACACAGAAGGATATTCTTACTACCTTGGACATATGTTCATTGAAGACCAGGTTACTATCTATATGAGTTTCCAGATCTCTGATTCGCAAATCAACTTTTAGGAGTGTTTCATTGATGATGTAGTTATCTGGTGTGGCAGACTTCGCAAAAGGTACTATAATGCATTTCTTGGAACTGAGTTCTAAGCCATAAATTTGGCAACGACTGTTTGTCTGCATTAGACCTTCCTGAAGAGTGTTCTCATCTTGGAGGGGTTAAATGACTGCTCCCAGTCTGCAATCATCTATGAACTTCATTAGTCGGAAGCCTTTGACATTGGCTTTGACATCCAAGAAGTAGATGCCAAAGAGGGGTGGGCCTAGGACAAAGCTCTGGGGAAATCCACTGTTGACTGTCCTCTTTGTGCAGGTGGCCTCACCAGTTCTAACCTCCTGGGTCCTACCAGTGAGCCAGCTAGATATCCAGTGTGTTACAAAGAGGTTTATATCTAATGCTGTATGTTTGTTGGCAATGTCCGAGAGGTGTTTTGCATCAAATGCCTTATCAAGATCTAGCTAGGAAGTATGCAGTTTTCCCTTCATCCATTGCCTTAGTAATACATCTAAAGAAGTCCACCAGATTCAGTAAGCATGACTTTCCTTTGACAAAGCCAAATTGGGATGAATCCAGTGTGTGGAGGTCTCTTGTGTCCTTGTTGGCAATTTCCATAATAATTCTTTCCATGGCTTTGCAAATAAGACTAGTCAGACTAAGGGTTCTGTAGTTTCCAGAATCTGTTGAAGGTCCTCTTTCATGAAGGGGGAATGACTGTCACAGTCCTCCATTAACATTGCACAAAATCTGTTTTAAGACGTGGTTAAATAATGACTCAAGTGCTCTTGATAATGTGTATTTTAGACTATTCAGGGGGCATATGGGATGCTATTAGTGTCCACTAAGACCATGTACTTGACTTTAGTGAGTGCAGCCAGTACATGACCCCGTAGTTATAGTTGGAGGAATTGTGTTTGAAGGTGTTACTGGAGGGGGGGTGGTTGGGATGAGGGGAGTAAAGTGGTAACTGAATTTGTCTGCTAACAGGTTCACTATAATGACAGGCTCAGTGAATGTGGCACCATTAACCACCAGTTCAACACATTGCTATTGAGTTTTCTGAGATAGCTGTAGAAGGCCTTATGGTTATCTTTCACCTGGGAGGCTATCACAACCTCAACATTGGGTTTATTACACCTAATTAGCTCTCCTAGTTGCCTATTTACTTTGATGTGAGAGTTTTTATCTTTATGGGAATTACCCTTCCTGATTTTCTTTTCCATAATTGTTTTCCTTTTGTTGTATATCCTATTTAATTTGGGATGCCACCAGGGTAGTTTGTTTCTGGGGCAAATTCTGGGCTTACTTCTGGTAGGTCCTTCAGCCTCTGTGCAGTCATTTAAATGGTTGTACAGAGTTTCTAACACATTCAGCATAGGCTGGTGTGTTCTTGGGGACTGGAGGTGCACTGAATTTTGACAAACCATCACTTAATAACAAGTAACTTGCTTTGGAATATTTCCTAACTGTCACTAGTTTTAATAAGATTATGGAGTTGATTTTGATTTTGAAGGAGACAGCCTTATGGTCGGACCTTACCAGGGAGGGCGAGACATTGTGGGGTGCAGCATTCCCCCATATTTGTGAGCATGAGATCCAGTATGTTGGAGCCTCTAATTGCTATAGTCACAATTTGGTCAAGGGTGTTTGTATTTATGAAGTACAGGAATCTCTGTGCCCGTAGATTTAAGACCATGTAGAATTTCCAATCTACTGAGGAGAAAGTAAAGTCTCCCATGAGTAGGGTGTTAGGTTGGATGCGGATATCACAAATCCACCAGGAACCAAGTAACAAACAGATGAAAATGAAGACGCAGCAAGCCAGATGATGGAAAACCGAATTCTTTATTACACATACAAAAGATTTAACGCTTTCATCTGGTGTATAACAAACTTCATCAGAATCTAGACAGTGAATCACATTTGGTTTAAATAACCCTCTTGAAAAATCACGTTAGCAAAAAACAATTCAAAATACTTTCCCCACCCCTCTATACACATGGCTAACCCTAATGTTAAAAATCATACCTAAAGTGATGCAAATGTATAAAATGTTCTTACTCAAACCAAGTAAGAACGAAGTTTTAAAACACTAGCAATAGACAAACTGTCATTTAAACCTGGATGTTTTAAAGCATTAAGCTTGATTCATTGTATGCAATAATGTCTTCCCATGGGCCACCTCTAGTATTTTTTAATATTATATCCAATATGTAGAAACAAAGATTATGAGTAGAAAATTGCATGATATGTTTATACAAAGCATTATTTAATTTTTTGTTTTTTTATGTCTAAATTATGTTCATATATTCTGTCCTTCAAGTGCCTCTTTGTTTTTCCTCATAAAACCATTTATAGTGTTGACACAAGGCAGCATAAATAACCCCCACTGAATTACAATTGACATGATACTTAGAAATTACTTTGCTCTCATTAATAATAACAGACTCAGTCTCCACAATAAACTTGCATTGCGGGCAAAATCCACATTTAAACATTCACGCTTTTTTCTTAGTTTTATACACCTGTTCACTCACAGCATGGTCAAAAAATTGCTTGAAAGACTTACCTTTCCTGTAAACCAGCACATTTTAACATTCATTTTTGAATTAACAGACCTGTTGCTTTTAGTGACAATGGGTGTGGTGTTGGTGAAACTTTGAGCTGTTCTCTTTACCAGTTAGGAAATGTTATCCTAAAATATAAGAAATTACGGGTCTATATCACATCGTCCAACTCACAGGAGTTCAAAAGATGTACTATCGAACCATGAATTTTGAAATCCAAGAATTATGAAAACACAGAACAGCGATTTTTTTCCCCAGGGAAAAAAAATTGCTGTTCCGGTACAAAAAAAAAACAAAACACATACACTTTAAACTTAAACTAATGTGGGGGGCTTCACCCCCCACACCCCCTACTTAAATATATCAGCTCCGAGATCACACCACAGTGGAGGACATAGCAAAGCCGCAAAAACAACCCACTGATTTTTTTTTCCCTGGGAAAAAAATCGGTGTTCCATGGCTTTGCTATTTTCGTATTTCGAACATTTGGGTTTGATATTACAACGTTTGGATTCCTGTGAGTTCGACATTGTAATACAGACCCAGAAATTACAGATAGAGAACTCATATTTTCGAGAGTGTATTAATAATAAAATTGTGCCCAAAAGACTTCGATACTGGAAATTTCCTACAGGTTTAGTGGCTAACTCTCACCTTCATACTTTCTTGAGTTATTTGACAGACCAGGTTTTGAACTTATGGAGGTACATTTTTTTGAATGTAACATTTCCTACTGTTCCTAAAATATTCAGTATACCTAAGTTGTTTGATTATGTTTAAAACATCCAGGTTTAAATGACAGTTTGTCTATTGCTAGTGTTTTAAAATTGTGTTCTTACTTGGTTTTAGTAAGAACATTTTATATGTTTGTATCACTTTAAGTATGGTTTTAACATTAGGTTTAGCCATGTGTATAGAGTGGTGGGGGAAAGTATTTCTGATTGGTTGTTGCTAACATGTGATTTTCTTTTTTCAAGAGGGTTATTTAAACCAAATGTGATTCACTTGTTTAGATTCTGATGAAGTTTGTTATACACCAGATGAAAGCTCTAAATCTTTTGTGTGAGTAATAAAGAATTCAGTTTTCCTTCATTTGGCTGGCTGCATCTTCATTTTCATGTGTTTGTTACTTGGTTCCTGGTGGATTTGTGATGTCTGTTTCTGGCTCCTCTGAAGGTGTTGGGTGTGCCTCAGTGTCAGTAACTGAAGGTATTGTGAACAGCAATGGGCTGTTTACTCAACTTGTGCAACAACTTTCCCAGCAGAGCAGGAATTGTGAACTGTGTGTTTGTGGTAATCAAGCTTTAACTGCAGTTTCTTCCCCTCTGTCTTTACCTCTCGCACAGAGGACTGTTGTTTCCAATGATGCTGGTGAGACTGGAAGCAGTCAATGCTTATTAAATGGGCAGAATGTAGATACTGAAGTGAATATGGGGCTTCTAGCACTATTTTTGGCTTAACAGACCTGTTGCTTTTAGTGACAATGGGTGTGGTGTTGGTGAAACTATGAGCTGTTCTCTTTATCAGTTAGAAAATGTTCTCCTAAAATATAGGAAATTACAGATGGAGAACTCATATTTTTGTGAGCGTATTAATAATAATAATAATAATAAAATTAATAATAAAATTGTGCCCAAAGGCCTTGGATACTAGAAATTTCATACAGGTTTAGTGGCTAACTCTCTCCTCCATAAAGACCTTCTTGAGTTATTTGACAGACAAGGTTTTGAACTCATGGAGGTACTTCTGAAACATAAACAATGTACTGTAGAAAGCTTGATGCAGGAAGCCGCTAGCCTGGATTTGCACATCACTAAAGACTTGTTAGTTGATAATTATTCTGGGCAATATAACAACATTTTTCTTAATGTAGACAAGGTAGTCAACAGTTTATTTTTTTATGTCATAAAGTGACAATCTTGAATATCAAAATGTTCATCTACTTCAGCTGATCAAACTTTCAAATGCTCAACTTTCATATGGCCGAGACCACATGATCAAACATTTAAAAGTTTGAACATCTGAAAAAAAAAATTAAAACAAAAGAAAAAAAAATTATCTGAAAGTTCTTAGCTGGGGGGCAACCCAACTGCACCCCCCCCCTTACACGCCCCTTGCTATTTATATATACACCAACTCTGAAATCACACTACAGTGTGGAAAAGGGTAATCTTCCCGTTTGAACTTTCAAAGGTTCAATCATATGGTCTCGGCCATATGAAAGTCTTACTTTTGAAAGTTCGATGATACGAAGGGGACCCCAATATGGTTGTGCATATCCAAAGGTCAAAAAGGGAGGCATGCCATTAAGGCAGTCCAAACATCTCCAGAACAGGAGGAACCAGCAGGCACATCCATTGAATGAAGGGAGAGGGAGATGAAGTCAGACATAGCAAAACTAGCAAGGGAACAAGGGAACAGTCACACCAGGCAGCGATATCAGCAGCAAACAGCAGCATAGGGCAGAGTGCTGTGAAAATTACTTGCAATTCTTCAGGTTACTTTAAATTCTTTAACTATACATCAGCATTGTTTGGGCAAGAATGTGCTAACCTTCTTGCCAAAGGCCAAACATTTGTACCTGTGTTTGGTGCTAATGTACCTTCTTGCCAAAGGCCAAACCTTTGTACCTGCATTTAGTGCTAATATTTCTGATTTAATTATTGATTTAAAATTTTTTTTAAGGAAGTTGAATTTTAAAGTCATGTTTAGAAATAGCAATACTGTTTTCAAACTGTTGGAGTTAAAGCATAGCAGTACATTTAATCCGCCCCTTCCCTTGCCCTTGCTTATATTTGAAAGGTTATGTGAGTTTGACTTTAGAAAGCTTGTCTGTAAGAAAAATCAGAGTTTTTTGCAGCAATATGGCTGATGCTGAGTACAAGTTACTCTCTCAACTAAGCAATGAAAAAAATATTAAGTTTATGAAAGATTTTTACGAAGCCACTTCTATGCATTGTATTTCTAAGACTTATAAGTATATTGATTTTTAACTTGAAGACATGGTGATGAATGAATATGTTAGCCCTGAAACATTCCAGTTTTTTGAATGCAACATTTCCTGTTGTTCCTAAAAGAGTCAGTATACCTCCGTTGCATAAGAATATAGCAAGGCCCTCTATGAGATCCATTGTAGATGCATGTAAATTCAAGACACACACACCCCCTTGCTAAGCATATTGATGTAACATTGAGTAACTGCCTTAAGTCTTTCCATCATTTCTGTCGTGACTCTTGGGATGTTTTGAATAAACTTAGCAATCTTACCTATACTGAGGAAATTTATATTTGTAATTATAGACTAATCTATTGTCATTCTCCAAGATGTTAGGCTTGAATGGTTTCATGAGTTTATTGTTGAATATACAGAGTATGATGACAAGGGAATATATGTGGTGGATACTTTTATGGAATTAGTATTGCAACATAATTATTTATATCTGCATTTTTGCAGAAGGGGGTGGCTATGGGGGCATTTTGTGCCCCCATCTTTGCCAATATTGTACTTTTACAATGGGAAAGAAAATATTTACTTAACACATCTACCCCCTGTCCAGGGTCATTTTACATCTGCTTTTTGGATGACGTCCTTTTGATTTGGAAAGGAACATGACTACATCTTTATTTACAGTTCACTTACACATTTAATGCTAGAGAGAGAGATCAGCTATTTGGATACTTTGATTAGTAAAGATATTACCTATGAAAGGTTTTAGTACCATTTGCAGGAAGCCCACATACTCCAACAGTGTGCTTTATTATTCCAGCTGCCACCCCCAACCTCAGAAGAAGGCAATAGTAAAAGGTCAATTTGTAAGACTTGCTCGAATGGTATATGAATATGACACATATTTGATGAAAGGCCGTAAGTTAAGCGAGATGTTTACGACTAGGGGTTACCCTTCAAACATTATTAATGAAGTGTGTTAATGCCAGCTTGGGTCAACAGCCACATAAAGATTATTCCCAGGCATTTATTACTGAGTTTAATAGTGATTATTGTGAAATTACTTATATTATCAAGAAAAACTGGGATTTTTTTTTTTTTGTGTTTTGATAAGGTGTGAAATTTTGAGGGAAACTCCTGTGGTGATTTACAGGAAAGCCAAGTCTTTCAAACGATTTTTTTGACCATGCTGTGAGTGAATAGGTGAATAAAACTAACAAAAAAGTGGGAACATTTAAAAGTGGATTTTGCCCACAATGCAAGTTTATTTTGGAGAGTGATTCTGTTATTAATGGGAGTAAAACAATTTCTAAGTATCATGTCAATTGTAATTCAGTGGGGGTTATTCATGCTGCCTTGTGTCAATACTGTCAATGTTTTTATGTAGGAAAACGGTGTACATTCATTTGACTGGCCGGTGGATGGCTGACCGGAAAATGTGCGAAAGCAGTACAGCAGGTTCTCATAACTGTGAACCGTAAATATGCAAAATGCACAATAGCGCCCCCTTTTTGACCCATGGTAGCGCTTCTTTAGGTGGTAGAGCAGTTGGAAATATCACATTTGGTGTTTTGTATGACATTCTGACCATTCATCACTTTGAAAATCGACATTCTGGTTCAGAAAATCTAACGTTCTGAGACCATTTCATTGAGTAAATGAATGTATACCAGGAAAAACAAAGACGCTTGAGGGACAGAAAATATGAACATAATTTAGACATAAAAAAAAACAAATTTAAAAAATGCTTTGTATAAACATACAATTTTCTACTCATTTTTGTTATGTACTGGATATAGTTAAAAAAACAATGTTAGATGTGGCCGATGGGAAGACCTTATTGAATACCATGAATTAAGGTGGCAAATCAAACTCAATGCTTTAAAACATCCAGTTTTAAATGACAGTTTGTCTATTGCTAACGTTTTAAAATTGCATTCTTACTTGGTCTGAGTAAGAACATTTTATATGCTTTTATCACTTTAAGTATGGTTTTAACATTAGGTTTAGCCATGTGTCTAGAGTGGTGGAGGAAAGTATTTTTGGATTTTGCTAACATACGATTTTTTCAAGAGGGTTATTTAAAGCAAATGTGATTCACTGTCTAGATTCTGAAGTTTGTTACACACCAGATGAAAGTGCTAAATCTTTTGTGTGACTAATAAAGAATTTGGTTTTCCTTCATCTGGTTAGCTGCATCTTCATTTTCATGTGTTAAGCTGGATGGATGTTAAGTGTCTCCAGTAGGTCCGAGTGTGCATTGTGACATTTTGGGACATGGAGAGTGAGCTATAGATGACTAGGATATGGTGCAGGATTTTGTCTATGGTGATCTGCACATGTAGGAATTCCAGCAAGTCATCCTGTGTGACCACCCTTCAGGTATACTTGTTATCAATGTATATTGAGACACCTCCACCTTTAGCCCTTGTCTGTGCAGCTGCTGGTCTAAAGGTGTGGAAGGCACTGAAACCTTGCACTGCCAAGGTACTCTCTCTGCCCCTTTAAACCATGCCATGGTAACTGCACAGATATCCATATTCTCAAGTGTAAGAGGGGCTCGGAGGGTTGCATAAAAAAGGCATTATGGGGGCGACAAAGCCTTAGCTAGTAATTAAAAACCTAGAGGAGAAAGGTGCAGACCATCCTTGGCAAAGCAACATGATCTGTTAACCATGTGTTACCAAGTTGACAAATATTGGATCCCCTTAGAATAACACCAGGAAGACAGTTGCTGAAATCAGTCATTTTTTGCTCATATTGTGGCATCATCTTCTGTGATGGTAATATGTTGTTCAGTGCCAGGGTTCAATATCAGTCTGAGACACATGGTCTGAAAGCTCCATAATGTCTCTCTTCATATAGTCCAGGTAGGTACATCTCGGCCCATTTACACCTACACGGTCTATGATGAGTGCAGATGGTCTATGATGAATGCACATGTGATTTGGTGAATCCTGCTTCTCTTCTTGTGCAGACTGGTTAGAGGGGCATCAGTACATCTTACAGTGGTGTCCTCTATGATGAGAGTCCTGAGAATTGTGTTTGCTTGGCTTAGGTGCTTAGTGTTTGGGGCTCCGCTAGGAGTGACAGTATGTGTGTGAGGCATTGTTTTTTGTGAGTGAATTTGGGCTTGCTGAGGCATAGCTTTGACAGTGGGTAGTGTAAGTGATATTTGTTTAGGAAGATTGCTTTTAAGTGTGTCAGTGTACGTTAGTCTATGTCTGTGCTGTGTGCTTTTTTGAGGTGGGTATATTGTATGTGGTTTACACAACCTGATGTGGACTTGTATCTGAGTGTTTAGCCTCCACTGTCATTGTGTTAAGTACACCTCTTGCATACAGTGTCTGATTTTTTTAAGGGATTAAGTGATTTTTAGTAAACATGAGACAATTGCTACATTGTTTCAAGATGTCCATATCCACCAAAACTGGCTACAGATAAGTTAGGAAACTGCATATTCATACAGCCCAGTCCTTTCATTTGTTAGCTACAAGGGTTGGTGTGTTGGGGTTAAAAGGCTATTAAGGATGCTTTGTTGGTGCAGTCTAATAAGGGTGCCTTACTGGGGCAGGTTATGCTAAACAGTACTAAATTCTACTGTAATGTTTACACAATACTGGCTTCTACTAAATCTGTAGGTATTGCCACTCGACTCCCAACTAGCTCTACTCTAAGTGCACAAGGTATTTGCACTATGTTTCTCCTTTACAGGTTACAGTTTTATGGACTGTTCTAAATAGAAAATTTCATTTCTGCTGAACAGTGCACTGCTAAGCCATGCAAACATGCAAAATTTATAGCAGCAAAAAAAAAATCTAAATGAGCCCTCTGGCCAATTAAGGCACACATCTGGTAGTAGTAGTACATAGTTCTGCCACAACTGTGATTTAAAATAAAAGACTTTGGCACAGCAAGGTTTAAAATACAACCCTACTTGTGTAGATATAAATGCTGAATAATGCAGAAACAGACTTCCTACAACTGCTAATTAAAATGCAAGTCTAAGGTCTCTGAACAAACTTAAAACTGTAATCGGATGGAACAGAGCAAGAAGGTCAATGTAGTACCACCACACAGGTCATTGTAATTCTGACTTGCATACAAAGCACAACTGTATTAAGTTCCAATGTAGTACACTGTTAACAACATGAAGATGAAACCATACAGTAAAACACAATAGCCCTCACATCCTCACACTTTGAAACCCATGAACACTGCAAATTCTACAAAAGA
The DNA here is from genome assembly GCF_019279795.1 of Protopterus annectens. Lineage (NCBI taxonomy): Eukaryota > Metazoa > Chordata > Ceratodontiformes > Protopteridae > Protopterus > Protopterus annectens. The sequence goes on along the minus strand of NC_056747.1, from coordinate 216,917,933 downwards.
ACAATGGTCACCAGATAATGTCCTGCCCTTAGAAAGGTACCTGTTAACCAATATATTCAGAAAGAAAAATTGTGTTGCAATCCTACTAATGTTAATTAGCACCTAATGATAGTTTTGACAATTTTTAATTAGATATCATTGTACATATTGTGTAGTAATTTGTTTCCATTGTGGTCATACCTCTCAACCTGGAAACATCAAAAATTAGGACAAAGGCCCATGAAAAATAGGTACAATTGACCAAAAAATCAGGATGATGATGATTAACATAAAATTTGCAAACATAATCATGTAACTCCGCTTACTCCAGTGGAATTGTGGGATACCAAAACAAAGACTGGAGTCACTAAATAATGGTAGACATTTGAATTTCAGACTTCATATCCGTCAAAATACTTAATAATGTAAAACCTGTTATTCTAGGAACTATCAGAGTTTACAGGAGCGATATTTAAAATCTGTCTGTCCCTATTTTTGGGTATTTGTCCCATCATTATTTTCCTGGCTTTGTCCAGATTTCTTGCTCTGAGACATTGAGAGGTATGGTTAATAGTTCCACAACATATATTTGCTTCCCAAACATGTGATACAAGTTCAAAGCTACTTGTCCCACTCCCACCAATATAGTTTTAAAAGATTACCCTTTCAGTGATACCTAACTCAACCCTTGTATGAAGACTGCAAATCTGAAGATTGGGTATAATTTCAAAGTGCCACAGTGGCAATCATTTCCAATCTGTAAAAGAGGAAAGGCAAATAACATAAATCACACAAGACCTTACAGATTCTGCTATAATTATTAACAGAACATTACTGGACAAAAGTGAACCAACCTGTGACAGTGCTATAGTCTGATCTGATAAGACAAAACTGTCAGATTATCTCATATAAACTGCTTTGTTTATGCCCGACAGGGTAGTTAGCAAGTATAAAGTATGAAGATAATGCATTAGACAATTTCTAATCTGTTAATACCCTTGTGCCTTGTGCCAGGAGTAGACTATGTTAACTTCATAAGGGTTTGTGAAATCTTTTGCAGTCAGCATCACATATTTGTATCGTCATCTGTAAATAATTTACTTGTTAGTTTACTGGGGTAGAACACTAATCACACCTGACTAGATTCAGGTATAACCCAGGATGCAGAGATACAAACTCTAACAGACTACATTTTAAGAGACGTCTCATTAAAATGTAGCTCTAGAATACAGTTGCATGCAATAGTAAAACTCATTTAGGCACGAGAACTTGTATATATCATATCCAACAGTCCTATGATGTTCTATGCACCTTTTCTTCACAGGTCATTTCAGAAAAAGGCCTTCGTCCAGTAAATGCCAATGAAGTCAGAGTAAGAAACAGTTTAACTAATTTCAGCCCCATATGTCCATTTAAAGTTAGATAACTGCATATCAGAGCTGCTTGCAAATGTTTTTCCTGCATCGCTGCAACTGCAATAATGTGCCATGCCTTCAGTTCAAGAAATAAATCCAGAGATCTACATTAGATAACAAATAATCATCGTGTGGCAAATCCCAAATTCAAAGATAAATTTAACAAATTTGAAACTTACACTGCAAAGTGACAGAATCTGCTACAGTTATGCAATGTCGAAGCACCATTACAGTCCCCATTACATTTATATCAGAGGGACTCCCGACTCCCATTCTACTAAGACTGCAGTGCAGCCAAGCTAATGTGTTACAACAGACTAATGACTTTTTAATTAACACTTTGTCATATCACTTGCACCAGCCATTTACATTTACCTAGGTCGGATACCACAACTGTTTGTATTATATATCATTTAGAAAGCCAACTATTGGCTAAACAAAGGCACTTCACATCACGTGAAATTAAACATCACACACAAGTTGCTTGTTTCATTGACTCAGGGAATTGAGAGTGGCAATACTGTGGTGCAGTATGGGACAGGAAGAGATTTGTTTACTAGGTTAGCAATAGAAGAGTGGGTCTAATGATGTCAACACGCCTTTCAACCTCTTAGTGCAGGAAATCTGGACAAAGCTAAAAATAATTAGGGGAACAAAGCCCTCGAAATAGGGACACATTTTTGCTCTTACAATGTTCAAGCATTGGTAGAATAACAGGTTTGGTTGGAATGCCTTTTCTCGAAGATATAAAGTCTGAAACTAAAATGTATGTCATTTTATGACTTACCCCGAACACACACACACACACACACACACACACACACACACACACACACACACCCACCCACCCCACAACACTTTCTGGTTACAGTAGGCAAGGAGGTTGATAGAAAGTGAAGCAAAAACAGAACAGAAAATAGCATACATATTACTACCACATTGTGATGTACGTCTGTCTGCATCTGCTTAAGTAGACTTCATAATAAACATACTGAATTTGACACACTTCAGCTACAAAAGTCCGATAAAATACAACTGCATTTTTTTTTTGCTTACGTGGAGGCTGAGCTGCCCGACTCTGAGTCAGAGAGAGTAAATTTTCACGTCATCCAGACTGCAGACAAGGGGGGTGCTGGGCGAACTCTGCAGATTTGCAAAACTTAAATTGTACGTACAAGCTACTCTTCCCTTGCTGATGCTATATTCCCTGCAAAACACTTCAAATCTCTGACCGAGTCTGCCTCACGAAGCTAATGTCACATGCATGCCCCTGCATGCTGGTGATGCACAGTGACATCAAACATGAATTTAAAGTTGTAGCTATATTAAAAAAAAAAGAAAATCTGGATTGCCCTCAACCAGTAAAGACGAGGAATTCGGTATGGTTGTGGTATATTTTCATTGTAATAGTATTTCATTTTCTTTTAATTTCCAGGCTGAGATTGAAATTAATCACTTGCAATCAGTGTTCTATCTTGGTTAGCAAATTTAAATAAACACATAAGTAAATCAATTAATCCATGTATGCATGTCCAGGGGGTGATATAGGTTCATAGATTAGTACTAGACTAACTGCCCTTGTGAGCCATATTAAGCCTAGTCAGTTACTCCCCTGTGAGACTCAAATCTTGCACTTTTTATTTGTAAGGTAAACACTCAGGCTTAATTCCATTCTGGTTATGTAGAAGCATCATGTTTGGATGTCCCTGCACTTCCAGTAGGTAAACACTCAGGCTTAATTCCATTCTGGTTATGTAGAAGCATCATGTTTGGATGTCCCTGCACTTCCAGTGGGTGATGTGACTTGGGCTTGATTCCATTCTGGATATGTAGAAGCATCATGATTGGATGTCCCTGCACTTCCAGTGGGTCATGTGACTTGGGCTTGATTCCATTCTGGATATGTAGAAGCATCATGTTTGGATGTCCCTGCATTTCCAGTGGGTGATGTGACTTGGGCTTAATTCCATTCTGGATATGTAGAAGCATCATGTTTGGATGTCCCTGCACTTCCAGTGGGTGATGTGACTTGGGCTTGATTTCATTCTGGATATGTAGAAGCATCATGATTGGATGTCCCTGCACTTCCAGTGGGTCATGTGACTTGGGCTTGATTCCATTCTGGATATGTAGAAGCATCATGTTTGGATGTCCCTGCACTTCCAGTGGGTGATGTGACTTGGGCTCGATTCCACTCCGGATATGTAGAAGCATCTTGTTTGGATGTCCCTGCACTTCCAGTGGGTCATGTGACTTGGGCTTGATTCCATTCCGGATATGTAGATGCATCATGTTTGGATGTCCCTGCACTTCCAGTGGGTCATGTGACTTGGGCTTGATTCCATTCTGGATATGTAGAAGCATCATGTTTGGATGTCCCTGCACTTCCAGTGGGTGATGTGACTTGGGCTTGATTCCATTCTGGATATGTAGAAGCATCATGTTTGGATGTCCCTGCACTTCCAGTGGGTGATGTGACTTGGGCTTGATTCCATTCTGGATATGTAGAAGCATCATGTTTGGATGTCCCTGCACTTCCAGTGGGTCCTGTGACTTGGGCTTGATTCCATTCTGGATATGTAGAAGCATCATGTTTGGCTGTCCCTGCACTTCCATTGGGTCATGTGACTTGGGCTTGATTCCATTCTGGATATGTAGAAGCATCATGTTTGGATGTCCCTGCACTTCCAGTGGGTGATGTGACTTGGGCTTGATTCCATTCCGGATATGTGGAAGCATCATGTTTGGATGTCCCTGCACTTCCAGTGGGTGATGTGACTTGGGCTTGATTCCATTCCGGATATGTAGAAGCATCATGTTTGGATGTCCCTGCACTTCCAGTGGGTGATGTGACTTGGGCTCGATTCCACTCCGGATATGTAGAAGCATCATGTTTGGATGTCCCTGCACTTCCAGTGGGTGATGTGACTTGGGCTTGATTCCATTTCGGATATGTAGAAGCATCATGTTTGGATGTCCCTGCACTTCCAGTGGGTCATGTGACTTGGGCTTGATTCCATTCTGGATATGTAGAAGCATCATGTTTGGATGTCCCTGCACTTCCAGTGGGTGATGTGACTTGGGCTCGATTCCACTCCGGATATGTAGAAGCATCATGTTTGGATGTCCCTGCACTTCCAGTGGGTCATGTGACTTGGGCTTGATTCCATTCTGGATATGTAGATGCATCACGAGGAGAAGGAAATCAAGAGGTCATATGAAGAAATTGTAGCACTTTTTGGAGTGCAGCTGGTTGGAAAACACTTACTGCTATATTCACTAGCACAGCCCCCCCCCCAAAAAAAAAAGATAGGGGTATTTAATTTTGGACATTACTGTAAAGGGCTCTGGCTTGCAGACCATCATCTCTATATACACACACTACTTGGTCTTTCCTACCATATGTCTCTTACTCTTCTAGTCTTGTTAGCTCTATAGTATCATATCTGGATTGATAGTTACTCAAATCTATCAGTCCTTCACTGGCTTGCCTGAATGTCTCAGACAAAAACAATCTACCATTTCCTACCTTCAAAGGTTCATAGGTGTGTACTAGGCTAATGGCCCTGGAGCCTGCATAAGCCTAGCCCAAGAAGATTCCCTGGCATCATGCCACCCAAAGTTCTCTGGATCTCTGGCTTTCAAGGTTTGCCATTCCTTTCCTACCCTATTTTATTCATATGTATAGATTATTAATCTTTCTCCATGTTTTCTAAACCTCTACCTACTCGGGCTAGTGAGATCTTTCTTAGCATGCTTAGATTTAAAGTTACCCCAAGTGTCAATCTTAACCAACCTTGCTTGGAGTCTTAAACCTGTTTGGATTCCTAACTAATAGTTCTTCCCTACTCTGTTTGGCCTTCCAGATCCTTTTTACCTATCTAGTTTTTTTTTATGCTGAGTCACTTAAAAGAAACCTCTCCAAACCTCACAGACCTCCTAAGCCATCAAATGCAGCACCTATCCTCATCAATCACTAAAGCACACACCAAAAATGACACCACCACACATAACCCTACACCCAATGATCCCCCAAGAATGAAACCCATAAAGCAAGCACACAGTATTCTTAGCACTCTTCTCATTGGGTATTTTGTATGGTACACAGGTACTCTCATCAGGCTGGACAAGGAGAAGATAATGGGTAGTTGCCAGTCTGGAGCTAGGATCCACAATATTGTGCATGGACTCAAGTCCCTGCACAACAGGTACCAATATGAGTATATGATAGTCCATGTGTAAATGACCTCAGGTATACCTCATTGGAGTATATGAAGAGACATTATGGATCTTTCTAAATATATGCTACAGACAGGTACATGCCTTACATTGAACAGCATTCTACCTTCATCAAAGATGATGCCACAGTATGAACAGAAAATTATTGATTTAAATAATTGGCCTAGCTTCTGATGGCAAGTCTAGGGGAATCCAGTATTGATCAGCATAGTAGGACATGTTTATCAAACCACTTGACTTTGCCAAGGATGGTTTACACTTGTCCCCCTGGGCTTTTGGATTTTGGTTAAAGCTTTATCCTTCCCCTTAGAGCCTTTTTTGGCAATGCCAAACTGACAAAACTACTGAAGTAGCAAAACAAAGAACTCTAATCAACCTTAAGGTGTACTTGCTCAAAGCTGGGAGCCTAAATAAGAAACTCCACACCCTACAAACTCGACTCTCTCTGGAATATGTAGATATCTGTGCTGTTACCAAGACTTGGTAAAAAGCTGCAGAAGGTACTCCGGCAGTAGAAGGGTACAGTGCCTTCCACACATTTAGACCAACAGCAGAACAGACAGAGGCTAAAGGTGGAAGTGTCTCGATCCACATTAGCAGCAAATACAACTTTAGGTTGGCTAAAAGAATGATACAATGGAGTTCATCCATGTCCAAGTCTCCATAGACAAAGTTCCCCCACCATGTCCTGACCAGCTACAGATCTCCCTCTATGAACCATCAAGCTGACATCTCTTACCTAGACCTACTAGATGTGCAAACAATCCAACCAACTACCCTATTCATGGGAGACTTTAACTACCCCTCTATAGACTGGGAAACATTCACTGCCTCTAACTCACAGGTACAACATTTCTTGGACTTAATCAACACAAAACCCTGGACCAGACAGTGCACTCTCCAACCAGAGGATCAAACAAATTGGATCTAGTACTTACCATTATGAGAAGTCCCCCCCCCCCTTCACGTCCATTGGTAAAGTCGGGTCACAAAGCTGACTCCCTCAAATTAAAAATCAACCCAAAAAATCCAACTAAACCCATAACAGTTAGGAGCTATACTAAAGCAAACTACATCCTATTAAGTTCCAAACACAACAAAAAAGCCTCTGTTGGTAGCCAAATGGACTCAGTAAGCCAAAAATAGAGTCCAACCATTCAGAAAACAATAAAGTAGTAAATGTAATAAAACAAAAAAGCAAAGGTTTTGCATCCTCACGATCCTTTTCAATGTATATACACACAATTAAAAACAGATTTTTTTTATATTAAATGCCAGCCTATCGAATCCAAAATACATGTCACATGCCTCAATCAGATATGCCTTATAAATTGTATATGCCCTTATATAGCAATATATTTCTTTCTTTTCATAACATTGATATAGATTTTATTCTTAAAATATTTCTCAAAAATAAAGCAATTTAAATAAAACCATCAAAGAAAGAAGACTCTGTTCCACTTATATTCTGCCAACTCTTTTTCACTTATATTGTGCCAACTACTGAGAATGTAGTCTATCTTGCTAATTGTGAAGCTTGTCGAAGCTTCTATATAGGTTAAACCAACCAGAAGCTGAAAGAGAGGATAGGCTCCCATCTCTCTGAAATACATAGGAGCTTTAATACGAATGCCCTTAGTAAGCACATTTTAAATTTTGGTGAAGAACACAACTTTAAATTTAGAATATTACAAAGAGTAACTAAACCAAAGAGAGGGGGGAATGTAATTAACTTAACAGAGTTGGCAGAGTATAAGTGGATACCCTTTTTTTTAAGAGCTGACACTGTAGCTGGACTGAATAACAAGAATAGCATAAAACCAGTATTAAAGAAAAAAATTATATTTAAATGATTAAACCTGGGCATGTATATGTATTTGTGTGTATTTCTTTATGTATATTTGTACGTGCCCTATATTTATGCTCATATTTTAGAGCTATATATATTATGTCTGTCTTCTTTCTTTGATGGTTTGGTTTAAACTGAAATTGATGCTCTGTTCTCAGTCCCCTACGGGTTACTGAACAGTGATCTATGCTTAGTATATAAGGCATCCTCAGATCCAGTAGTGATGGATCTCTTGCACATCCACAGGACAAACAGCACCAAAACTACTAGAAGCAAGGACCTGAACTTTGTGACATAAGCAGAACTTGCTGGCCGGATCGATATCTCTCCTCACTCTATGGAATAAGCTCCCATTCTAGGTGAAGTAAAGCTCATCCCTGACCCTATTGAAAAGAAACTGTGATCACTGGATGGGAAATCACAAATTCAACCCTGGTCTGGCCCCCATTTTCTGATCTACAGAGTTGGACAATAAGTAAACTAATCTGTAACTAACATCACCCCCCAACACATAACACTTAGCTACCTCTTTACCAGCATACCCCACCATATAGGTGTCTAATATAGGATCTATATGACTGTAATCTGCTTGAAACTAGAATTTACTAAATGTTCAATGTGTATTAATATCTTGGAGCTTTTCTCCCCGGGCATCCACCGAAAATGGACATGTATCCAGTCGGACTATCCTGGTCTACAAATGTAAAATAAAATAAATAAATAAATAAGGAAAAATTGGGTTGGGTTGCATGGCTAGACTCAAAGACTCTAGTGGTCATTATTTATTTATTACATTTGTTAACCGGGAGATATCCAACTGGGCCAGGAGCCCATTCTCAGTGGAGGCCTGGGGAAAAAAGACCAACAATAATAATAATTAAACAAAAACAGAAAATACAAACTTGAAATAGTGTGCACATATGCATACAGTGAAGCATTAATAGAGACACCGACACCATTTCAATAGCATATACACTTATGAGCAATAGTTCTTAAGAACCCATGTCCAATAGTGCAGCAAAATAAAGTTGTAATATATAAGCAATTCGGCAAAGCGAGGAGGGGGAAAGTGGGGAAGCTAGATGCAGGAGGATAAGAGTAGGGTTAGGAGGACTGAAAGTAGTAAGGTAGTTAGGAAGAGTTAGCCTGGAGTATGGCAGGAGCAAAGCCAATGACTAACTAGGTAGTTTGTTAGAAGATGTTTGAACTCATGATAGTGAGGATTTTTTGTGATGGTCTGAGAAAGACTATTCCAAAATTTGGGAATTTTGTTAGACTAGTGAGAGTCACCATGGTAGTTGTAGGAGGGGGTAACCTTTAACATTAGTTTGTCAGAGGATCTGAGAGGCCTGAGATTATTACTAGGTTGGACTAGGTTAAGAAGAGCAGGGGAGTTGCTGGGTTGGTGGACTATTTTGTGGACCATGGTAACTTGATTGAGAGCTAAAAGGTTGGGGAGTTCTAGCCTGGGAAAGAACAGTGCAGTGGTGAGTCTGGTGTGGATGATTAGTAGCAAACTTGGCAATTTTGTTGTAACAAGAATCTGAGTTATAGAGGTCCATTTTTTGCAGGTTTGTGAATATATGAGATCTGTAGAAGAGGGGAGAAAGCAGGTGAGGTATGGTTTGGCCCTATAGAGGGTGCCAAGCTTGATGTGAACTTTTGTGACTGTTAGAGATATGGTTATCAAATGTTAGATTCTCATCTATAGTGAGACCTAGAAGTTTAGTCTGGTTTGTGGGTTCTATCTTGGTTCTGTTTGAGGAAAGAATTGTGAGAGGGGACTGGCAGGGTTAGGATATTTTGTTTCTGAACACTATTATCTTAGTTTTGTTTGGGTTTAGTATGAGTTGATGATCAGAGAGAGAATTTTCCAAGTCCTGAAAAGAAGTTTGCATTTTTATTTGAAGTTCTTGGGGTGAGGGGGCTGAGAATATGTGTAGCATCATCAGTGTACTGGACAGTGGAAGCTAGCTGAGTTGCAGAGATGAGGTTGTTTGTGAATATGATGAAGAGGAGTGGACCAAGTATGGAACCTTGGGGCACACCAACTGAGATGGGGAGTAGGGGGGAGAAGTGTTTTCCCATTTAGTAGCCTGCTGACCATTGGAAAGATAGCTGTGGAACCAGGACAGGGAACATGAACTGAGGCCATAAGAAGCAAGTTTGTTGAGTAATAGTTGTTGGGAAATGGTGTCAAAGGCTTTGGACATATCAAGAAAGATGGAAGAGACTAGCTGGCCTTCATTTAAGATATGATGAATGGTGTTAGTGAAAGTTGTTAGGGCAGTGCTAGTACTATGTTTAGGTCTAAAACCATGTTGTGAACTGGATAATAAGTTGTGACTAAGGAAGTCGTTAAGGAGTTATTTGTGTATGCATTTTTCTAAGATTTTTGCAAGGGGGAAAGGATGGCTATGGGACAAAAGTTAGATAGTTCTTTACAGGGGGTCCGCCTTTGTGTCGGGGAATGATGTGTGATATTTTCCAGAGAAGTGGGACATATTGTTCTGTAATATAATGATTTAATCAAGATAGATATGGGGAAGGCAACAGAAGGAGTGGACATTTTTAGAAATTCATTAGGAAGTTCCTCAGCTGCAAGACAGCATGATTTTAACTTGGTTAGGAAAGGTTTTATGTAACTAGTTTGGATGTTAGTAAAAGTGAGGGGATTGGGATTATCTAGAGTAGGAGTGGAAGAGTAAGAGGTTGATTAGACAGGCTGCTTAGTAGGGAGGTTATAGTATTTATAAACCTGAAAGTTGATTTGAGTTGCAATAGGATCAGAGTTATTTGCGGTGACTGGGGCAGAGGATATGCTTAACGTTTTGCCAGAATTTTGGGGGGTTGTTTACGTGTTTCTGTTGGAAGCAAGTTTGTTTGTCTCTTTTGATTTGTTTCTTAGCTAGATTCTGTAGCTGTAAAGTTATGAGATTTACTTAATCTCCGGTGGTATGGTAAGCTGAACAGGCTCTATCTATTTGTTTAAGTGGCAGTTTAATATCATTGGTTAGCCAAGGTAGGTGCTTGGCTTTTGAGCATACTTTCCTAGTGGGATCGAGGTTATTAAGTATTGTAAGGAAGTTATTGTTGAAATACTGAACAGCTAGGTCTAGATGAAGGTTTTTAAGAGGTGTCCAGTTACATTGTTGGAGAAGTAGGTTAATGTAGAGGGGGATAAGTTTTTCTTGCAATGGATGAGATTGTAAGTGATGTTGCTTTGAGTGTGCAATATCCAATCAAATGTTGACTGCTTTTTGGTATGTTTGCCTGTGTGAGTTGGACAGGATATGGTTTGTGTGAAGTTGAAGAAGTTTAGGAATTTGGAGGGGTTATTGGATGAGCAGGAGTGCCAATCAAGGTTGAAATCACCAAGAGTTATAGTTTCTTGTTGAATTTGGTGGATGCCCAGGAAAGAAGACTTTCAATGATGGGAAGGTTATTACCTGGAGAGAGATGGGTGGTTATGGTAATTATTGATTTGTTTGGGTTGATTTTGAGGTGAACAGTTAGGATTTTGGAGTTGGGTAGGTCAGGAGGAGCATAGTTTAGTAGTTCAATTTAGAGGGTGTCTTTAGACATAATGGTGACTCCACCACCTTGTTTAATTTGTCTACTCTAATGATGTTATAACTGGTTGAGATAACTTCTTTGTCTTTAATGTGTAGCTTTTACCAGGTTTTCATTATCACAGCTATGTCTGGTGTGTAGGTGGCTAGAGCAGCATGGAATTCACTAGCTTTATTTATGATGCTACAGAGACTGAAATTGGAGGGGGGTAGGGCTGGAAATGTGTAGAAGACTGAATATAATTTGTTGGAGTGGTAGATGGAGAAGATTGTCAGCAGGGTGAGAGGTGGACCTGGGTTGGGATGGATGTCAGCCTGGAGTTTAATTTGTGTTGTGGAGTGTAAGAGAAGATGTCTACATTTGTTAATTAGTTTTTGATATCTGGAAGCAGAGGAATTGGGATAGTGAGTCTGTAAGTGTTTTAAAGGTGTGAGAAGAGAGGTTGAGTTGTTATAAAGTTGTGGGATGATGTCAGAATAAGTGTGGGAGTGAGAGTAATGGGTGGACATTGGAAGTGTTGGAGAGTGGAAGTGTCTGATATGGTATGAGTGGAGTGAGGTAAATAACGTAAAAGAGTACTGGTTAATAAGCAGTAGTAGAGATGCATGTTGGGTAGTGTGGTGGGATAGTCGAGCAGAGTGTAAGAATAGGAGGGGATAGAGTGAGTGGTAGAGAGTAGTGATTGGAATATGTAGTAGAGAGCATTAGCGTATATTAAACATATGAACCCACGAATCATCATCAACCCCCTTTTTTCCACTTTTCTATGTGGGGTTGAGGTATAATATCACCTGCTACCAACTCCCTTGATTCAATGTCACTCTCCTATTTTCTTCAACAGTCATGCCTGACTGTTGCAGGTCTTCTGTCTCACAATCCATTTATCTCTTTGCTGGACACCCTCATTTCCTTGGGTCTATATTAGTCGAACGAAAACTCCATTGCGCGGACACCAGTTGAGCGACACTTAGTGAGTGAAAGTCGGAAACATCAAAACACAAAAAACCCCTAAGAAATGAAAACAAACTGTTTTATGCAGGGGGGCAAGCCCCCTGCACCCCCCACACCCCCGCTACTTAAATATACCAGCTCCGAGATCGCACTCCATTGAAGTAAATGGAAGAATTCCCTATGATGATCTCCATTCATTCCTTTGATATTTATGACATTCGCTCATTGTGTGTCACTCAAACGGGATTCGCGCAATGAAGTTTTCATTCGAGTAATATAGACCCATTTTCCCTTGCCTTCTTCCTGTCTGTCTCAGTTCTTCTTCACCAGATTGGCTTCTGCTTTTCTGTACATGTGCATGAACCACCATAATTTGTCATCTTTGACTTTCTCTGCAAATGGAGCCACTTTGGCCTCTGTACTGATTTCCTCATTTTTTCTCTGTTCCACATTCTGCGTTCTATCACCTGTCTCAGGCACTTCATCACCTTTACTTTCCTCAACTGCTTTGCCATTACTGCCCAGGCTTGTCTACCATACAGTGGTACCGATCACACCGCTGTTTTGTATACCTTACTTTTCAGCTTCTTTGGCATTCTACTGTCATGCACTACCCCTAACGCACTTTGTCAGTTTGCTGCAGCCCCTCTGATTCTAGGTTTGTCCTCCTCATTCAGACTTCCCTTTTCCTCAACCAATCCTCCCTGATACTTCAAGCTGTCCACCTGTTCTAATGGTTTCCCTTTCATCTCAGTTCTAAACTTTTCTGATTTCCCACATTTGCTGGCATTACAATTGTCTTATCTGTACTTCAGTCTTGCTTTCCATTCCCCTATCCTTTGCTGAAGTTCTTTCTCAGTCTGCCTGTAAAGCCACATCATATGCATACAGGAACTTTGTTGATCTGTACCCTCTGACCTGTTTGCTAATGTAGTCCATCACCAGTATGAACAACAGTGGGCTCAGAGCTGAACCCTGATGCACACCCACTCCCAGTGGGAACCCCTCTGTGAGACGGAGCAGTTTGTACTTGAGTTATTGGGTCCTTGTACATAGCCTGCACTAATTCTACCAACATTCCTAGGACTTCAAACCACTGCAGGACTGCCCAAATCATCTTTTGTGGGATCTTGCCATATGCTTTCTCCAAGTCTAGGAATGCCCAGATGGGACTCTCTCCCCTCATCTCTAGCTTCTTCTCAACTATCTGTCACACTGCAAACACTGGGTCAGTTGTGCTGCATCCTGATCTGAATCCCAACAGCTCATCTCCCATCTTACTTTCTACTACTCTACGTATTCATTTCTCAGATAAGTTATCCAGAACTTTCATGCAATGTGACAGGAGTTTGATACCTCTGTAATGACCACAGTTGTGTATGTCCCCTTTGCTCTTGAACACAGGCACTAGTATGCTTATTCTGCAGTCATGTGGGATATGCCTTTCTCTCCACACTGCTAGGAGTACCCTCAGAAGCCATTTTTCCCCTATCTCACCCAACATATTTATCATATCTACTGTGACCTGATCTGAGCCTACTCCTTTCCCTGACTTTATCTTCCTTAGTGCTGTTCTTACTTTTTCTGTAGTGGGCTCCTGGGGCAGTACAGCTTTTGTAGGGTTTTCTTCATTCAGAAGGTGCAGAAAGTACTCCTTCCATCTGCCTTTGATGTCCTCTGGGCTGGTAAGTAGGTTGCTGCTGGCATCCCTTAGGAGGGGTGCCTGATTATCTTCCTTATCTTTGTCTTTTCTTTGCAGCCTAATATAGTTTCTCTGTGCCATTTACTGAGTCACTTTCCACAAGTTTATAGAGTGACTCTGATGCCGTGTTCTTTGCTATTGCAACTCCTTTCTAAGGTTGGTTGTTAGCCAACCAGTACTCCTTCTTAGCCTGGTCCATCCTTTCTATCTCCTGCTTTTTTCCTGAAGTCCGTCTTTCTTTTGATAACTTCATAGACTTCTGCATTCCACCACCAGCTTTCCTTGTGTACCTTATTTCCATACCTGGATTGGCCGTATATCTATTCTGTAGTCCTCATACATGCTGTTTTGAGGCACTGCTGTTCTTTTACAACTCCACCTATTTCCTCTTTTTCTTGAAGTGCTAGAGCCCTGAGTAATTCCTTGAACTGTTGTGCTTTCTGTCCAGTCAACTTCCAGGTCTTCAACCTGGTCTCTGTTGACCTTAAAGCCTTTTCTAACCACTGTTTACAGTGGTTTATGCTGTGGGCTGACTGTTAAATTGGGGATGCCTTTGCAGTCACTGGTTCTACCCAACTGCCGCTCCTTAGTAGGAGACAGTCTACCTGAGATGCATGTTGGCTACTCTTGTATGTGATCTTGTCTATCTTTCGGTACCACATGTTGGTTGCTATCAGGCCATTTTCTGGACAAAAATTTGACTTGCTTCTCCTTTATTCCTGTTACCCCACCCATTTGGGCCCAGGCAGTCCTCATATCCTGTTCTATCTTTTCCGATATGTGCATTCAGGTTACCCATTATCAACACCAATTCATGTTCTGCTTTATCTAGTAGGTCCTGCGACTGCAGTCTGAATGCCACTCTTTTCCTCATTGTCACAACCCTGCTTTGGGATGTAGGCTGAGAGTGAGTGCCACGAGTCTGTCACTAATTCTGATGACATCCCTCGCTGTCTTTTCAAATATTTCCCTCGCCACAATTCCCACAACATTTCTAACTTGTCCTGCTCTTGAGTAACAAACTCTGGATCCCAAGCCAAGTGGCTTTGCTCACTGCCCTTCCATCTTGTCTCCTGGATGCATAGGATGTCCAGCCTCCTCCTTACCATCATGTCATCCACTTCCAAGGTCTGTCCTGTCAGTGAACCTACATTGTGTGTAGCTATTGTTAATTCATATTTGACAGGTGGATTGGTTTAATTGTGGGTACACACTGGCCAATAGGGGTACATACATCCCTCCCACCATTAACACAGGTCCATTGCATAGGTCAAATCCTCAACCCACTTATCACCAGCAAATAATCATGCCCATTTTTGGCCACATTAGTCAACACGACCAAATCACCTAAAGCCAATGTTTACCCTGACATAATGCGCAGTCTGTGATCTATGTTTTCCTAGCTAGAGAATACTGCACACCAAAGCTAATGCCCAAAGTGGTTGGTCTATACAGCTGTTCTACCAATAGGGCACCATCTAGAGTCTGTGCTGCTGCCTACAAATCCTTCCTGGTGAGTTTAAAGAGGAAGCAGTCATTATGTTTTTGGTAGGTGAGAGAAGCCCCACAGAGACACAGGTAAAAGAATTTGCAAAGTCCATACAGGTATTGGTCGGAGGTCAGGATCAAACCTTGTTCATGGGAAGCGAAGACCTTAACCATTATGCCAACTGAAAACTGAAACCATTAATATGCAACAGGAAAGTATTTTTGTTTTTTGTTTTATTTTAAATGATAGACCTCACCTAATTTTAAATTAGAAGTTCTTCATTAAGGTACGGGAAGTTCTTGTTTTTTTTTTTTTTCACCAACTGGATACATTTACAACAGACCTGAAATTCAACAAGTAGTGATGGGCGCAAACAGGATATCATATGTTGTCTCATGAATCATCTCTAATGTATCCTTTTTTATTTACCAGTAATTGTAGCATTAGCACAATAAGTCTTGTTCTGTTTTTTTTTCTTGTTACTCTTATTCCTAGTTAAAAGAATAGAATTATTTTGTATGTCATATGCCATGATTTTATAAAACATACTCCTTACTTATTCTGCTTCTCTACCTGATCCTCTATCTTTGTAATTGGTACAGTTTCTGCTGCACACTACCTGCTGTCACACAGTTCAGTGTGTTCCATATTTGTTATGTATCCAGTATGCACAGCACAAACTGTTAGATACTAGAACATGACGACTAACACAGTGTGCAGTTTTGTGCAGTCAGCCCATCCCTGAAGGAACAATACTGCCAAACCCATTGAAATTCTTCTGTTAATTTTTTACTTTATAAAACAGATGCAGTGAAGCATACTGAGAACAAAATATCTATTTACTGCATAAAGCCCATTGATCCATCAACTAACATGCAATTTTGTAACTTCCAACTTTTTTCTTCACTTATTGTGTCCGCCCCACCCTATGACAAAAGTTATTTCTAATCTGAAAGAAAATAAAAACACTCACTCTCAGGCTGGCCTTCTTACATAGTGTCTATTATGACACTAATGATATCCCATTATAGAAAATGGAGGTTCGTTGGTCTGCTGTTATTCATTCCAAGAAGGAATATATACACACTGTGCATCAATCCTTTTGTAGACTGCATTTGGATAAATTTAAGAGCTGGGGGAAAGGAAAGGACAGCAGATATGCTATACACACATGCTTAATTGAAGTTACTACAAATCTATACACTTACATGGAGTAATTTGTTCATTCCTTTCATGATCCTTTGACCTATCTGTGACTCTTTCTTGACCATACCTGTTCATCTTGGTGGTATTGAAGTAGACAGAACAATTTCAGGCACATCTTAAAACACCATCATCTGCAAATAGAGTATAAAATAATGGAGGAGGTGTATCATCACCTGGATCCAGAAATTATGGAGGGATAGCATTCTGTGAATCCCAATGGATGAGTAGCTCACTCGCTACCCAAAAGTCAAATGACAACAATAATAAAACACAAACTATACCAAATAAATTAAAATTAAAATAGAATACATAGTCTCCCTCTACTCCATCTGCATGCATCTTCCATTCTAAACATTTACTTTTCAGCCTGGAACTGGGCAGCCACATACACAGCCAATGCCAAGTACCCAAATATTTTTCTATTCTAGATTAATCTACTCCAGTGCATTCTTTTCCTTTAGCCGTTCTAATTCGTCCTAACACTCATGGTGAAGGATGTATGTACAGTAAAAGAAAACAATCATCTTTGTTTTGTTTTCCTTTCAAAATAAATTGTTCATTTGTTCTCTTTTAAGTAGTAGTTCTCATGTGCATCCATCCTTCTGCAGAACTGCCACATTCCCTTACAGACATACTACGTACATGGATGCATGCATACATACATACATAGATACCCTGTTAACCTCGCGTCTCTGACTGAAATGAGATGGGTTATTCCAAACTGAAATATAAAATAAAAGTTATGAGTTGCTATGTTTTTCTACACTAATAATCCATTCTATCTGTGACCTCTAGTGTGACACTAGGGATGTAGCACTAAAGGCTGAGATTGCAGTATCTTAGTGATTTCCCTTTGCCTGAGATAGTGTTATTTTTATATGTGAGTTAGTATGCATAAGTAGGTATATGGGGGGGCTACTTACATGCTGGGGTGCAGGGGAGGCTTGCCCCCTGGAAGAAAAGCTTTTGTGTTTAAACTGATAGTTTCAAACATGCTTCACATTGGAATGTTTCTGAGGTTTTACAATTGCTTTTCTGTGAGGCTATCACAAAATCATCAGAGTTTTATCGAGAAGGCATTTAAATGCATTGACTTTATCTGTCAGTTCATGTAGTCAATACATCTGTTCAAGTATTTAATGAATTATGTCATAAAAGTTAAAGTATGGCTTTGCTGTAACTAATCATGGTAGCACCCTATACTAAATCTCGAAAGCTGTGCCAAGCAAAATGTGACTGAGTGCTACTCTTCAGCACTGGTGCTGTGGATTGCCCATATGTAATGGTAGCTTTAAGATCCTTTTCTTAGTGGGGCATAATACGAGCAGAGTAGATAGTCTGTGGGGTATACGCAGAGGAAGCAAAAGGAAAAAAAAAAGAGAAATATACAAGTGGTGTGCATTTCTTCATATAACTAATGAAGTATTACAGTAATGTACTTGGAATAATATGTCATGACCCTGAACTACTAAAAATATACTTAGCTAGCATTTTTTTATTATATTTTAATCCATTTAACAGGGTTATCCCACTGGACAAAGTGGACCTTTTCGGGGGTGACTTAGGAGCATGTTTAGTTAAGTGACTTGCTCAGAGTTGCACTGGAGGTAAATGGAGATAGAAAGTGTCAAACCCTGTATCCCTCATTTCAGGAAGCAGCTAATTAACAGCTCAGAGTCTTAATTTTCTGCACTGACTGCCAAACTGATTTCTGGTATAAAGAGTAAAACATTCTGGCTTGCTAGACTGCAACAAGTCCTTCAGAATGTTACAATTGACTTTTTTCTTGATCTCGATCTATGAATATAGATAACTGTCATCCTAACTTTCTTAGAACTGTCTTAGCCTTTCATAACCAAGCCACTGATACACACTCGCATGCACACGAGCTCGTGCACCCACACACACAAAAAAATACACAACAGATGTAGCAGTCACATACACACACAGCTCCATGGGGTTAGAGCAGAAGACAATTATTTCATTTACATGTTGTGAATATCACACACACACACACACTCACACTCACACTCATACCCCTAACGACAACATGGCAGTGTATGTATATGTGTGTATATGTATGTGTATGTGTGTGTGTATATATATATATATATATATATATATATATATATATATATGTGTATATATATATATATATATATATATATATATATATATATATATATACACATACACACACATACACACATATGTTGACTCCTGTATGAGCCACATGCGCGCACACACACACACACACGACAACATATCACACACACAGGAGCCAACATAAGAGTCACACACAGACACACACACGAGACAACATAGCAGTCACACACACTGCTCCTCAGATTTACAGCCAGAGCCAATCTCTTAATTTATGTATAATAAGGGAAGTGCAAAATTAGCAAGCAAACAAATATGTGAAAGATAGGGCTTTCTATTATAAATATTATTATAGAATGATTTATAGTAACATATAATACCAAAGCAGAGCACATTGGTGTAAACAGGATCAAAGCTAAGGCAATATGGCAAACATTTGAAATTTCAGGAGCCTCTACAGCGAGTCTCAAAACACAGAGACTGAATAGCCAAATATACGGACTTACATATTCCAACTCCGAGATGGCCATTTCCCCTGAATATTCACTTTTCTCCATGGTATGGCCATCTTGGACCTGGTATATATAGGTTTGTGGTATCTGTGGGGGATTGCCCCCCCCCTACAAAAAAGAAGTTTAAAGAGGAAGAAAGATGTTTGATATTTGCTCTTCTCCTGCACTTTTGATCCCACTTTTTTGGTCCATCGTGACTTGGTATTTTAAGTGCCAACATCTGACTCGAGAGCCAGCTAACTGACTGATGCAATATAACTCAGCAATAAAACAGAACAGGAAAAGTAAGGAAAATGAAGGTTAATTGGGACGCTACTGGCACAAAATATGCAGCTGCAGCAGTAAATAAAACCAGAGCTGAATACAGCTGAGATTTTGGTGCTAGTTCATTGAGAGTTGCCAGTTGGTAACTCTCTCTACATGAAACAGCAACAAATAATTAGCTTGTGAAAAACACCACTAACAGTATGAGACGCATATGCTGGGCATTTATTTAGAGTCAAAGACTTTATGCTATTGGTCTGTTCTGTGCTTCATGAAGTCTCTCTCTCACTCTTCACTCTCCCTCATTTGCTCCATAGACAAGCCAATGAGAGAGAGAGAGAGAAGTTGTGTAACACAATCCAAGCCATAAAGACACGTATTATCAATGCGGTTCAGACTGCAAACTGACTAGTCTTTCTTTTGTTAATAGAAGGGGGCCAGATTTGAGCAAAGTTTTGCAGGCAGGATTGAAAGTGTCAATGTGCTTTATCTGGCCTGGGGTTCTGGTGTTAGACCACAGATCTTCATTATTTAAGTCATAAAGTTATTCAACATATTATATCATAGGTGTCACACAGAAAATGTATTTGCTGCTATGCAAGTGCCACTGATTATGTATGTAGAAAAACTGAAAATTGTGCAAAATGAAGACATCAGCTGAAGAAATACCTGCCAAGTAATTCAACAATAATATTGAACAGGAAAAAGGTATGTTAAACTAAATCAAATGTTATTCTTTTTGTTCTTAAAACTGCTTTTCATAAATCTTGTAACATGTGAAATGAACAATGTACAAAATAGCAGTAGTGAGTATATGATTGTTTTCAGTGGAAATGCAATGGAATCGTTAGACACTAAAACTAAATCCATCCATCTATCCTCTTCCCTTTTTCCCATTTTTGCACATGGGATTGGGGTGTCACTTCAACAGTGACAATCATCTCGAGCCAATGTTTACACCACCAGGTGACTAGCCCTGTCACAGTAGTTCATCCATGTCACTCACTCTAACACACACACACACAGACAATCCGATGGCCAATTTAGTGTCCAATTCACCTGCTGCATGTCTTTTGAGTGTGGGAAGAAACCATAACACCCGGAGGAAACCCACACAGCTGTAGGGAGGTCATGCAGACTCCGCAGAGAAAGTACCCCAACTGAGAATCAAACTGGAGAACCTCTTGCTGTGAGATGACGGCGATAACTGCTGCACCACTGTGGCTGCTCCAGCACTAAAACGAAATATGTTTTGAAAATTTAGATATTCGTTTTGGACTCAACCTCTACAAAGAAAAGCATTATCCAGATTTGAAGAAAAGAGGACATTCTACCCCTGACTTTTTGTACAGAGAAAGGCTGTTAGAATGAGTTACTGCCACACTTTTGGGGTGTGCAGTTGGATTTATTTGTTAACTTATCTAGTCATTAAAATGTATTAACCCGGTAAGTGGGCTAGCCACATGACCCCTTTTCAACTACAACACAAGCTCCATATGAAAAATAGTTAAAAAAAATTCACAAACAGGCTTTATATTAAAAATGTATAAGAGCATTTACAGCAGAATGACAATACAGCAGGTAAAATATTTACAATAGTTACAGGAAAATGTATTAGAAGACTTAATATTGCACCAGAAGTTTTAAATGCTATTGTACAGCATAATGTAAATACAGCAGCTAGCTAATTCCAATATAATAGTTATATTGGAAGTTATCCATTGCCTAAAAAGAAAATGCATGTAACTTCCTCTAGATGTTCTTTTCAGTTTTCTATCAAACCATCCAGTATTTTTGTGGTCTTATGCTGATGGGGCGATGATTTCATGTAGCTGGGCCAAGTTTAGTAAATGCTCAGGCTATAAAATAATTCATATATAATGCAAATTGCATGTATCCTATGGGGAAAGTATCTATATCCCACCAACTGGTCCTGTTTGTATTATACAAAACAAATTCATTCCAATTTCAAATGGAAAGTGTTAATGATTGCTCTGATCTCTGCAAGAATCGTATCTGAGTTGCAATCTCTTATTGTGAGCCAGCCCTATTTCATTTTCTATATAGACTAGGTTTGCTTGAGAGCTAATTCTTCTTTTATGCCTAAAGTGATATCCAAATTTACTTTAAGCCTGATTATCCATCTCTCCATCTTCTTTTCTCAACCTAAAATGAAGGAGAAAGGGTACTGAATACTGTGGATGTCCACAGGCAAATCGGGTACTATCCTGACAGATCTAAATCTTTCAGATCTTCAGATTAATTATTCATTCCTTGTGAAAGGTAAGAAAAAGTGACAACCTCTGTCAAAACATACTATTTACAAATGGTTGTCTAAAGCTATTACTTTTTGTTAAACTCACCAAAACAAACTAATCCAAGCAGGGTTAAGGCCCATTTTACTAAGGTAACTGCCCTGACCGTGTTCAAATGTCAGACAAAGCACATGGACAGGGTTTGTCCATTTTAAACATTTTATCTGTGTTTACAGACACAGGTGTTTGGGCACCTGAGAGCAGCTTATAATGTTGGCAATACATAATATGGGTGGGGATGGTTACAATACATAATCCACGGTGAGTGGTGTTCCCATTCAAAATTTTTTAAGGTTTGGGAGGGTGGCCTAATGGTTAAGGTGTTTGCCTTACAAACACAAGGTGCAGGGTTTGAATCTCACAAGGGATAATTGGCTAGGCTTAAAATGGCTCGCAAGGGCAGTTAGCCTAGTACTAACCTATGAACCTAAGTGGCCTTGGTTTCATCTATGGCTTTCTAGAAAAAGTTGGATTCTAGAAGTATTTTAGAAGCTGCTACATGGTCCTCTGTATATACTTTTACAAAGCTCTATAAACTTGATTCATTCTCTCATTCCAGATCAAGCTTTTCTAGGACCATTCTTCATTGGCTCCTAGACTTTTCTCTTTCTACCTTCCAAATGGAGTTAGCTACGGTAATCTACCCATATAGATAAGGCCACTGTATCAGTAATCGATATGATGAACATACTACAGTTGTGTTGAGTTAAACTTTCCATAATAGTAGATGTCTGAATGATCATTGCTGCAGTAGCTGCTCCCTCCCTCCATCCTCGTTTCTTGGTGTGTTTTTATTCCAGGGTGTGGTGTGAAAATTTATTTTTTGTTCCTAGCATTGTCCTTTCAGGGCTCCACCTCACTTTCCTTGCTTGCAGGAAAGCTATGAAGGGCTTTGTACTCAAAATTGTCTTTTACTCAGCTCAGCTTGACAGTTTGGGCACATGGAAGGTACCCTGAAGCTTTGGAAGCTGTCTGGAAGTTATATTTTTGACTGAGACTGAAATTGGTCCAGTGGTATCAGTGCTCTATCCTGGTTAACTAATTCAAAATAAAATAAATAAATTATGTCAGATTAGGTCTATAGAGTGGATATTGGTATTTCCAGGTTTATGAACATGCAGGAGGTCAAGCTGGGCAGAGTCATTATTTGCAGACCTGTAGGCCAGACACAGAGTGCAAAGTAGGAGTCTATAGCTGAGTGAATAGAGTGATTAAGGAGCTTATAGCAAGATCTTTTTGGTGAGCAAATGCTGTAGTTTTTGTAAATTGGCCATGTGCTAGGATATATACATTACAAAGAAGACATTATATTCTAATGTAAGCCTGATAAGTAAGGAAGACAGCAGAACAATAACTACCTTGTTTCTGAAGGATACTACTTTATTAATAAGTTGGGTTATGTAGGAATTGAAATGTGGTGGTCAAAGGAGATGTCATAGCTACACACAGCTTCATAGATAATTCAAGGCCAGTAAGTTTTACGACTATAAATGCCTTGCTAGTACCTTCCCTCATGCCCCACCTCCTTCCTCCAGGTGGGCTATACCTGTCAGTCTTGCAGTACATTTATTGCTACCCATTCAGTCATTAAAGATTGAGTGCAATTTGTTTTTAATTTTTTTCTGACAATTATGTCCTCAGTCTGTAAAGTACATTTTCTTGTTCCAAAAATTGTAGTTTTTACTTTTGCTACTTCAATGGACCTAAATTTATTAAATTTAATAAACTGGTGCTTCTGTCTGCTCAGTATACAGCAAACAGAAACTCGTGTTTCTGTTTTCTGTATGCTGAGCAACTGTCCAATTGTTACTGGATTCACTAAGAATCTTATCCTCTTCTATCTTACATTTGTTACCTTTCACTTAAATACAATTGTATTTATTTGTGGATTTACTGTCTAAGTGACTGCTGCATTCTGGTTACTTCATAGTATAATCTGTTGGAGACTGCAGAAAACATGCCAACTCACTATAGAAATGTTTCTTCTTACTATATTATATATTATACCATGATCCCCCCAAAACGTGCACGCTGATTGGCCAGCGTGCCCGTTGTAAATCGAGTTATACTAATGGAAAAGGTCCGATTCGACTTTTTCCATTAGTATAACTTTTTTTTTTAAAACACTGTCTCGCTATGTTAAATGGGTTTAACATAGCGAGACAGCTTGAAATTAAGCAACGGAGATCCCGTTGCTTATTTTAAAGCTGTCTCGCTATGTTAAACCCATTTAACATAGCGAGGCATTTAAAAAGCAACGGAGAAAGCAAGATCTCCGTTGCTTTTTAGTGTTCGCTATGTTAAATGAGTTTAACATAGCGAGACAGTTTTAAAATAAGCAACGGAGATGTCCGTTGCTTATTTTAAAACTGTCTTGCTATGTTAAACTCATTTAACATAGCGAAACACTAAAAAAAAAAGCAACGGAGATCTTGCTTTCTCCGTTTTTGCCCACAGCTCTGATGTACTGCGCAGGCGTGCAGTACATCAGAACTGCCGCGGATGCCAGACATCTGCGGAAGGGCAGTAAACAGGCATTATACTATGCCATTATTTAAGAAAAGTAATAGTTTCTTTTCTTAAATAATGTCATGGTATAATAGCAATAACCCACTTCTGGGTGTGGGTAATGCTAAATTTACCCACGGTTGGCTTTGTTTGGTCCCTCGGGCTTTGCCCTCGGGACCAAACCACGCCAACCGTGGGTAAATTTAGCATTACCCACACCCAGGCGTGGGTTATTGCTATAATCTATTGCATTATCAGAAGGCGGGGCTGGGAGACATGGTATTAGGAAGTAATTGATCAGGTGCTCAACATACAGCAACAGTTTATTAGCCTTAATAAATATAGGTCCACTGAAGTAAATAAAGTAAAAAATACATATTTTAGAATAAGAAGGCCCACTTTACAAGATGAGGACATAATAATAACAATCGTAAATGGTAAAAAACCCTTTCATTTGATCTTTAAGGTTATGATTAAAGGACAATAGTGAGTTACACTGCTTAACTTGCAGGTCAAGTTTATTACAGAGGTTTGGTTGACTCTAGAGTATAAACCTGTCCTACCACCATGTTTTATTTATCTGCTGATAAAGATTTAGGTCCCTAGTTCTAATATTGGTGGAAATATTGGACATGTGAAGATACAGGAAGTCCAGGACAATAATAATGTGATCAGTGAGATGGAGATCAAATCTGTCCAAAGGATATGCATTTCTTTGCATTGTGTTTTAGACCATGGCTCTGGCACCAGTTATTAGTTTATGTCAGACATTGTTGGAAGGTATTTATGTTATTGGGGAATTCTACAACTGTCAAGTTCAGTCATTTGCAAACGTGGTCCTCCAGTAGTTAACTTCAGTGAAGTAGATGCCAAGAAGAAGCAGATCTAGCACAGAGCATTGAGGAATACTGCTATTGAGTCCACATACAGACTAGACATATACCCTGATCAATGACACAGCTAAATACAGCTAAAGACAAAAATATTAGGACCTTTGCAAATAATACCATCTTCCATCAACAATTTATCTCAGTAAGAAAAATATGATTTCACCTCAGGTGATACACTAGATTGCTTTGACGGCCATCTGACATTGATGTAGTGATTAAGCTTTTGTGAAATTGGATCAGTTGTAGTGTGATCTCTGAACTTATCAAGTCTAGCGTTGGAAAAATTATGCACTGACATTACATCAAAGTCAAACGTTTCAGTATCAAGCTGTTCTGTGGAATTTTTGATGATCTGGATAAGGTATCAGCTAGATACAACAATTTGCCTTTAGTGCAGACCATTTTGAAATTGTACTTTTGTGACTTGGCCATCATTCTTTGTAATCTCACTGGAGTGGAATAGATATGCTTCTTTAGAATGGTAACAAGAGTTTGATTTGTTTCAATCTGAACAGCTCGACCATAAATACAATCATGAAACTTGGAACATGTAAAAACTATTGCCAAAAGCTCTTTCTCAATTTGTGCATAATGCATCTCAGTCTGAGTTAAGGATGCATAGGCTACTGGTCTGAAGAGCTTGGTGATTTGTTTCAATCTGAATAGCTCGACCAGAAATATAATCATGAAACTTGGAACATGCAAAAACTATTGCCAAAAGCTCTTTCTCAATTTTTGCATAATGCATCTCAGTCTGAGGTAATGATGCATAGGCTACTGATATGCCTTCTTAAAGAATAACTGCACCTAGAACAAATTTTGATGCATCACAGGAAGGAACAACTGGTTTGTTCACATCATAGTACCTTAATATAGGTGGGGTAGCAATTTTATGCTTAAGTTCATCAAACGCCGTCTGATGATCTAACCATGAGCATACAACATTTTTGTGTGTTAGCTCTCTCAAAGGTGCTGTCAACTCATTGAAATCTGGTATAAACTTGCCTAAATAGTTGACCATGACCAGTAAATGCTGTAAACTTAGCACACTGTTCGGTGCTGACATATCTAGAATTGTCATTTGTTTGGTAGGGTACTTATGAACAAATATCCTACGTAGGTTACTTCTGGAAGTCTGAATTTGCACGTCAACTGATTGAGCTTCAGATTTACTTTGTGTGCTCTCTCTAGAACTTTCTTGAGGTATCTGTCATGCTCTGCTTTGCCATTGCCTCCAACTAAGAGATTGTCTACTATTATGGCACAAGGATATCCTAAAAAAATTTGTTCCATTGCACGCTGAAAGACTTCACTTGCAGAATTTATTCCAGATGGCATCCTTAGGAATCAGTATCTGCCAAATGGAGTACCAAAAGTAGTTAAAAATGAGGATTTGCAATCAAGCAGCACTTGCCAAAACGAACTCTTTGCATCCAAAATAGAAAATACACTGGCATTCGGTATTAGAGCTGCAACTTTTTCTACTGTGGGCAATAGATGATATGGTCTTTTCAAAGTGCTTTGTTCAAATCTCTAGGATCAATGCATATGCTGATTTCGTCTGAGCCTTTCTTATGAGCAGCTGCCATGGACAACACCCATTCAATTGGTTCTATGACTGGACAAATCACACCTTGCTGCACCATCTTACCCAACTGAGCTTTGACTTTATTTTGCATTGCTATTGGAACTTTTCTTGCTGGTCTGACTACTGGAGTGACCTCTGAGTCTAACTTCATGGAATATAGAACTGGAAGTTTGCCCAACCTGTCATTGAAAACATCAGCATACTCTGGAAAAATGGCTTCAGAAATACTTGAACTTGGAACTGCACTCAAATGATGAACTTCTTTGGCAAAAGAAAGCAGATTCATTCTCAAACTGTCCTTGAGACCTAGTAAAGATTGCAGTGGTCATCGAACTATGTAGAACAATAAGTTGTAACAGTTCTCAGCCAAATAACATGAAAGCATTACTGAACCTTCAATATGAATTTCTTCATCTCCATACACAACAAGTCTCGTATTGCTGGTTACATTGAGTTGTTCCTTAGTTCTCACTTTTGCAAATGTCTCTGATATAGCATTACGCTTTGATCCAGTGTCTATCTTGAACTCTGTGGATTTTCCATTGATCCAAATCGTACAAAACACTTCACTCCTTGTTAATAAGTTGACTACATCAACTCTTCTCCAAGTACTAATACACCATCCATGTAGAAAGCTGACTGTTTTGGCTCTACTCAATCAACTTGCTTTTTTGCGTGACCTTTCTTTATAACTGAGTGGGGCTTACTTGATTTGCAAAACTTCTGGAAATGGTTCCATTTTTTTACACTTGTGGCATTGCTGACCAAATGCTAAGCACTTCTCTCTTTTGGATTCATGATTTGCACCATAATTGCTACAGTTAACAAAAAAGCTAGACTTGAGTTTTGCTGACTCACATCTGTGTTGCACTGACTTGGTGGTGGAGCTTGAACTTTCTGGAAAACCTGGGACCTTCTTTGGAAACCCTATGGCTACCCCTTTCTTAAGCCTGTTTCTGTTTGCATGTGCTGCATACTTTCTACGTTTGCTCTGGAGCTCTTCGAAACCATACTTTTGTCACTATGTCTTTCTGTCACCTCATGGATCTGACAAATCTCTATTGTAATGTCAAATCACTGTCGCGAGGGAAAATCTTTTTCACTGCAGCACTATTAATATCACACACAAGTCTGTCCTTTATTAGCTCATCTTTCAAATCAGCAAACCGACATGTTTTAGCTTTGTTTCTCAAGTCAGTTATATAAGCTGCAAACGTTTCCCCTGGTTTCTGATCTCTTGTGTAAAACAAATGCCTCTCTAATGTAATGTTCATCTGGGGGTTGCACATTACTCTGATCCTGCAGTTCAAACAATCAGGTATTCCCTTGATTCAGCTTGCACAACAATATGGTGGGCTGCAGCTTCACCTTCATACACTGCTGGTGCATATACAAATGAATGTTCTCTTTCTATGGCCTCAGATCCTGCTAGATTTAGCAACATGAATGCCCTGGTACATGCATCTATATCTGTATAAGGTGCTTGTATGAAAATATTGTACTCTTGTTCAAATATTCTCCAGTTCACTGTAATATTCTGATCAAATACAAGTGGATGAGGTCTTCGAAATCCGTCTGCCATATTAACACTTACCAGCAAAGGCTCTTGCAAATACTTATGAATACACACACACACACACACACACACACACACACACACACACACACACACACACACACACACACACGTGCATAATTAATTGGCATAAACACTGTTTGCTCAATGCTTTTGTACTTTGTACTTGTACTTTCTCTCTTTGAGCTTATTGGAATTGTGGGAAAGAACAACCTTGTAGTACTTTCTGTTAACTGGACCTAGCGAAAAAAACTTCTCAGGCTTCTTGATGCTCTGTTGCACATGGTAAAATAGCTTTTTAAATTTCTCGATGATTTGCTGTACTTTGCAAAATAGCTTTTTAGTTTTCATCAATGCTTTACGACATTTTTCAGGGCAGCTTTTTTAAACCTTTTGATACATTACGGAACTTTGTGGAAGAATTTCTCGGACTTTAGTGATGCTTTCTGAAATCTTCAATTGATGAAAACAGAAATGCTGAAATCATTTATTTTCGGAATTGGTAAAGGCAAAAATGCTAAAGTCCTTGATCGTCACTCGCTATGCTTGTGGAATCAGTAAAGGCAGAAATGCTAAAATCATTTGCTTTGAAATTGGTAAAGGTGAAAATGCTAAAGCAGTCGCTTAGAACTTTATTGATAAAAGTAGGCATACTATAGTCATGCACCATCATTTGTCAAAGTCATCAGTTTAAGAAACATTCGAGAACTTTATGATGCAACTGAGCATTTCACGAGCACTGTAATACTCTTGTAATCTTTTGTAAGAAACACCTTTTTTATCAATGCAAGAAACATATCAAGCAACTGTACAATGCAAATAAATTAAACTTCTGTTGCCCAGATTCAGTATCTTTTGAAGTATTTGCACTTTGCAAACAACCACATGCAGTACACTGAAATGTCCCACAAATGGCGGTACCTTGCTAGGCAACTTCTTACAGTACAAGAAGCACTTTGTAATGGCGGTACTTTGCAAATAGACACACCCAGCGCAAGAACTCTTCTTCAAATAACCTTGATTTGATTGGATTACATGAGATAGTTGCACTTTGCGCACAGTGAACACTTCGAAATACATGCACAGTAATAAGCGCACACTTTAAGCACCGTTACATACTCTGCGATACTTTGAATAACTTTAATTACGCTCTTGATATAGTGCGAAGTCGTAGTTATGCCCAAACATATCACTTTGCCCAAACACAAGCAGTGGCCTTGCTTTATTTTTGTTTCTGTGCTCTTTTTTCTTTTATTATTATATTCTTGCAGCTTGTTTAAGCCCTTTTTATGCCCAAAGTGCTTCTCATGTGCTCATTTTACTCTAAACATACCCAATTCTGCCTTAAACACATTCATTTTACCTTAACCATCTTCTTTAGTTAACAAACTTTTTGTACTTTCCAACCAAAAAAAAAAACACCAATGGTGGAAAATGTGTTGAAACTAAAAAACAAAAATAATAACCACACCAGTGGTACAAACAAGTCTCTGTTTATTCACCTGGAAAAATAAAGTGACTGAGCGCTTACATCCGTCCAAACACTGGGCATCATCAGAGTCACCATTAAAATACAACCACTTCCTTTTATATAAAATTCAGTCAAACAATTAGTTACATCATCAAACCTGCCTTCAAACACATTAATTTAAAGCACCATTACATAAAACTTAAATATCTGAAACATAATGACATTCATATATAACAAAAGTTTCTTGTTTAATTAAAATCTATTAAATTACAGTTATATACTCTATTAAAATCTATTAAATTACAGTTGTAAACTTTATTTCATACTTTCATTGCCTCCTGTTTTAACAGTGCAGCAATGGAAATTCCTTCATTTATACCTGGCTCATGCTTAGCATTTAATCTGAGCTGCCATTTTGTTTCTCTCACATTCACTTCCAATTTGATATTCCCACCCCTTTCGTTATGGTCTACCGTATCAATAATGAAAAATAAAAAATGTTTTGTAATTAATGCAAACATTACTGTGTGTATATAAAGCAATCTACATCTTTTTATTTTTAATGTCTCTCATATGCTCTCCTATTCTATTCCTCAGTTTCTGTGTGGTTTTCCCAACATAAAATGCTGGGCACACTGTGCAAGTAGCAACGTACACCACATTTCTTGTGTTGCAATTACAGTGCCCTGGACATTGTAAAGTCCTTTTGTAACCTTCCACAGAGAAATAAATTTGTAGTAAGTGCAAGCCCCACATTTGTACATTTTGGACTTATAATTATCTTGCTTCACCTTTTCACCAATTTCTAACATGTTTTTCAGATTCTTTCCCCTACTTTATTAAATAAAGGTGTTTAGATTAGGATATTTTTCTAAACAAGATCTTGATAGAAAATTTTGTATGGATGATTGTAATTTGGCTACATTCTATTGCCTTCCGAAATTGCACAAAAATATGATAAATCCGCCAGGTCGCCCTATTGTTTCAGCCAGTAATTATTTTTGTCGGAATATGGGCATTGTCATACATAATCATCTGTTACCATATGTGCAAAAACTTGAGTCCTATATTCGAGACTCTTTTGATTTTATTGATAAAATTAGTTAAGTTATTTGGACTGATAATATGTTTTGGGTTAGTATCGACGTTGTAAGTTTGTATACAAACATTAAACATTTAGATGGTTTACAGGCTTTACATTATTTTTTAGGAGATAGTCCTACTACCCATTTTATTATGGATTTAACCTCTTTTTGTCTCTCTAATAATTTCTTTAGTTTTAATGAAACTGTTTACCACCAGATTAAAGGAACAGCCGTGGGGGCATCATTTGCCCCCATGTATGCGAATTTGTTTATGGCTAAATTTGAATTAGAGTATGTTTATACTAATAAATTCTTTAAAAATTATGTTCTTTTTTATTACCGCTACATAGATGATTTGATTTTTCTTTGTAGCGGAGGTTTTGAACATATTTATGAATTTTTTTCAGATTTAAATAATAATAGATTTAACTTACATTTTGATGGCCTACAATTTGGTAATAAAGTTCATTATTTAGATATCTTATTACTGGGAGAAACAGGTAAACAGATTCAGACAACAGTATATCGTAAATTTTCTGATGGAAATCAGTTCCTTTATGGAACCAGTTGTCAGCCTTCACATACATTGTTAGCTTTACCTTATGGAGAAATTATTAGATTATCTAGACTGTGTAATAATGAAATAGATCTAGAAAAAATATTTATGATTGTATTATTATGTTTTTAAAGAGAGGTTACAGTATGGAGATATTGAATATATCTATTAATAAATTATTAGATAATAATGATAATAACAATGCTGATAAATTAAGGGTCAATTGGAATAGAGAAGATTATAATTTTTTGCCATATGTTAAAAATATTAGAAATACTAATATCAAGAATAATAACTTAAAAGCTTCTGATCAAGAAATTAAGGATATTTATTTTGTTACTACTTATAATATATTTAGTAATAAAATTTGGAATATTATTAAATATTTTTGGAAATTCTTGATATCTGATAGGAATCTTTATAAATTTCTTCCTAATATTCCTAAAATAGCTTTTAAGAGAGGTCAAAACCTATCAGATAAATTAATTAAGGCTTATTATATTCCACCTAGTGATCAGGTTTACTATAGTATACGGACATATGGTACTTTCGCTTGTGGCCATTGTAATCTATGTAAATATGTAAAGTTATATTTTGATAAAATTAATGGTATTGTTTATAAACCAAATAATGTTTTTTCTTGTAATTCTGTAGGTATAATTTATTGTATTAAGTGTCCATGTAAACTCTATTATATAGGGGAGACAAAAAGAAAATTTAAAACGAGAATGCAAGAACATGTTAGGGATATAAAAAGAGGTATGTTAGATAGTCCAATTGCTTCTCACTTTATAGAAGTTCATAATGGTAATGTAGATGTATTTGAATGTTGTGTTCTTGAGAAAGTGTTGGTTAAAAAAGGTGACGATAGGCTAATAAAAAATGTTTTGTTGTTTAAAGAAGCTATTTACATATTAAAATATAATACTATGTCACCTAATGGCTTAAATTTAGAAGTGAATTGGAAAAGTTTATTGTAATTTTATATAAAAGTAGTTTTTCTTAGATAAGCAGTACTAAGTAATGTATTGTTCTCTTTAAATTTTGTTATATATGTGATTGATCAATTTAATGTAATTGTTTAATTGATTGCAGTATTTATATGAGTGGGTGTGTTCTGTGATTTATGCTCATTGAAGGCTATTATGCCGAGGCGCTAAGCTGTATTAAATCTTTCTGTGGAACTGGCGTTGTTTTTTGGCTTTTGCCTCATCATTTCTTGGCGTTGTTTGTGATTGATGATGTAACTAATTGTTTGAATTTTATATAAAAGGAAGTGGTTGTATTTTAGTGGTGACTCTGATGATGCCCACTGTTTGGAGGGGTGTAAGTGCTCAGTCACTTTTTATTTTTCCAGGTGAATAAACATTGTACCACTGATGTGGTTATTATTTTTGTTTTTTTGTACTTTATACTTGCCTGATAATGTGGTTTGTGTCCTTGTAATGCCCTTTCTTGCCTCTTTGCATCAAGTAAATAATTTGTATTATTTTATTACCATTGATTCTTTCTGGTTGTGTTTGTACTGTTTTTTTCTCACTTTTACCTTTGCTGTCTTCTTTACATCTCATGGCTTCAAATGTTCTTCTCTTTTCCATCCTGGTTCTGACACCATGTCGCTTTCATGTTGGTACACGAATAAACGAGTCTTAGTGGGTTCTGTTTATGTAGCTTTATTCTATACAAACACATCACTGTAAAGGCTTATTTACTATAACTGAGTAACTTATATACAAACTAACAACTGCGATCATGCATGCTTACTCTCTGGCTGCTTCTACAAAATGGCACTAGGGTTGCACGTGCCTGGAATTTATACGTGCACATACAGCCACACATGCTTCTTAAAGACATAGCACACACATTACATTCTGATCTACATATAATCTCTACATCTTCAGCACCTTAATCATCTCCAACACTGTTACATATTACATGAAAAAGATGTCTGGCTTTCAGACAAAGCATGTTCTAGGAATATTTTCTAGGAACTGTGATTTTTAGTTTTTATTCCCAGTACTGCTCAGGTGCCATTGCTAACTACAGCTCAAAGCTGTTTTTTTTGTTTCCCTTAAGGTTTGCAGACAGGCTGCTCTATAGTGCTGGAGCCCTAAAAGAGACTGTGTAGTTTCTTACAGTGACTCTATCTCTAGGTGCATCTCTAGTAAGGGGGCAGAGCTGATGACCTAAGTTAAAGGTGTAGGCAGGAGTATGCAGGCTGCATTTCTGGTAGAACATACAGTTCTTCAACTGTGCTCTGTGGTTCCATGGTGATTTAAAAATATGTCTCAGCCTAATGACCTTGTTAAAAACATATCATCATTGTTAAAATGACAATATGTATTTTTTTATACATGTAAATATATATATATATATATATATATATATATATATATATATATATACTTGTTAATAATTGCACATTTCTGTAATGGCATTCAGTTTCTTAACCAGGAAACTACAACTTTCAGCATACGTACTAACTAAAGGAATAAAAAATGTCTCTCGTCTTTTGGGTTGCTGATTTCACTACAGTAAGAAGGTAACCAAGTGTGGCAAATTCCTTTAATTAGTAATCTGACTAATGGATACCTAAAGCATGGTGTTTCACCTACTTAATAATCAGCTTCCACAGTTTATTAAATACTTCACACAGTCTGTTACGTGTACAGGCAGCAGTCATAAGAAGACCTGTCTGCGCAGTTTTTCTAACAGTGTTCTCTACTTCCTATGGCTTCTGCAGTCTGAATGTTATCCCCTGAGGTCACATTCTTTGTAGTTATTAATGTTTGGAGTGTATTATATATTCAAGTAATCCCTAATATTTTTGGGTCATACGTCTAAAGCTGCATCAGTTCAGTGATGCATTTGTATTAATTTATATTACATTACATATTGGTGATGCAGGAAAAGGTGAGATTGTTTATCTGAGCTGCCTTTTATGTGCAGGTAGCTCCCTGTAACTGCCCCACTCATGCCTTTTTTCTTTGCTCATATTCATATTTGAAGGCACCTGTGGTGTTTCAGTCCATCATTCAGGACTCCTCTCACATGCGGCATTAAGAAATGCCTTCTCCAGGATCACACTGCTATTTCTGGTCCCTGTATTTTATAAACAATGGCATTTGGTAGCTACATAATCCCGAACAGGAGACATAAGTGTTTCAGGAATTCATTACATTTCTTCACAGACCTAGGACTCTGTCAGTACTACTATACGTCCTTTTTTTCAGTCTTAGGAGTGTAAAAGTAAAATAAATGGTAACCTATTTCATTTCAACATCAGTTTCCTGTCAATAGTGATACTGCAGTTTCTTACTTTCCACCAAATGAATGCCTTTACCCA
Source organism: Protopterus annectens (assembly GCF_019279795.1). NCBI lineage: Eukaryota > Metazoa > Chordata > Ceratodontiformes > Protopteridae > Protopterus > Protopterus annectens. The sequence continues at coordinate 216,883,316 of NC_056747.1, read as the reverse complement.
GAATAGATATCAAATCAAATTCTGCACGTTCCCAATCAGAGAACTGAACTGAACACACTTACCTAAGATAGCTTGATAAATAAATAGATAGATAGATAAACAAAAGATTATTATGAATATTTAATTAACTCTGAGAAAGGAAGGCTGTTTTTACAGCAAGTATGCACAACAAAGCATTCCTGGTAAAGAACACAAAGAAACCACAATTATTTCAAAAGTGTTCTTAGAAGAGCTACACTGCTAATTTAATATTCAGATCACAAGGAATCAGTAGGGTGTCCTTTTCAGTTGAGACAGGCTCTTTCATGACAAAGGTCTCTCAATCAATGACTATTTATTAATTCTGTGAAATGCTATAACATCTATGCTACTTGTAGTAAGACTGAGAATCATATGAATAACTCACGCATACAAATCCTTAAAAACAAAACAGATAAAAAGTAAAGCTATTGCATCCACTCATTTGTGTAGCTAGTGACAAATCAGTTGCCCTCTTCCAATATGCCTACCTTCCATCAGCTTGAATACATCACTTGTGTTCCTTTCCATCTCTTCTTTACCAGTTTTTTTTTCAAAGCAACTCTGCTTTTAACTCTGAGAGGAAAAAAGTCATCTGACAGTCATGCCTGTTATATCACTACTTCTGCAGTTGTATCTTCTAGAAAGTCCTGAAGAGAGTAGTACAGATTATTGATCCATCCCTTCCCTTCCATGGAGAGTACATCTTCAGTGCTGTCCGCCTATGCCCATGCCCAAGTCAGCTATACTTATAATTACTTCTATGCCCTTCTCTGCATGCTTTCAAATATATATTTTATTTTATTTGTTTACTAACTTGGTAAGCCTTTTGTGCATAATTGCTTTTTTCAGGGGATGCCTCAGGAGTATTGTCTACTTATACAACTTCTGGGACTCGCACGGTAGGTGCAGTGCAGGTGTTGAGAAGTGCACTCTTAGCAAACATCAGAGACTGAAGCAATACTATTAATTGTGTCATGACTCAGGAATGGTGTCTGTTCCTTTTAACAATAGTAAGAAAAGTTATTACCAAGAACTGGAAAAGTGAATCTACTCCAGTTATGAAAGAATTTGTAAGCATTGCAACCAAGATTTGTCAACTAGAACTTATTACAATCAAGGAGAGAACAACCAGAATCACTTCTTCCTACAACACTTGGAAGAAACTTGCCGAACTGCTAAACTAGCAGTTGACAATATTGAAGTAATTGTTAGTTTTTGCAGTCTTTTAGATTTCTTGTCATACAGTAGACACCTCTGTAAATAGTTGTTTTTTGTTTTGCTCTTATAATTGTTTTTCTTTCTTAAGTTATGTTATTCTATACATTCCAAATGTTATCAATTGTTATCTGAATGTTAAAAACAGAATAAAAATATTTGAACAGGAATGGTGTCTCTTCCTGTTATGGTATTAGAAATCCAAAACAGCTGCAAAAAAAAAAAAAAAAAATAGGCAAGTCAAGACTAATTGTGCCAAAACCAGGAGATAACACATTCAGAAATGTACAAAATACTCCATTTGATGACTAAACAATTTAATCTATACAATGGAAAGATAATATCAGGTTCTCTTGAATCTATCCACATTACACATTTCAGAATTCTGTTAACTTTGGTCAGTGCCCTTTCTTGCTGGTCAATGTCCTTTCTTATAGACAGAAAGATTTGTGCAGCCATAGCACTCAAATCCTTCACCATCAATGTTCCCCCAGGATTTTCTTCAGCCTCTCTACAGAGTTTTATTACTTACTACAAGGATTATTCATTCTTGTGAAAAAACACATTTGTGAACACAATCCACAAAATAAATGAATACAAAATTAGGAGGAAGGAACAGGCTACTTGCAGAAAAAAACCTTCCTCCGAAAACACTACAAAACACAAATTTTCTTGTCCAAGAATGCTTTCTTTGAAATGAGAAAGTCTAAGATTTAATTGTATTTAGCTGCAAGGTTATGGGGCAAACGAGGTAGATGGGAGGAACAAAGGGGGGAAAGAGAAGTTCAGTGTTTTCATATCAAAGTACTGCTTTCTATCAGAAAATACTATTTTCAGAGAATTGTACCTGAAGAAGTCTCTTTTGGAAAGTTGCTTTTTCTCGAACTGATGTGTACAACACGATGCATAATTTTACACTTTTTGGGACTACTTACCTTATCTTTCTACAATACAATCCTAAGTTTATAAGATCAATTTTTAAAATATGTCCCTACTTTTGGGCTGTTATCCCTCCATTGATTTAGGTTTTGTCCAGATTTCTTGAGCTTAGAGGTTGAGAGGTATGGGAAGATTGTTCTCCTCTCCTATGGAATATACTGTCCAGCTGGGTAATGCTAATTAGGTTCATGTCCTTAACAGTTCCAGTATAAACATTTTCATCCATAATTCACTTAATCTAATGGCAATTTCAGAATAAAATAATCACGCTCATTAGGAGAACAATGTATGGAGGTATGTGCAAAAGGATAACAACTTTGAAATTTAAAATTAATATATCTAACTTTGAATAAAAGAAAGCATGTATATGTATATATGTATGGGTCCCCTTCACGTGGTTGACATTTCTGAAAGTCGAAGACCATATGGCCGAGACCACATGATCGACTTTTGAAATGTGATCATGCAGGAAGGGCATCTCCGTACACTGCAGAATGGAAAGAGTTCCATCTTCTGCACTGTAGTGGGATCTTGAAGTCGATATTTAAATTTCGGGGTGGAGGGGGGCGGAGCAGGTGGGCTTACCCCCCTGCTAGAAATGTTTTGGTAAATTATTGTTGTGTTTTTTTCTTTTTGTTTACATGATCAACATTTTAAAAGTCGATCATATGGTCTTCAGCTTTGTGAAATGTCGATCATGTAAAGTAGAGCCATATATATTTATACATATATAGATATATATATATATATATATATATATATATATATGTATGTATGTATGTATGTATATATATATATATATATATATATATATATATATATATATATATATGATAAATAGGAATTTACTAGGCTATTGGCCCTGATAAGCCTAACCAAGAGCTTAGCCCATGTTTAGACAAGTCAGCACCCAATGCCCCTGTCCAGCAGGGACACGGGTGGAATCCCATGGATGTATTATATAGAGGCAGGGAAATTTACACAGGGAATTCCATTCTTCTTCAGTAAGTGTCGAGGGATCTTAAACATGCATCTAAACTACCACTATATCAAGCAGATGGAACCTCAACTTATTGTTCATTCAAAATACAGTACCACTGGGGTGCAGGATCTCCTTAATGCCACACTAAAGTTGCATTATTAGAAAAAGAATTCATTCATCATGCACCTGGTGTGTGGATAGAACTAATAGTTATCTTACCTTACTGGCTTCATAGACAAATGAGCAACCTACTAAATCACTGGTGCTGACAACTGATTATGTTAAATACTGGACAGCAGAAGTAGACCAGGATTCTGAACTAATTATTTCCTCACTAGGAACAATGGGGAAAATTCTAGCTTGAGAATGGATGGGGACTGACAGAGATAATAGGACAGGTAGGGCACTAGATGAGGGAAAACATAAAAGGAGATGATAGCACTGAGAGAGAACAAGGAATAAAACCTGCAAGACCCACCACTCATGATATTCAGATGCCAGTCGTTTCATCTCTTCAATTGACTCCTGAGGGATGGAGATATTTTAAAGGAATGGAAACAAGCTACACTCACCACCTTTATCTAAGAGCAGATCAAAGATCAAGTTTGGTAACTAAAGGCCAGTCAGCCTTCCACCTGTGATTTGTAAATTGCATGGAGAATAGCCTGAAGCCAGCATTAACCAATTTTCTGGACTCATAGATAGAAACCAGCATGTGTCCATAGCCAACAAACCATGTAAAGCTAGTTTCATCCATTTCCTGCGTTGGTAATGTAGGAGGTATATGGAGGCAAATTAATGGATGTGGTCCCCCTGGAATTCTGAAAGATCTTTGACTTCAAAAAATAATGGTATAAATTTGACAATGTATGCAAGTATGTGGAGAAACTGCTTGAAGACAGGATACAGACAATAGTGTTGAGTGCCAAAATCTTTTTGTAAAAGGATGGACTCAGTAGGGTATCATAGAGGTTGGTGCAGGACCCTGCTTTTTTCCCATGTGCCCTATGTATATATTTCAGACATGACACTGGGAAAAAAAGACAGCAGAACAAATCTCTTGATGGACAACATCAAAATGGGGTGGGGGAGAGGGAGGAGAAAGTGAGGAAAAGAATATAATGAAATATTTGTTATTTATTTTATTTTACATTTGTTTACCAGGAAAGTACAACTGGGTATGGATCCCATTTTCAGTGGAGGCCTGGGGAGAAAAGCTCCACAAAGATTAGTAAAGCAAATACAGTAAATGCAATGCGCGTGTTAATAAACTACAGTACGGTCAAAACGTTAAGGAACAGTTTCAAGGCCAAGTAAGGAGCAAAAGGTAAATATACTATAAGGGGCACAGTGTGTTACAATAAAGAATACAGTTGAAAGGACGTTTTGTTCAGTCATTTGGTTACATTCATCAGTGGCTAGTACAGTAAACACACATTGATTAAGAGTATAGAAAGGAGTTTGTTGCAAGCTTTCATAGACAGTTAAAGTATGATACAGTCTAAGTGAAGCTATCCAGAGTTAGAACAGTTACATAGCCAAGAACTATGTAAATGAGACCAGAGGAGTTTTTTTGAAATTATTTTTGTTTTCAGTGGTCCTAATATCTATAGGGATGGTATTCCATGCTTATGCAACAGAAACGAAAAACGTCCCCAAAGCTATTGTTTCTTTTGCCTGTGTCAGCCAGTGCTTTATTGGTGGGTCTTAATAGGCTTTAGAGTAGATATTAAGTAGACCTTGAAGAACAGAACCTCTATTGGGATAATATAGAATTTGGTGGGCTATTGTAAGCTGGTTATATGTGAGGTAGGTTGAGTAATTCTAGCTGGATTGCTGGATTGCTATGTAGTGATGTGTCCTGAAGGGTTAGTCAGTAGCAAACCTAGCAAACCTAGCCATTTTATTGTAGCAGTTGTTTAGTTTGTTACAGTCTAGGTTGATGAGTATGGGGGAGTCATAGAGAAGTGTGGATAGTAGGTAGGTTCTTATGATGGGCCTTTACTGTCACTGGTGAGGTACTTTTTGCATCTATATAGGGTTCCGAGTTTTTTATGGAATTTCTTTATTGTCTGTGCAATGTGCATATCGAATTTCATGTTATCTATGATAACCGCTAGAAGTTTGGTGTGTTGCACAGGTGTGATAGGGGTGTTATTAGCTGAGAATATTGTGAATGGTGGTGTGGGGTCTAAGGGTCTAGTGGGATAGAATATCATTAGCTGTGTTTTATTGGGGTTAAGTATTAGTTGAGAGTTGGCTAACCAGGTTTCAACAGTGGTAAAGGACTCGTGTCAATTCCTGGAGTTGAGAGAGTGATGGGGTGGAGCAGATTAGAGTAGAGTCATCAGTGTATTGGACTAGAGTGGCATGCTGGGTAGCTTTGTGGAGCTGGTTGGTGAATGCGTTGAAAAGATGAGGTCCAAGAATGGATCCTTGGGGACTACTAGGATGACAGGTAGGAGGGGGAATAAGGAGTTTTGCCATTTTACTGCTTGTTGTTGGTTGGTTAGTGGCTGAGATCTGAGGGAGTAGAAATGAGTTTTGGATGAGAGTGAGTATTAAAGGCCTTGAAGAGATCTAGGAATACAGTGGAAACCAGGTTATAATTGTTTCAATGTTGGTTTACTGTGTTGGTAAAGCTAATAAGGGCTGTGGTGCTACTGTGATTGGAACAGAATCCATGCTGGGTGTTGGTTAGCAGTTTATTATTGATGAGATAGTGCATTATTTGGGAATGTATACCTTTTTTGATGATTTTAGATAAGGGGGATAGAATGGCAATTGGATGGTTATTAGATTGTTCCACAGAGTTATCTCCTTTGTGGAATGGTATTATGTGTGACATTTTCCACAGAGAAAGAATGTGTTGTGATAAAGAGTGGTTAATGAGCGTGGAGACTGTGTAAGATGGCTGCGACCTTTAGATATTCTGCAGGTAATTTGTCAGTGGCCAGGGTTGTGGATTTAAGCCTATTTAGGTATTTATATATTGTGCTAGTTGGGACAGGCTGTAAGGAGAAGAGCTTATGGTCTGCTGGTAAGGAAGATAAATATAAGTTAGCAGTGTGATCAGAAAGGTGGCAGCTTTGGGTCAGTATAGATAAGCGAAGAAAACTACACCTTAGAAAATAAAAGCAAGAAGTAAATTTCAGTCTGGAGTGGGGAATAAATCTCTATACTAGAGAACAGCAAAGGGATCTGGGGTAAAAATCAAGAATGGCGTAAAAGGGAAGCAGCTGTAGCTAACAAGATGATGGGCTGCTTTGCAAGATGGATAGATTAATGCTGCCCCCAAACCAAACACTGGTGAGATCCCAGCTACAGAACTGTACCCAATCCTGTAAATACATCATAGAAAGAAAGACACAGATGTGCTAAAACGTATAAAGGAAAGCAGCAACGCAATAAGGACAGCAACAGCAATAGGTAGGAAGAAACACTGATTAACGAAGCAGTGGAGAACAGAGTGACATTTTCAAAATTATCTTTTTAAATGTTATCAGTAGTGTCCTGGCACCTGTTGCATTTATGTACAGGTAGGTTTCACATTCTGGTTAGATTTTGCTTGATAGTGTCAAAGAATTATCAGATGGTGAGCTGATGGTATAGCTGTACAGAGTTTCTGTCTCTTGTGAACTTTTAAACAGGTGATTACTAGAGTAATGATTCTAAAGGGTCTTTTTAAGCCTAGCCATGCTTTCCAATTTTATTGGACAAGGTTTGTCTAATCTACAAGACTCCTGTATCCATAAGATGCACTGACAGGGCAATTAGACCTTGGTCATAGTTGGAAGACAAACAGTTGCATGTTTGTGCAGGTTTCTTAGAGCACAGAAAAAATGTCATGTGCAGGAATGGTACCTATTTTGTTGATTTATAATCTTGAGTAATGAAGGACATGGCAGCATCTTAAAAATATCTTATTTATTCATATTGATCATGCATTTATGGAGATTATTACAATTATGCAGCAGTCCGGGGCCCTAACCCTGTTAGATATTACCTGATACTGTGAGAAGGTAGGAATAGTTGTGGTGTGACACCATATCAGTGTGGGTTTTATCTTTTTTCCTTTGCACTTTTAAATAAAACTACAAGACTCCTATAACAACATGAGTTTTTGACTTGGAATGATCAGATTGCACCCACATTTGAAAGATAAGCGGTATAGTTTTATTTTCAGATCCAGTCCCCCTCTGACTAAAAGCCACAATTTCAGCTGTTCTGTTGCCCCATTCAATAGCACAAAGGTGACATCCCTATGGCTCAACAATTTCCCTAGGTGTGAGAAATGCCATCATCCATAGGAGTGTGGAATCAGGATTTTATCTGCCCCCTTTTTCCCCAGATATGCCCAGAAACATCTGATTGTTTGGAATGCAGTACATTAATGTGAGTAGCATCACCCTTTTAATGAATGTTGTGACTCTCAGAGATGCCACCCCACCTTGCAACAAGCACCTATGAATATATTATATCTGTTGAGGAATATAATAATCAGGGTGCCCCCTGGGGATGTGACCCAATCCCTTCCTCTTGAGAGAGGCAAGGAAACATAACCTCTTCATTCCCCTAGTCCCCATCACCATCTTCTTTAGTGTTTTAGCTACTTATTGAACTGGGGTGCTTAAGCTGCAGTCAAGGAGTCATCCCTCTATGCCATAGACCTTGCTAAAAATCAAGACTTGGTAGGCAGGTTGGAGCCTAAAAGTTCCCAAGCTTGAGTGGCACCTTATAAACAGACAAATGTGTACATAGAAATCATGAGAAGATTCAGAGGTTCATAGGTAGGTACTAAGCTATTGGCCTTAGGGCCTATATAAGCCTAGCCAAAAAGGTACCCTGGCTTTCGCCACCCAAGAAAATTATTTTCCTGTGCCCCTTTTGAGCAGAGCCACAGAAGTGATCCCTTGGGTGAATTTCCTATTTCCCATCCAATCATCAAGATTATCCTTGAAGAGTGCTAAATGAGGAGCTTTATTTGATATAGATAGGTAGTTTGTTCCAGAGTATGGTAAGCCTTTGGGACAGGAATCTATCCCTCCAGCATGTTCTGTTTATTGTGGTGACAAGGTTTAGGTCCCCTAAAGTGTGTAGCTTGGAGGGATTAGGATTTCTTTAAGTGGAGCATGTCCAACATCTCTGGGTTTGACATAGCTTTGTATGTTAGGCAGAGATCACCTCTGAGTAGGTAATATGCAACGGAGTAAAGCTGGAGTTTTTTGAGACAGTCTGCAGAGGGCATCTGTTTGAGGCCAGTAATCCTCTTTGTGAGGTATTTCTGCGGCCTTTCCAGTTGTTGTAGATGTCTTGTGAGGTACATACCAAAAGAGATGCTGTATTCTATAATGGATCTAATGAGTGATGAGTAGAGGGGAACAATGACCTCTGTTTTCCTGGATGAGAAACTTTTTGTGATGTGGTGTGCCACGTAGAAGGATTTCCTGACTACTGTGGCAATGTGATGTGTTAAGTAGACTACTGCCTATGTGGTACTTGAAGGGTACAGAGTTTTTACCAAAAGGGATGACAATGCACTTTTTGGCGTTGAGCTTGAGGCCATGGCTTTGACACCAGGCATCTGTCTCAGTAAGGCCCTTTTGTAGGATGCCTACATCGTTAGGAGTTTTGATTATGGCTCCTAGTTTGCAGTCATCTGCAAACTTCATTAGTCAAAGACCGCCTGTTTTAGCCTGTACTTCAGAGAAGTAGATACCAGACAGGAGAGGACCCAGGACTGAACCCTGTGGTACTCCACTTGTCACTAGTCTGAAGTCAGATTTGGAGTCTGCTACTTTCACAGTGTGGGCTCTGTCAGTGAGCCACTTGGCAACCCATCTTGTGACATAGGAATTTATACCTAGTTTAGTGAATTTATCTGTAATTTACAGAGTGGGGGATGGTGTCAAAAGCCTTGGCGAGATCTAGATAGGCTGTGTGAACCACCTTACCCTCACCTACGGCTTTGGTGACCGCTTCAAAGAAGTCTATCAGGTTTAGGAGACATGATCTGCCTTTTGCAAACTCGAACTGGGTGTGGTCCAGAGTTTGGAGATTACCACTGTTATTGTTTATAAGTTCCATGATGATACATTCCATAGCCTTGCAGACCAGGCTCATCAGGCTAATGGGGTGGTAGTTCCCGGATTCTGTGGTGGCTCCCCCTTTGTGGAGTGGGATAACCATCGCTGTGCACCATTCAGTGGGCACAAAGCCTGAGGAGAGGCTATGATTGATAAGGTGTGTTTCCATGCTGAAGTGACAGGCTGTTGCAGGAAGTGATTGACAAAGAGGTAAGCTGATGAAAATATTGAGGTAGGTGTTTTATATATATATCCATTAGCGTAGTGCATAGCTGCCCATAACACTCCAAGTAAATGACCCAATTGTCATAGGTCTTTTAAACAATATTTACATTTTAAAATACACAATGAAAGACTTTATTACAGTCTTAGTATCAGTGGAATAAGTTTTGATCTAGTGCATTATGAACTCATAAATAGAGAAAGACACTTGTTTCAGTTATAGTTTAGGGATAAAAATTATATAGAACATAAATTATTAAATTGTTTTTGCTATTACCAAGTTTTATACTGTGTTTTCCAGAAACATGCAGCCAGTATTACTCAAAAACTGTATGAAGTATCATAAGTTTATTATGAAGAAGCAATTTTTTTAAAAACACCAGCAAAAGTAGATTTTGATTAAAATCATTTAAGGCTGTTTTATACTTTTTTCTTTTTTTTTTTTAAAGAGGGCTATGTTTCTCTCTGTCTTTTTATTTCAGTATTTTGATCTTACCCAACTTTTCCATTTGGAACAGTGTGGTGTATTTCCATAGTCTTGGCTTAACCCCTAAATTATAACTGTGTTTTCCTGAGCTATAGTAGCCAATTTTGGGTCTCGCCTGAAAAGAGGCTACTTGCCTAGTGGGACTAACCTGGTTAGCAAATGATAAATGAATAGAAAAAAATTACAGCTAGAAGGAGATGATAATTGATAGAGTGGGAACCAGTTATGTTGACATAATTCTTCATGGTGGAACATAACATATGGAAAAGAGAGATGAGGTGCAGTTGAGGAAGCGGTATGAATCTGCTTAACAAATCACAGCCCAATGAATGCAAATAATAACCAGCCAGCCCAAATCTTCCCCCACTGAACTTCTCCCATCTATCTTGGGTATAACCCTACTGTTGACCATGCTACCTGCTACAACCTCTCTCATGCTCCCCTGATAAGCTTGTTTCTTGTAACATGGTAAGGCTAACTCCTACTATTTCTTATTTTATGTAAAAGCATTCTTTTTGTGTAAGTGTTCTCCAGTCTAACTAGTTGGTCTTGTGATTGTTTGTCAGTGAATTACCTTTGTTGCACAGTCAACCTCCCATGATTAATTGCTTTCTGTTATGTATTGCGTTTGACCAGCAGTTGCTTTGTTTCAGACGTCAGTGTTTGGGCAAGTAGCTGCTTTTGTGAACTGCACCTTGGTGATCATCTGTGGGTTTTTTCCATGTTGTGCTTGATTGGCAGCATTGTTTCAGAAAATGTTTATTTTTAAATTCAGCTTCTGTCCTATATTAAGTCTTGCACAACCCCACTTAAATCACACCTACTATAATTTATTTAAGAAGCAGTCTTTCTAATTTCAGTCTAAGTAACCTCATCTGTTGCTCATATAAAACCATTTAGCCTTCATACTACTCAGCATAGCTACCCTCATTTGGTCTCCATACTACTCATCATAGCTACCTTCGTGTATCATCCATTATCTTTTTCTTCATATAAGTAACCTCATCTATTGCTCAAATATAACCTTTACATTTGCACTTAAACAGCACTGAGACCCATCTGATTCAGATTCTTCCTTAGGCAGCCTGTTAATACCAGGAGTTTTGAGACATTCCAGAAAATGCCTCATGTTTACTGCCAACCAACTACTACTATCTCATAATTGTACCTGTGACAGATCAGATATATAAATGGTGGCTAATCTCTCAATTACACATAGTGTCAGTAAACACTACATAACACAACAACTATGCATGTCAAGAGGGTTAAAATGTTTTGCTGAAGCACTTATAGCACCCACCAAGCAAACCTCACCTACACAGAAACACTAGTGTAACTACGCCCACATCTACACTACTTCTAATATGAATCACCCAGACATCAGGCCTACACCCACAGGTCCTCTAGGTTTGAAATGTATTTTAGTAAATTCCTAATTATTGATGATTCCACTGCCATTCCCACAGACATAACTTTCTCCAGGCTAGCCATGGTAACTGCAAGTTTTGAACAGAGCTATCACATAGTGGAGGGTCCAAGTGAAGATGTGATTGTGGCATGTTGCATTGTACTTAATAGCAACAAATAAACAGTGTAGTAAAAAAAAAGCTTAGGTTTCACTTATGCACTATTTGGCAACAATGAAAATTGCCAGTGTATGACTGCTTGGACAGCTTTTTACCAGCACCTTAATCTTGTCAGTAAACTCCCTCATGAAATAACCTGATGTTTCTGAGATTTGGCCATTTATGTTTATGCATTCTGAATGGTAAATATCCATGCATGACACTTAGGCACAGAGCTGGTTTTAGGGATGTAGAAAACTCTGTCTAGCTTTGCAGGACCCCTAATGTAGTACAGTTGCTTTTCTCATTTCACAGCTTTACAGCATTACCACCTCAGTTGCTATACTGACCTTTTCATCTTTTCCATGTTAAGATTATACTCAAAACCTCCACTGCTGCCTCCAACTAATCAGTCTAAATTAATCTGCCACACCTCTTCAAGCTGTTCTCATTTCCAAAAATTACATTCACCTAACTTATATCTTGCTCCTTTCATAATTACATAGCCTTCTAACTCCACTTCTTGACCTCAGATATAACCTATTCTTTTCTTCACAGTTCTCATGTCTTTTTCCAGGTTAATCTAGGTGGCAGGTAGGCTACCTCTAACTATTTCTCCATGTGCTCCACTCATCCTCATGTTCTTTTGCCTCGGTAGCAGTTAGGCTTAATGTTAAGAAGAGGCTTAAAATGCCTAACTATGAAAAGGACACTTTGACATTAAAGCAGGCCTTCATTTACCTCATCAGTGACTGGGACAATGCAGAATAAAATTTGGCAAGAGCTGTGGTGCAGAAGTTGACTGTGTGTTTCAGTTATTTCTTCAATGTTTGTTTAAAGTTATAATGTATGAGTTAAAACAAGTATGTATGTTTTCAAGCAGGTATATAACAGTATTAGTTTCAGTTTGTTTTTATCTATGTTTGGACAATACTGACAGAAAACACATTTCAGTTCATTTTTTTATCAGTGTTCATGTAACACTATCAAAATGTTCTCATGTTTTCAGACAATTGTACAACAGTACTAATTTTCAGTCTGTCTATGTTCAAACAATACTGACAGAAAAACAGATTTCTATTCATTTTATATCTGTGTTCATGCAACACTATCAAAATGTTCTCATGTTTTCTGACAATTGTACAACAGTACTAGTTTTCAGTTTATCTATGTTCAGATAATACTGACAGACAACATATTTCAGTTTATTTGTTATCTGTTCATGTAACACCGTTAAAATGTTTTCATGTTTCAGACAATATGTCAACAGTACTAGTTTCCAGTCTACGTTCAGACAATACTGACAGAAAACGGTACTAATAGTTTGGTTTTCAGAATATAACATGTGCCAGTTTCAGTTATGCTTTTATCTGTGTTCAGTTAACACTGGAAAAAAATATTCTTTTAGTATTAGTTTAGTTATTTTCCAGAATATGCACAGCTATTTTAAATGTTCAGTATACTTTAATGTAAATTTCAGTCAAGATTCAAACTATGACATTCATACTCATTTATGTGTTCAGTATAGTACATTTCAGTCAAATCTCAGAATATAAAAATAATACTCAATTACTTCACATTATTCAGTCATTAGTTTTAAGGGTAAAATAACAGAATTACATTATTTAGTCATTTGTTAAGGGTAAAGTGAAATAATTATTTTTACAGGCTTATTAAAATAAGTTATCTAAGTAATGTGTAATAATAGCTATTCAGTATACTCAATCTATAACATGGCAGGCTTAATCTGTTAATTAATGTACAGATTACAGTACACTTTACATGATTATTGTATATTAGACAGAAAGTTAAAAAAGACACTAACAGAAAATGTAAAGGTATAGACCTGAAATACAGAAAGCATAAGTTTAGTAAACTATTAAGTTATGCAAAAAATATGTTGTAATAGTTATTCAATGCACTTAAGGTATAACAGAGTAGGCTTAATTTAAGTAGTTTACAGATTACAGTGCACTTTACATAATTATTGTGCATTAGTCAGAAAATTAAAAGGACACTAACAAACAATGCAAAGGTATAAACTTAAAATACAGAAAGTATAGGTTTTAGTAAACTATTATAGCTCATAAATATTCATAGGATATTTCAAACACAAATTTAGGAGGCAGACATATATTATAGCATATAAAAGTTAAAAAAGGTAAGTAGCATTATAGAGCAAATCTAAATAAAAATGTATAGACACAAGTTAATACAATAAATGGTAATTATGCTTCAAGACCAGTTATATAGTTATCTGTTTAGTGCCAATTTAAATTAGTCTACAGAAAATAGTCATCATGCTTGATAGGCATGATACAATAAAAACAAACAGTATAATGTTTAAAGATTTAAATCTCTGAACAACAGGAAAAGGTTTAATTTGCTATAAGAAAGAGGCATCATGGTACACTAAGGCACCAGTTCATAAGGTAAAAAACATAAAATGTTACCATTACAGCATACAGAGAGGGAAAAATAGGCATGGCTAATAGTTCATATTCTAACTTAAGAATGTGTGGCAATTTCTAATCAGCTTTGGCACTAGTTTATAAGGTAAGAAACATAAAATTTTACCATTACATCATACAGAGAGGGAAAAAATAGAGTGAGTTAACAGTTCGTACTCTGTCTAACTTAAGAATCTGTATGGCAGTTTCTAATCAGCTTTAAAAGCCACAAAATTAAAAGATACTCATTTTCAGAATAATGTACAGGTCGTGAATATATGACTCATAGGCTCATAGGTAGGTACTAGGCTATCGGCCCTAGGGCCTATACAAGCCCAGCCAAAAAGGTACCCTGGCTTTTGCCACCAAGAAAATAATTTTCCTGTGCCACTGTCGAGTAGAACCACAGAGGAGATCCCCGGGGTGAATTTCCTATTTCCCATCCAATCATCAAGATTTTTCTTGAAGAGTGCTAATGAGGAGCTTTGTTTGATCATACATCAGAATTTAGAAGACTTTAAAAACTATGAATCTAGGTAATATGGAAATTAAATCATAAAGTTAGCAGACCTCAAGCCTAGTGGTCAAAATTATTCACCAGATAAAGAAAAACAATTACCTAGTTATAAATAAATCAGAACAGGTCATAAAGGCTCAAGTGACACCTAGTGGTCAGAATTAAAATTGCAAGTGTATTTACCAAATAAAAAAATTATTTTCAGATTATGAGTCTGGTAGCATAAAGCTGTATACAGTAGTTGGCAATACAGTTGTAAAGTAACTTCAAAAGTAGGCCCCTGTAGACTTTCGTAAGGGACCTCAGGGGTAACTGTTTGATTAGGGACCTCCATTTTAAAGTAGTTATTAGGTATTATGCAGACTAAAAGGTAAAACATGTAGTATCAGACATGTATGCAGTCAGTTTTAGAGAAAGACAGTTTATTAAAAAGGAAAGATAAGCATGAAATGTAAAGAAAATACAGAGATACAGAATGTTTTTTTCTCGTGGAAATACACAATCTTGACAGCTACAGAATGTTCCTTAATGGAATGTTAAATGCAGCACATACGAGACAACCAAGGTTAGGGGGAGTGAATGTGGTTTATAAAGAAAAATCACTGGGCTGAAGCAACATAATATGTTGTTTCAGGACAGCAGTTAGTTTGTTCAACCTGATATTACAATAAAGATTACAGACACTCGAGCCTGAGTACTGATGTCAGGTCAAATAAAGACAGTTTCTGTTTACATCATTCAGGACAATCAGAAGATATGTGCAGAAACTTTGGATATATTTAGCAGCACTGTTAATGAAGACAGTATTTGAATATTGTGAACATCTAATAAAGCCTTATTGAATGAACTGCAGTATTATTTGGAACATTCATTCTGAAAAGTACACAAGATATGGCCCATAAAGGAGAGACTGGCACCTATTCAGCATGTTTGGGTAATTAACAGATAAAGACTTTAGTTTCAGTCTGATTTCAGTTGTTTCCAGTTAATTCCAGTACAGTACAGTCTTATCACTTCTTTCACTAAAATCATTTGTTATTCCTTCCTTCTCTTATGCAGAGTGAATAAGTCTCATTTTCCTGATTAGCCTAGGTGGTAGGTAGGCTATCCTTTATATTACCTGTCTCTCTTTCCTCTGCAATCTTCTTCTTCTCTATTGGAAACAGCCTAGGTGGGAGCTAGTTGATACACTTATTTTTTATCTCTGTTATACCCATCCATTACCTTCTTTACTCTAGGCAGCACTTTGGTTTTATTCTACTTTCCCTTTCACTACTTCTGCTATTTTCTTTCCCACTTATGTTAGAAACAGTCAAGGTGTCAGGTAGGCATCCTCCATTCATTTTTCTAGGAACTCTCTGTGCACTGTAGCTATCATTCATTTACACTAACATTACTAACCTTTCTTTTATTTCTGTTAACTTCTATATACCTGTCAGATATTCTACAATGTACTTCAAACCATCATGCTGATGGATTAACCACAGTGTCTTCCACTGTATCAATAGTTATCCCTGCAGAGTATAACAACCACATTACTTTTCTTACCTATTGAGAACATTTTATCTTCAGTCCATTTTTCTGCACAAGGCACAACCTCCTTAATCACAATTAAACATATTTCTAGTAAATTATACTAGCTCTTGTACAATGTTATGTTGCCAAGGAATGTACACACTAACCCTGGGCCTTGTGATCATTTCAGTCAACCATACCATTGCAAACCCTTACATAAAAAGTAAAGATCTAAGAATAGCTTCCATAAATGTTTATAATCTAAATAATAAATGAATGTTGGCTAATGATTCAGTAACTTCATATAATGGCCACTTCAGATACCTGGATGAAAGATTAGGTCTGACCCATCCAGCATGCTATTCTTAGCAACATTTTTGAACCAGGTCTCAGTAATTGGTGGAGCCTTGATACTAATTGCAGTAAACAGTATTATCACTGTTATTGCCCCCACTAAATCAGACATTAAACCCCAAATTTGGTCCTATGTCATATTATCTTAAGAGGACATACCCACCTACTTATTGGTTCATTATACACCCCCTCCCCTTTAGTGACCAATATTCAAGGTACACTACCAAATATGTTTCCTAAAGGGTTGCTAAAACGCCCTAATTCTTGGTGATTTTACTGTTAATGGGCTTTAGGGCCAGATTCTTTCCAGATAAAGAGAATGCTTCAACAGCACAGTTTAGAACAATGAATCAAAGGCTCCATAATGCCAAATCCACATATAGGCAATAACTCGGGTCTCCTACATTTTTTATCACAATTTAAAGA
This sequence comes from Protopterus annectens, assembly GCF_019279795.1. NCBI lineage: Eukaryota > Metazoa > Chordata > Ceratodontiformes > Protopteridae > Protopterus > Protopterus annectens. Next base: position 216,866,537 of record NC_056747.1, on the reverse strand, counting down.
GCAATAAAACAGTGAAGAGATCGTTTACAGTTCCAGAACATTTAAATTAAGGAGATCATACTTCCATCATATTAATGAACAGAAAAATCAAAGGACATTAGATATAAATACATAATGTCAGTCAATTGATAAGCAGTAATTAATAACCTCTATCATACCTTTCAACGTCTTAGTGTAATAAATCTGGACAAAGCCTAAAGTAATGGGGAGATAAAGGCCCAAAAATAGGGACAGATTTTAAATATAACTCTTATAAATTTAGAAAGTTGCTAGAATAACATGATTTGTGTTATCATGGATTTCCTGAAAGATAAAGCCTGAAAGTCAAATGCATGTCATAACTTCATTCCTCAGTAATTGGCCAGAAAACCACATATTTTATGAGGGACAGACCAAAAATGAATCAAAAATCTGAGAGGTATGACCTCAATATAACTATAATCAAGGAAAAAATAACTTGAGAAGTGTTAATAAACACGACTGATTTTGGAAATGTTGAGGTTTATTAGAAGGAGAATAGCAATATAATGATATAAAGCGTAAACCTAACTTGGTATTATGAGGCTCAAAGTGATAGTATTTCCAGAGCTTTGAAACTGTTAATCATGAGTTCATGCTTAACAAATTACAAAAACTAAACTGCAGAGATAATGCAGTAGCATTGTACCATTGCTACCTGAGAGATAACATTTTTCAAATTTACCACAGGAATTCATTCTATAGCATTGCAGCACGTAACTCAAGAGGCCCCCAAGGCTTGGTATTAGGCCCCCTACTCTAATTTCTCATCAGTCATCTCCCCTTGAACTTGCACATATTAGTATTGTCATGTACACTGATAATCTTGTTCTTATTGATTCTGGCAAATCACATTTGACTTCAGTTTAAATTACAAAACATTTCACCAAATTCAGTAGACAGCTTGTTGACAATGCAGTCTTAATAAAGCCCAACTACTCAGAACTACTCAGAAAGTGGCTTCAAACAACCCAACCTCGTCCTTCTATTTTAGGACAGCCAAGGCAGCACCATTCCCAATGTCTCAGGATAGAAATACCTTAGAATTATATCTGACCCATCATTCACACAGAAAAAAAAAATCTATAAAATCTTGGAGCAAGTAAACTACAAAATAGCACACTTCTATCACTGAGCAGTGCAGTTGTGCAGCGGATAATGTTGCCTCACAGCAAGAGATTATCCAGTTTGATTCTCAGCTGGGGTACTTTTTGTGCAGAGTCTGCATGTCCTCCCTGCAGTCACATGGGTTTCCTCCAGGTACTCCTGTTTCCCCCCACATTCCAAAGACATGTGTCTGGAGAGTTTCTCCTTGGGCCTCCGCTGAAAATAGGCTCTGTCCTTGTTGAACTTTCCTGGTCAACAAATGTTAAATAAATAAATTATTGCCCAGATTGTCATTATCAAAAATGCTCTACTTCAAACTTGAATATGTTTTGACTTTGCTGGTTCTGCATTCCTCTTACAATACTCGTAGATTACAAATCACACACAACAAAATCTTAAGACTCATTTTTTAGCAGATAGTCTTGCTGCAGCCTACGTAATGAAACAAGTGGCTATTGGTAACAGAAAGTCCACCTTTCTGCTAGGTACTCTACTTTGCAACATCTTAAACTTAAGCTACTACTCCATTTTGAAAACAACACTCATATTTAGGTACCAAAACTGCACAGTGTGAAGCTCACAAAATGGCCACTTTTCCCCTCACCTGCCTATGATTCAAAACTAATTCTGGAACCGCCTTCCCACAGAAGTAAAAGGCCAAGATACATTTGAGGCCTTTAAACATGCTCTCAAAAATTCTCTTCTTAAGGCAGCCCAGACCACCTGATGCAGTTAAACAAAAGTTAATACTAGGTGACATTTTAAGCTATGAGAACTTGACTTATTAAATGTCCTTGTAATTGAATCCTGATGTGTTGCTTTAAATACTATGTGATACGTTTCCCATTGTATATATCTACATAACTCTTACAACTCTCTTGCCAATGTATTTGTACTTTTGATGCATTATTACATAAACTTTGCATGCCATGACTTGCTTTTTCCGAATTATGCATTTCTGTCTATGCTTATACTGCATTTCATATTATATGTGTACTGATACTCAGTGAGCCTGTATTGTGGCTGAAAAGGGTAAATGGACCATCCCACCTACCTGATGAATAAATGTCCAGCTAATGCGACTTTCGCTTCTCTTTCTTAGTACATGGAATTCAGTTTGTAACAGTGTCAGATGTGCTTTAGGTGGGAAGGACGTCAGTAAGAAACATGAACTTACATTCTCGAAGCATGTAGATGTACATGCTATGACATGTAATGTATATAAATATGTACTACAAATTTAACTAAAATTACTACTTTCCTGTGCAGTTACATGCATTGATAATGTATTTTTTTATTTTACTAGGTTTATCATAATGAGATTGTTTGCAATCGGATGCACGACTATTTAATGAGAATTTTTGAAGCATAATAATAATAATAATAATAATAATAATATAATAATTGAAACAATTATATATATTATTATAGCTGTGATTTATGTTTCAGTTATTTGACTTTGGATTAGGTCAGGACATGGCAGGTCCTTGGATCTCTCCACCAGCTGGTTATGAAATAAAAAAAATACCATTGCACAACTTTAAGTAGATACACAAAAAAGAAGCACCAGTTGTGTACACTTTTGTCATAAAATAAGTACACAGGAAGAAGCATGCAAGTGTTAAATCAAGTAGCAGAAAACCACAGCCATTCCTACTAACATATTGCTTTGTAACTACTTATAACCACAATAATATACAACTATTAAGAATCACTTGGAAATGGCGTTTTTCTCTCTCATTTGGCATTTAATTTGCATGTATGTATCATTTAAGGTACTGAGATTTTTATCATAT
>NC_056747.1:216796116-216861116 GCF_019279795.1 Protopterus annectens | reverse complement strand
ACTCTCCAAAGCTAGGAACACAGCGTCCATGGGACCAGATGACATCCTGGGCTGTGTACTACATAAACTACAAAATGAACTGGCATCTCACCTAAGTGTCATGTTTAAGCATAGCTTCACCTCAGGCTTCATGCCCACTGAGTGGCGCATAGCTAGTTATCCCATTTCACAAGGGGGGATCCACCTTGGATCCTGGGAACTGCTATCCCATCAGTCTGACAAACCTGATCTGCAAGGGCATGGAACACATTATCATGGAACTTATAAACAAAGACATTGGCAACCTTCAAACACTGGACCCCACCCAGTTTGGGTTCGTGAAGGGCCGATCTTGTCTCCTGAACCTGATCGACTTTTTCAAATCAGTCTCCAGAGCTGTGGATGAGGGTAAGGCAGTCCACACAGCCTGTCTGGACCTCCCCAAGGCCTTCAACACCATCCCCCACACATACATGTATGGATGTGTGTGTCTGTGTGTGTGTGTGTGTCATATAAATATAAATATATATATCTATATATATATATATATATATATATATATATATATATATATATATATATATCCCTATTGTAATACTGAAAATTAATTTCACTGAAAAGTGTAGAAGTGCATAGAAATGAGTAGAAAGTATGCAGTTGTGTCATTTCTTATCGGAGTTATTGGGGAAGTGAGTCTAGCACTTTATGCCGAATTGTGATGATCGTCGTCATGTTGTACCTCTGGATCTGTAGCTGTATTGATATATGTAGATATGTTTACTCTCAAACACTGGTTCACTGTATGTGATGATTTTATTTCTTTTCTTCTCAGTTGTGTGATCATGAAGTTAGTATATATAGTAAGGGGTATGGAGGGGTGCAGGGAGGCTCCCCCACTACAAAACATGTTTAGTGTATGTTTCTTGTGGAGAAGCTTTTCAATCAAATGATATTTCAGTGAAATGGGCTCAACTGTATGGGTTTCAAATGAGTTTTCACTATTATGATAAGGACTCATGTACACACACACGCACACACACACACACACACACACACACACACATATATATATATATATATATATATATATATATATATATATATAAAATTACATTGTACTCCCTTAGACGTTATGAGTGCATCTATATACATGTGATGTAGTCTAGCATATGATGATTATTATTTGATGAGTTGCAAAGGCAAAAGCCAGGAAATGTGTTCCTTGTGCTTGTTTGTTTAATTTTTGGCCTCATGCCATTCAGCTGTCTGTCTGACTGCCATAATTCCAGTTATTCTTTACCTAACCAAGCAATAATTTGTTGCTGTGTGGTCATCATCTGAGCAGCCATCAGGGGATTATGGATTATGTACCTATCTCTTCTGAGCATGCCCATAGAATATGAATAATTTTGCATGAATAGATAAACAAGCTAGTCAAGGCAAAGTGAACATCTGCCAATGGTGTGCCACCTACATGGTTTAAGTAACATAACCTCTGAGAATGCCCTGCTTCCTTACTATCAAGTATTTCAGCATGATCTCCAGTCTCCACTAGGGATTGCAGGACAAGTGCACACCTTAGCAATGCATGTCCTCCTTCTCACAGGAGACACAGGCAGACATTATCCCATTATTTCTTTCCATCCCCTTGGCAACTCCTCCATTATTAGGACCACTTATTGAACCATGGACATCTGGATTATATTATGGGCTTTATTCCTCTATACATCAGAGCTAGCTAAAGTTGCAGTATGTTTCAAGGGTCACACAAACCAGATTCCCAGTTCGTCATTTCTTATTATACAGTAGCATTTCCCCTTGACTTCAGAAACCTGTGTTAATTGCCCACGTTAATACTGAATAGGGCTTTAGATAGTTTAAATAGATTTTTATGAGTGTAGTCTTGTGAGTGCATTTCTGCTGCAATTTTAAGGTATAGGTTAATACTTTTATAGTACTAGTTCATTTTTTTGTGCCTCTATTAATGTAGAAAGAGTTATAGGTTCATAGGTTTGTACTTGGCTAATGGCCCTGGGGCCTTTACAAGCCTAGCCATAGGATTACCCTGGTATCGTGCCACCCGACCTTAGTTCCCAGTGTCTCTGTCGAGTAGAGCCACTGGAGTTATCCCCGGAGTGAATTTTCTATTTCCCATCCACTCATCAAGATTTTTCTTGAAGAGGGTCAGCGAGGTGCTCTGCTTGACATGTCTGGGAAGTCTATCCATAGCATGGGCAGTCTCTGGGTTATGAACCTGTCCCTCCAGTACATTTTGTTGATTGTGATAATGAGGTTGAGGTCTCTCGAGCATGTGGTGTGGAGGGATTGGGATTTCTTTAGATGTAGCATTTCTAACAGAGCTGGGTCAGACATGGCTTTGTAAGTCAAGTAGAGATTGCCTCTAAGTAAGCAATATGAGACAGAGTATAGTTGGAGTTTTTTGAGTCTGTCCATATAGGACAAGTGTTTAAGGCTTGGGATCCTCTTTGTGAGGTACTTTTCTAGCCTCTCCATTTGTTGCAGGTGTGTAATGAGGTACATGCCAAATGGGGCATTGTACTCAATGATTGGCCTAATGACGGAAGAGCAGAGGGAGACAATGACCTCTTTCTTCCTGGATGCTAAACCTTTAGTAATGAGATGTGCCACATAGAAGGACTTTCTGACCACAGTGGCAATGTGGTGGTCAAAAGAGAGGTTTCTGTCTACCTGTGTCCCCAGATCTCTTATAACGTCTTCTGCATTCAATGGACTATCATCAATGTGGTAATTCATGGGAACTGGGTTTTTCCTAAAGAGGATAACGGCACATTTTTTGATGTTGCGCTTAAGGCCATGGTTCTGACACCAGTCGTTGGTCTCAGTGAGGCCATTCTGTAGGGTGTCAACATCACTTGGCAAGTTAATAATAGCTCTCAACTTGCAATCGTCTGCAAACTTTGTCAGCCAAAGTCCCTTCGTGTTAGCCTGGACTTCAGAGAAATAGATACCAAACAGGAGAGGACCCAGGACTGAACCCTGTGGGACTCCATTCCTGACTAGTCGGCAGTCTGACTTGGAGTCAGCTACTTTCACACTGTGGGTTTTATTTGTGAGCCAGTTTGCAACCCACCTAGTGATATAGGGGTTGATGCCTTGCTTAGTGAGTTTTTCTATGATTCCTGAGTGGGGAATGGTCTCAAAGGCCTTGGCCAGATTAAGGTAGGCTGTATGAACCACCTTGCCTTCATCCACACCTCTGGTGGCTGACTCATAGAAGTCGACCAAGTTGAGCAGGCTTGATCTACCCTTTACAAAACCAAACTGTGTGCGATCCAGAGTTTGGAGAGTCCCTATATCCTTGTTTATTAGGTCCAAGATGATGCATTCCATAGCTTTGCATATCAGACTCATCAGGCTAATGGGGCAATAGTTCCCAGGGTCTGTAGTCACTCCTTCTTTGTGGAGAGGGATGACTGTAGCAGTGCACCATTCAGTAGGGACAAAGCCTGAGGTGAGGCTGTGGTTAAACAGGGCACACAGGTGAGGTACCAGTTCACTCTGTAGTTCATGTAGAACACAGCCAGGGATATTGTCAGGTCCCATAAAAGATGTATTTTGGCCTTGGACAGTGCTGTTTTAACCTGTGCAGCAGTAATACTGGATGCCTGGCAATCTACTGGTATTGTGATTGGTCCGTTGGGGGGGTAAAGTTGGCACTGAATCTGTCGGACAGTATATTGGCAATATCTGTTAGCTCGGTATAGGAAGTACCATTGTGCAGTAACTCAGAGCAAATTTGGGTATTGCCGTGGAGATTCTTTACATAACTACAGAAGGCCTTGTGGTTATGTTAGGAATTGTTAGTTTTTAGAAAAACTGTGCTTTTAGTTAGTTTATTCTTCATTAATTTAGACATTTAGAATCAGATCCTTTTTGCGGGTTGTGTTAGTTTTCCAGGTTTCTTGTTGCAGTCAGTAAATTATTTTATATTTGATTCTTTTGGTGATGACTCAGGTGGATCTAGAACAGTCCATGAAACCTGTTCAAAAGAGTGGAGGGGATTTACTTGCAAACCCTTATTTACAACTCTTAATTAGAAATATGTATACACAACATTTAAAATAATAAATGTATAAATAAGTATATTTTAATACATTCAACCCCCATACTTTTTCCACAATCAAAACTGTATATTTTTTTTCTATGCATCCTTCATTTTCACTTCTTACTTGACCCGCTGTGGTGGTGCTGCAGTAGCGTTGTCGCCTCACAGTAAGATGCTGTCTGGTTCGATTCTCAGCTAGAGCGTCTTCTGCGTTGAGACATGCGTGAATGGGCATACCTTCGTTGAAGGTTGTGCATCAGGCCTGGCAAGCCGGTACGTAAAAATCAACTGCCAATTATTAGCGGACCGGAGTTCCACTGTGGCGACCCCTAACCAGGAAAAGCCGAAAGACACAAGACTAAACAGTTGTTACATGAAAAGCTTACATTAGAAAATAACTTTGTCTTTTTCATCTGTCTGTTGCATCCTTTCCATATCACTTTCTCCGTATAATATCATATTCATCCTTGCATCTTCTACCTTTTCACTTTTCCATATTTGTTTATTACATTCCAAAAGGGTTTTTACTCGCATACATGGCATAAAAACGTGTCATTGTTTCTTCCAACCCATAAACACAACACAATCTGTCCTCCTTATCCTTATACGTAATACGTTTCTTAAAGTGTAACTTAATTGACAAAAATACTGCATAACAAGCAACGCCATTTTGATAAACCTCCCACTTATTTATTTTCTTTTTTTATTGTCCATTTACTATTCTTGGTTAAATTTTCCAAAAGATCTTCCCAATAAAATCCTTGATAATTTTTTCATATCACTGTTACCTCTTTTTCAAAGGTTTTTCCAAATTCATCTTCCATAACAATTTTTTTTCCAATCTTCTTCGATCTTCCTTTCCACCATTAGTTTCTTCCTTGTCACTGTACTGCATTATTCCCAGAATTCCCATTTTTTAGAAGGAGTCTTACCTTAACAAACTTTCTTCCTCATATACAAATGCTCTCATAAACCATTACCTGTGTAACAGTGCCACCTAGCCTATTGGATTTAATAATCCAAGTTAATTTTTTTCCTTTTATTATATAAAACACTCCCATTTACGGGATTCACCTTTGATCTCTGTATTAGCGCAAACAATTTCTAATAATTCTTTTTCATTGTCTATTGGATAAAAGAACACTTCTCCTATATCCAACAACTTTCCCCAAAATACTGAATGTATAAATATATTTTTTCATAACAGTCAACCTAAACATTGAACTTCCTGCAATATTTATTCCCATTGCTTTCATATGAATTCCTTTTCTCCATAAGAAGCATCTAATATGAACATCTCTTTTCTTGTCAAATATATCTCCTAATTTCATTACATCTCTATACCCATTTCTTTTTTCTTTAATCAAACTAAATGCTCCATGCAGTAAACATTATTTTACTATGTTTATTACTTTATTTACCCATATTATATTTACTAACATAGCAAAATCATTTGCATAATGTAATATCAAAAACAATTCTACTCTTTTATTAACTTTTATCCAAACTTTTATTTATATTTTTTATTTGACATTTGTTTACCAGGAAAGTTCAACTGTGATAATATTTCATTTTCAGCAGAGGTTTGGAAAGAAAGGCTCCACATCGATATGATATGATTATAGTTAAATAGTTATTACAAAGTCTAATACAGAAGAATGTCATAGTAATAAAAATTTAGCTTCAGCTCATAATCTATACATACATACTGCAAATATCTGGACAGCTGTAACAAATTGAAAAAGAACATTGTTAATAGAAAAAGTACTCACAACCTACAGTTCATACAGATGATATTAAACACACTGAGTATGATCTTTGAAACAGAGATGACTAAATAATATAGCCTAGGCAATAATATATTTGATCTTTGTCTAAGAAATAGATTTTACTAATTCCTTCTCTCTAAACATAGTCAAAGTATGCCGGTGGTGGAAGGAGGGGGAGACTAATTCAGCCTTGGGTAGTGCAGGAGTAGAGACAGGTTTTATTTAGGTGGTCTTTTAGTAGTAGTTTGAAACTGAAAAGGTTAAAAAGTGGATCTAATTTGCAGGGGGATAGAATTCCACTTTTTAGGAACACAGTATGAGTACAGAGTTTGGTCAGAGGATTTGTGCGGTTTATATATGCTGAGAAGATGTTGCTCATTAGACTGAAGTAGTCTATTGGGGTGATAGGAATGCAGAATGGGAGTAAAAGCAGGGCAGTCATTGACTTTGTGACTTTGTGAATAATGCTATGTGTGGAAATAAGCTGCATATAAACTAAATTGTGAGGCACTTCACAACTAAATTAAATAGCACTCCACTGCCTGGTAATCCCTGCCTAATGTGTTCACTCTTCTATTGTTCATACTTTTATGCATTTATTAATACCTTAACCCCTGTACTCCTATAAACACCATAAACAAAACTCACCATTATACAGATCACTTTGTATACTTCTAAAATATTTACATTTGTTCATGATATGCATTATTAAAAGCTTGAAATAGCTACTAACTGCAATCTTCCCTTCTATCTCTGTTCTATTTCCCTTTTATTTAATGTACTTATGAATGATATGATGTGTACAAAACAGTATGCAAAGGCAGCACTAATTTTATACACAGTCAATTCCACACTAATATGCTCAGCAATCACTGTCTCCGAACTCCAGCACATAACATGCTGTTGACAAACACTGGCTGACTGATTCTCAGCTAATATTTTAATGCTAAACAGACCAAATTAATCTTATTTGCCGCTGAAGCAAAACCTGAAAGTCTTCTTCCAACTGAAAAGCTATAGAATAAGTGCACCAAACCAAATGTCTAGGTGTAATTATTGATAATAAGCCAAAATATGACCACCATATTAATTACTCAGTCACAAAAGTCAAAAGAAAACTTAACATGCTATACAGAATTACATTTGTCTAACCCCACAAGGAAAACTAGTCAACACAAACATTCTTACTTCCATCCTATACACATCTCCATTTCTAACAACTCTAACAAAAAATCACAGTGCAATAAACTGGAAAACTGTTGAAACAAAACTGCAAAATGTGCTTACAGTATAATTAATCAAATACACCCTTGCAAAGCACTAAACTATAGGCTGGTTAGAACTTCCACACAACCTGTCTCTCTTCTAACACAAAGTCATACAAAACATCCTTCATAAACCAAACATATGTACAATAATCACTTGTCTCCTCAGTAGATACAACCCACTTAGACTGTTCTGATTTCAAACTTGAAATCCAATCTAGACAACAAATTCATAAGATCACCACGTGGACTCCCTATACTTTGTCTTCATTAAAAATTGTGAAACTTGATCTCTCCTAATCTCAGATCAGAGCCAAAGCTCAAAAATTTCCTTTAAAAATGTAAAAATATCTGGCCACTATGTGATAATGCCTATGCACTCAACATAATTTACATAGCAAGCGACTTAACTAACTTATGGCAAGTCTTTATTCCTCTCTCACTATATAAAAATTGTACTTTATAGAATATATTCTTCCTCCTATTCCTCTGTCCTCTCTTTCCTTACTCTATTGTCCTTCTTCTCTTTATCACAGTGCTCTGTTTCTCCCTAAAGACATTGTTTCTACCTCTGGGCTCCATCCACTCCAAGCAGCACTTTCTACACTTACTTCTGTCCACCACTTTTCCCTTGTCTCCTTGTTTTTTTATTTCAAAAGCTTGTAAGCACCAGCTGTAAATCGATGTTATTTCATTAGATTGTATTTGCCATGAACATAAATAAACTGCTTACTGTTCTTAATAATTTAGGTTGACATATTCTCTGTACTGTTGTATTCTTTGTTATATATGGGGTTTTGCTCCTCAGGAATCTGCTGAAAAGGTACCAGAAGCTCAGTCAAATTATCCAGGTTAACAAATATAAGTAATTAAATAAAATGTTGTACTTAACATATTCTTCACATTTCTTCCTTTTATTCTTAAAATACCTCAAGCAGTACTTTCTTTATTACCACAGCAAACCTCTTCTGCATTTTTCTCATTATACTTTTATAATCTACATTGCATAACATTACCAATCTCTAGTTCTGCAATTTATGCCTTTCTCCTTTTTTTCCCACAGAATGTTACTAATTGTAAACACAGCCTTCATCCCTCAAACCATCTTTTAACCACTCATTTACTACTGAAAACATTCTACCAAATTCATTAAGGTACCAGGACACTGAGATGTACATGTTGTGGTACCTGAATCACAACCATCCTTACACGGTACTGCATGATCCTTTAACACAACGATGTGCAGCATTGTGAGAAGAGCTGACCCTGAGGCTGTGCTTAATGATAATAATGCATGCCTGTGGGAGAGGCATATGCTAATTAGCTACGTGTTCACTCTCCCAATTACAGTCTCAGAAAGGCATCTGCACACCTATACACATCTACACAGTGCTGCGTGGTTGACACACACATGAAGATGTGCAGCAGTGTAAAGGGTTGGCCTCACAGCTGTGCTAAATGCTAATGAGGCATTCCGGGGGTGGGGCTTATGATAATTAACCATGCTTTTTTTCTAGGAAGACATTTACATGGCCAAGTAATTTAAACAATCACTCTGCTGTGTAGATCAGCATGGCCATCCTCAGCATTTTGCAGTTTTTAACATATCCAACAGGTTGTGTTGGACTGCCCAACATGATTGTGATGGTGGGGGGACCACTTGATACCAGGGAGTGCTCTTGAAGTCCACAATGGTAGTACAAAAATTGTGGCTGGGGGATGCAGTAGATACTAGAGATTACTCTGTAAAGTGCCATAAATGCTCCAATATCATAACAGAGATCAGGGGTGGGAAAAAACACTGAACACCAGGGAAGACTTAAGTGTCATACTGGCACCAAATATAGTATATAGACCAGAGGGTGGGGTTATACACTCATCTAATAGAGCCTAATACATGCATGCTGTAACTACACACAAACTATTAGGAAGGTGGGGGGAACTATAGGAGGGCTGATAGGGTAGGTGTGTGTGTGTGTTTTCATGTTTGCATACTTGCCTGTGTGAGAGACTGACTGGGGAAGGAAATGCATGTGTGTGTGTGTGTGTGTGTGTGTGTGTGTGTGTGTGTATGTGTGTGTACTTGTGCGTGTGACTGGGGAGAGGAATGCCATTGCCAACATTAGTAGCAGGTTACCACCACTGATCTTGCATGTTGCAGAAGTAAGTGCAATTCAAGAAAAGTGCAAATTAGCTAATAATTAACTCTCACCTCTTTGAAGCTACTATGTTTCTGAATTGTAAATGACACTAACTGCTTTGTGTATGTATATATATATATATATATATATATATATATATATATATATATATATATATATATATATGTTTGTGTGTGTTGTGCTTGTGTGTTTATAGTAAGGCACTCAAAAACATTTTTAAAGGTAGAAGTTTCCATTCCTTATTTTTTCTGTTTTTAAACCCCCCCCAATAAGAAACACTATCAATAAGGGGAATGTGACAGTCATTTCTATATAAAACCTTTTCCTTGTGATTCTTTTTGAACCTCTGCAATCCAGATATCAGTATGCATTTTTGTCATATACTACATATTTTCTTTACATTGTACTGATATAGCATTATTTTTGCACAGTAAGTGCTAGTGTCCAGTATACACAATGCTGCCTAAAGATATACTTCATAATCACAGTATATCAGTAGAAAGACGTATGTACCCAGATGTAGTATCATTTAGAAAAGGACAACATTACAGTCATTCTACAATGATGCATTTCTTAGCAGACATTTTTGAGTAAAATAATAATGTTTCATAGTTAACAAGTGTCACTAGGAAAAGACTTCCTGTGTATGATGTTGCATCACATGTCAATATTTATGCAAATCAGATGAGCCGTACACTGCGTAACACAATACAATTGTATGTGCTTTCATCATAGTACAGATTGTTCAGTACGGGTCCATGTCCATTTACTGAAAACGGGCATACTGAAAGTCAGAATACTGAATGTATAATGTTGAAATGTGCTGAAAATGTTAAAAAGTTGAAATCAAAATATTTCTTCTACAAGTGTAAGGAGTTAGACATGCCCTCCCCCAACATGAGCTATGTTATAGCTATTTTTGGAACTTTATTAACAGAAGAGAGAGAATGTTTGTTGACTGGCTGTGTAATGGCACGGTATATGTACATATGCAGTACTTGTCTGCTGTTAGTAGGAATTTTGAGTTCAACATTTTGATATTTTAGGGTTTTGCATTTAGTATTATGACTTGCAGTATATAGCTGTTCAGTAACATTTACAAATGTGCACACAGTTATAATCTATTTTATTGTACTGCACATACATAAACGTAAAAGCATAAATAAAGACAATTTTAAGAAATATTTTTTGTAGGCGAACTGGCTTACTGGACCCTTTTCAGTGACTACCATCAGCACCAACAAAATTAGACATTGGTAATGCAGAAATATGCAAAGTATGCAAAGACTACAGAAAATAACAGAGCCAAACTTGATAGATATAAGTAATCTAAAAGTAAAAGACATATACTTTTAAAAGCATGAATAATGTCTTACAAAAGTGCAAAAAATAGATTGAAATAACTGGTGGGACTGCTTGGTACTCAAACAAGAAGTAAACAAACAATGTCATCAACTATACATAAGGGTGTTTCTCCATAGAAAGACTATTGTATGCTCATCTCTCCAGAAAGGCAATCGCCAAACTTGAGTCAGCAAAAAAGAAGTGGCTTAGCAACAAATAAAGCAAGAATTTATGTATTCCCAGTGCCAGTCTTGCTATCACACTGTAATGAGTCAAAATGCTGCTGTGAAAAGACAGCAGATTGATAATGTGTTATTAGTAATTAGAAATACTATATTAGCACATAATTTTAAATGTATTATTTTATTTATTGAACTTGTTTCGCTGGAAAGAACAGAAATTATATACACATACACGTAAAAACTGACATATTAGTATTGTAAATACATAGATTAATATGCGGACAACATGCAGAATAATATACATATACCATCATTAAAACAAAATAAATACAGTATCATGTAGCATTGAAATGTGTTGACATGTTTGGAATGTTCAAGCAGTGAGCAAAGAAGAGGAGAAGGCGAGGGGAGACTGAAAAAAAGGGGTTGGGAGGGTGGCTTAATGGCTAAGGTGTTTGCCTTACAAACCCAAAGTGCAGGGTTTGAGTCTCACAAGGGATAACTGGCTAGGCTTAAATGGCTCGCAAGGGCAGTTAGCTTAGTAATAAACTATAAACTATGAACCTATTAGTTAGAGGTAATATGTGAGGCAGATATGGGAGGCAGGAGAAAGAATGAGTAAAATCAAAATTAAAAGTTTGGGAAATATGAGTAAGAGAATAAAAACAAGGCAAAGGAAAGCTAGGATGTATAAAGGTATTAGAGGAGAACAACAACTTTTAACTAGGAGAGCAGCATGCCCAAAGCCAGGAGTCAGAGATGCATTATTTTAGTTGCAGCTTAAATAAATGAATGCTATGTATTGCCTGACCGATGCAGGGAACTTGTTCCAAACTTATGGTACATAGTGTGAGTACAGATTTTGACCACAGTTTTTGTAAGGCTTATAGATGCCAAGCAGATTTTTGTCAGAAGATTGAAGGTGATAATTTGGGAGGTAGTGGTGGAGAGTTGTACTTATTACTTAGCAGGAAGTGTGAGTAACTATTATTTGTGTATTAAGAGAAATTGGGTATAATTTAGTTGGTGGGATAATTCTAGCCAGAGTTTTTAGAGCAGAAGAGTAATCTGTTCTGTGACTTATACGGGCTGCAAATCTAGCTACATTGTCGAAACACTGTTCTAGTTTAGATTTTAGGATGGTCTGAAGGTTAGTCAAGATGGGAGAACCACATACTAGAGAAGGGAATAGGGATCTCATGGAAAGTGTGGCTCTGGTGGATGCAGTAAGGAAGTTTTTGGTTCTATATAGCATTTCTATTTTTTTCTGAGTTTTTTTTATACTGCTGCATATGGGTTGGTCATATTTGAAATTGTAATCGAGTCTATATTCGGCTACCAAAAGAAATAGCATTGAACAGCTAAATATCAAATGAAAAACATCTAAAACAAAAGTTACCGAACACAGCTTTTTCTGAAAAAAAAAACCCAAAACATCGATTGGCCACAGTTGGCCAACAACCAGGAAGTACTGTGGTACATAAGGTAAGCGAAGGAAGCCTTTTTTTTCATTTGTAAGTTTGCCCCTTTCCCTACTGTAGTGCAGTCTCAAAGTTGGGGGTGTGTGGTGATCAAAGTCCCCCACCTTGGTTGATTACATTTGCAATGTTGGCCATCTATGGCCATTCGATTTTTTTTTTTTCACGGAAAAAGCTGAGTTCGATAACTTAAGTTTTAGATATTTTTCATTCGATATTTAGTTGTTTGATGCTATTTCCTTTTGGTAGCCGAATATAGACCTGTTGTGATCGATTGTAAACCCCAACAGTTTTGTATGGTGCACTACTTCAACTGGTGTATTGTTTAGGGGTGTGATTTTAAAGTAATTTTTCTCATGGGTAAGTGATTTGGGGAAAATAAAAGGAGTTCGGTCTTCATTCCATTGAGAAGGAGGTGGTGGATATAAAGCCAGTTTTCAAAAGAGATAAAGACGTGTGTAATCTTTTCTAAATTTTTTTATATTGTCTGAGAGGCAGATAAGAGTTGAATCATCTGCATACTTTACAAGGGATGCTTTTTGTATAAAATATTATAATTCTTTTATGAAGGAGGTGGCAATTGCTTTTTGTGTGATGGTTGGGGTATTTCTGGGTTGGGGTAGACATAAGTCAGGGGAGTCAGGAAAGGATTCATTGGTGAGGGCAGCTGTGCTGTCAGTGCTTTATGAGTATGAAGATTGTTTATAAAGATATTAAATAAAGTGGAGAAAGGCTAGAGCTGTGTGGGATACCTGCAATAGGTAGACAAGGGGAAAGGGTCGATTCCATTTGACTGCCTGCTAGTGTTTTGACAAGTAGTTATTAAACCACTGAAGGGTAGGTTTTGAGATACCCATTATGGACAATTGTAGTAGGAGACAGTGTTGAAAGCTTTTAATAAGTCTAGGAATAAGGAAGACATGACTTTACCTCTATCCCTGGTTTTATTTATGCTATCTGTAAAAGTTGGGAGTACAGTTGTCATGCTATGACCAGGTCTAAAACCATGTTGACTATCAGTTAATAATTGTTCTTTTAAGAGATCCTGGAGTAGTTGTTTACGGACACATTTTCCCAATATTTTTGAGAGGGAGGATAAGATGGCAATGGATCTGAAATTAGAAACTCAGTAGAAGTGCCATATTTGTGGAAAGGGATGATATGGCATTTCTTTCCAGAAGGTAGGAATATAGGATTCCTGTATTTATGTGTTTATGAGAAGAGAGACTGGATATGCAATGGCATTAGCAGCATTTTTGAAGTATTCTGCAAGAAAGTTATTTCCAAAGGGTGAGCAGGGTCTAAGTTTGGATATTGTTTTGTATGAAGGAAGTAGTAATGGGTTTTAGTGTGAGGGTGGGGGTAGACATGAGTCAGGGGAGTCGGGAAAGGGTTCATTGGTGAGGGCAGCTATGCTGTCAATGAGGCAGGAGTTAAACTTGTTGGCCATTTCTAAGGACAAGTTATTGGGACAATGGTTAGGGACATTGTTAGCTCCTGGGTATAAAATTTGTTTAAGGGAAAGCCAGAATTTTTGGGGGTTATATCTATGGTTATTTTGTAAATCAGAATAGTATTGTTTCTTATCAGGTTTGACTAGCTTATTGGTAAGGTTATGAAGTCCTTTAAAGCACTGTAGGTTTTCTGGAGTTTTACATTTCTAACAGTCTCTGTACCTTGTCTACTCTGATTAGTAATCCAAGGGGCAAAGTTAAATTTTTATTCTCTTCCTACTGAGTGGTGCCAGTCTGTTTAGAATGCTCAAAAAAGTTGAATTGTACCTTTCTGCTGGCTCATCTAGTGGCAAAGCTTTTAAAATAGTCCAGATAAATGATTTCAGGCAGCTAAATATGATCCAGGGTTAAATTTTGAGAGATTACAAGTATTTTTATACTTGTTTGGCATGGTGAATAATATGTCTCCTATCATATGTAGGACAACGATCACTAAGGGATACAGGAAGGATTCCTGACGCAATGTAATTGCAATGATCAGAGACCAGAATCCAATCAAGAATGGGACTAATGTCCTGGATTTTCTTATAGTGAATAGGAGAACTAATAAACAGTTAGAAACCACGAAGGTTGACGCTAGAAGAAAGATAGTTAGAAGTAATTAAAGTAATTCAACTGACTTCTGGATGCTCTGTCAAAAGGAAGTGAGTATGACTTCCATTTCTTTGCATGTATTGTTAATGTATTTGCTAATCATTCCATGATGTGAAATATTTGTTCTTGTTAGTCAATTCCCTAGTGAACACTATCTGAAACTGTATTTAAGCAGTGTTTCCTGAGGCCATCTCAATGAACACACTTTACTTCTGCCAAAAGATTAGGCCGCAGGTTAAATATTTTATGGTAGACTTCTGTCTAATAACTGCCTAGCACATGGGTAACATCTTGGATTAAGAAGGTCTTGCTAACCTAATTTGTCCTTCTATAAATGAGTCACAAACAAAGATGATAATGCGAAACCCAATGTCTTAAGTGTAATGGGCCATCAGCAACGCTGTGATGTGGACCATCACATCATCAATGGCTAATATACAGTGATGAACCAATGAATACGGGTGGGGTGGGGCTGTGAGGCGATGCATAGATGGCAACAAAAGGAAAGCTTTAAAACTGATATCAGAAAATATCACTTCACACACGATGTTAACAGGGAAGAGAATGGAGTGCCTGTAAGATGGATGAGTGTAGTTATAAAAGGATGATAAAGCAGGAAAGGAAAGGAGAGCTTTGAATATCCTGAGGAAACCTACATCATCTTCTGCTGACATACTTTTCTTTTCTTTCTTGAGAGAAGAGAGCACGTACAGCAACAATCACCACAAGATATATATGCAACAAAAACAAAAAAAAGGAGCAGTAGAAGAAGCAATACGACCAAGTAGAAAGATCCAACACAGTTTTATTCCCTTCCCTAGCGCCTCGGCTCACGCCTTCTAGATGATGGGTAATGCCAGTCAACTAACCTAAAGCCAGCTTATCTTACTGATGAAGGGGGAAGCAGCATAACTATTCCTATCATACAATGGAGATTTTAAAAAATGATCTGTTTTACTTTTTTAATAAGTCTGTTCCATACAAGAACTCCATGTTATGTATGTATGTTTGATCTGCAAATGAACATATATTTATGTAGTGTAAATGCATAACCTGGTTAAATAGGGTAGGCATACACAGTACTCGCATGAAGTTCATTTATGATGTTATGGCATAAAAACTAAAGTTTATTCAATGAGTTACCGGGGATTATTTTTAGTTGTATGTACTCATGTCTGTATTAGCTATATTTTAGAGTTTCTGTCTATGTGGTGGAATCGCATTGCATTTCCATGTCTGTTTTATTTGCTTTGTGGCTGTTTACATGGTGATGTTGTACTGCATTTCCATGTCTGTTTTATTTAATTTGTGTCTGTGTTCATGGTGGCATTGTACTGCATTTCCATGTCTGTTTTATTTAATTTGTGTCTGTGCTCATGGTGGCATTGTACTGCATTTCCATGTCTGTTTTATTTAATTTGTGTCTGTGCTCATGGTGGCATTGTACTGCATTTCCATGTCTGTTTTATTTAATTTGTGTCTGTGCTCATGGTGGCATTGTACTGCATTTCCATGTCTGTTTTATTTAATTTGTGTCTGTGCTCATGGTGGCATTGTACTGCATTTCCACGTCTGTTTTATTTAATTTGTGTCTGTGCTCATGGTGGCATTGTACTGCATTTCCATGTCTGTTTTATTTAATTTGTGTCTGTGCTCATGGTGACATCATACTGCATTTCCATGTCTGTTTTATTTAATTTGTGTCTGTGCTCATGGTGGCATTGTACTGCATTTCCACGTCTGTTTTATTTAATTTGTGTCTGTGCTCTTGGTGGCATTGTACTGCATTTCCACGTCTGTTTTATTTAATTTGTGTCTGTGCTCATGGTGGCATTGTACTGCATTTCCATGTCTGTTTATTTAATTTGTGTCTGTGCACATGGTGGCATTGTACTGCATTTCCATGTCTGTTTTATTTAATTTGTGTCTGTGCTCATGGTGGCATCGTACTTCATTTCCATGTCTGTTTTATTTAATTTGTGTCTGTGCTCATGGTGGCATCGTACTTCATTTCCATGTCTGTTTTATTTAATTTGTGTCTGTGCTCATGGTGGCATTGTACTGCATTTCCATGTCTGTTTTATTTAATTTGTGTCTGTGCTCATGGTGGCATTGTACTGCATTTCCACGTCTGTTTTATTTAATTTGTGTCTGTGCTCATGGTGGCATTGTACTGCATTTCCATGTCTGTTTTATTTAATTTGTGTCTGTGCTCATGGTGGCATTGTACTTCATTTCCATGTCTGTTTTATTTAATTTGTGTCTGTGCTCATGGTGGCATTGTACTGCATTTCCATATCTGTTTTATTTAATTTGTGTCTGTGCCCATGATGACATCATACTTCATTTCCACGCCTGTTTTATTGATTTTGTAGCTGTGTACATGGTGGTATTACACTACTCTTCCATGTCTGTTTTATTTTCCTTGTCACGTACATAGCTGCCAGTCTCATAATGCTGGTAAGTTTAACTTCATTCAAACCATTTACAGTGGGTTACAGAATGAACTCTTACTAGGAATAATAATAGCCATTTGTTAACTAGGTAGACTAACTGGAAACACAGTCCCTTTCCATGGGCGACCTGGAAGCAATGTCTAGTTAAGTAAATTTCTCAAAGTCGCACAGTAGGTAAATGGGGCTGAGGGAATCAAACCCTGTACCATATGAGCTACAGCTCACAGCTTTAATGCTCTATACCAACTACCAGATATTTTTATAGAATAGAACCTGTAATTTCTGGTATTTTTATTGCCAGCTTTACGGCATACACAGTTCAAAAATGTTATGATTTGATAATAAATACAGCACATGGTTTTACTGCAGTTCAACTAATAAGTTACTGTATTTTGGACTAATTCAGGAAGTATGTTGACAGGATGGCCTTAAAGTAATCTGTTTCATGGACTGATTTATTTTTAAGGGAGAGAAATATAAAAACTGTAACATTTTAAGACAGCAAACTTCAGTGATGTTCCCTCTGCAGCTGATATGATGTCTTAGTGGCAAAAGATCATCCTTAACTTCAGGCTTTATTTTATTTCAGTAAGACATGAGTAGAAAATCACTTCTATGACAAGAACTTTTAGTTATGTACTCACCATAACTTCAGATGTTTGGGATCCATCTCGCCTACATTCTGAATGATGGGTTCGGAGCCGATCCCTCGGCTCCGACTCGGCACGCTTATGCCAAAGAGCGAAGTCTCTTACTGGCTGAGCTTACCATATCCCAGGATGCACCACTACCAGTCCCCAGATCTAGTTTGTCCGCATACATGCACACATGCACACCCTGCTTATATAACATCGTCAGATGAAACAAGATAAAACAGTAGAACTCAAAACCGTTCAATCTCTTCTGATCTCCAAGGCAGGGGGAAGGAGGGTGGGTATTAGGAATGTAGGCGAGATGGATCCCAAACATCTGAAGTTATGGTGAGTACATAACTAAAAGATGTTATGTGATCCTATCTCGCCTACATTCTGAATGATGGGACAGCGTCCTAGCACCTGAATCCTGGGTGGCTCACTGGAAAACACTCCTGAGTACCGTGGAACCAAATGAAGCTCGTCCTCTAGATGCCACATCCAATTTGTAGTGTGAAATGAAAGTGTGCGGATTGGACCAAGTAGCCGCAGCACAGATTTCCGATATAGCGAGCTTGGAATGAAAAGCTATAGAAGTAGCCATAGCTCTGGTAGAATGAGCCTTGATAGATGTTGTAAGTTGCTTATTCAAGAAGAATAAGTCTGAGTTATGCAATCTCTGATCCATTTTGAGATAGTAGCTTTTGTGATGGTTTGGCCCAGTTTATTATCTGAGAAGGACACAAACAACTGGTCTGACTTCACGAAGTTGCTGAGTCCTGTCTAAATAGAAGCGTAACTGCCTGTGAACATCCAATTTGTGAAGAGTGTATTCTGCTTCATTGGAGAATTTTGGGAAGAAAACCGGTAGCTCTAGAGATTGTTGGAGGCAGAAACTAGAACAGACCTTTGGGACAAAGGATGGATTAGGCCTAAGTGATACTCTATCCTTGTGGAAAATCAAGTACGGTGGCTTAATAGACAGGGCTTGAAGCTCTGAAACTCTTCTTGCCGAAGTAATTGCAACTAAGAAGGCAGTTTTCCAAGACAGATATTTTAACTGCATGTAGCAGCCGGTTCGAAAGGGGGAGATGTTAATGCGCGAAGCACCAAATCAAGATCCCACGGAGGTGCAGGATGAAAAATTGGTGGTCTTAATAGGCTCGCGCCCTTAATGAAAGTTTTGCATAGTCTGCTGCTCATCAAAGGAGGATCCATGGATTCGTGGAATTTAGAGATAGCCGCTAGTTGGACTTTAATAGTTGAGACAGAAGATCCCTGATTAAACAAGGATGTTAAAAATTTTAAGACCTCTGGGGCAGGAGCAGTGATAGGGTCTAAGCCCTTGAGTTGAGCCCAGATAGCAAACCTCTTCCACTTACTAAGGTACAATTTGTTAGTGGTGGGTTTGTGGGCCGAAGATAAAATGTGAACAACTTCGGGTCTAGAGTGTGCCTTCTAACTAAAGTCGGAAGTGGAGGAGCCAAGCTGTCAATTTCAAAGATTGAAGGGACTGATATACTTTATAACCAGTATATCAGTAGAAAGGCGTATGTACCCAGATGTAGTATCATTTAGAAAAGGACAACATTACAGTCATTCTACAATGATGCATTTCTTAGCAGACATTTTTGAGTAAAATAATAATGTTTCATAGTTAACAAGTGTCACTAGGAAAAGACTTCCTGTGTATGATGTTGCATCACATGTCAATATTTATGCAAATCAGATGAGTACACTAACACAATACAATTGTATGTGCTTTCATCATAGTACAGATTGTTCACGGGTCCATGTCCATTTACTGAAAACGGGCATACTGAAAGTCAGAATACTGAATGTATAATGTTGAAATGTGCTGAAAATGTTAAAAAGTTGAAATCAAAATATTTCTTCTACAAGTGTAAGGAGTTAGACATGCCCTCCCCCAACATGAGCTATGTTATAGCTATTTTTGGAACTTTATTAACAGAAGAGAGAGAATGTTTGTTGACTGGCTGTGTAATGGCACGGTATATGTACATATGCAGTACTTGTCTGCTGTTAGTAGGAATTTTGAGTTCAACATTTTGATATTTTAGGGTTTTGCATTTAGTATTATGACTTGCAGTATATAGCTGTTCAGTAACATTTACAAATGTGCACACAGTTATAATCTATTTTATTGTACTGCACATACATAAACGTAAAAGCATAAATAAAGACAATTTTAAGAAATATTTTTTGTAGGCGAACTGGCTTACTGGACCCTTTTCAGTGACTACCATCAGCACCAACAAAATTAGACATTGGTAATGCAGAAATATGCAAAGTATGCAAAGACTACAGAAAATAACAGAGCCAAACTTGATAGATATAAGTAATCTAAAAGTAAAAGACATATACTTTTAAAAGCATGAATAATGTCTTACAAAAGTGCAAAAAATAGATTGAAATAACTGGTGGGACTGCTTGGTACTCAAACAAGAAGTAAACAAACAATGTCATCAACTATACATAAGGGTGTTTCTCCATAGAAAGACTATTGTATGCTCATCTCTCCAGAAAGGCAATCGCCAAACTTGAGTCAGCAAAAAAGTGCTTAGCAACAAATAAAGCAGAATTTATGTATTCCCAGTGCCAGTCTTGCTATCACACTGTAATGAGTCAAAATGCTGCTGTGAAAAGAAGCAGATTGATAATGGTATTAGTAATTAGAAATACTATATTAGCACATAATTTTAAATGTATTATTTTATTTATTGAACTTGTTTCGCTGGAAAGAACAGAAATTATATACACATACGTAAAACTGACATATTAGTATTGTAAATACATAGATTAATAGGACAACATGCAGAATAATATACATATACAAAAAAAATAAATACAGTATCATGTAGCATTGAAATGTGTTGACATGTTTGGAATGTTCAAGCAGTGAGCAAAGAAGAGGAGAAGGCGGGGACTGAAAAAAGGGGTTGGGAGGGTGGCTTAATGGCTAAGGTGTTTGCCTTACAAACCCAAAGTGCAGGGTTTGAGTCCCACAAGGGATAACTGGCTAGGCTTAAATGGCTCAAGGGCAGTTTAGCTTTAGTAATAAACTATAAACTTTTTTGAAAAAAAAACTTTTTTAAAAAAATTTTAAAAGGTAATATTTTTGAAAAAAGCAGATTATGGGTCCTAGTGTGGAACCAAATGAAGCTCGTCCTCTAGATGCCACATCCAATTTGTAGTGTGAAATGAAAGTGTGCGGATTGGACCAAGTAGCGCAGCACAGATTTCGATATAGCGAGCTTGGAATGAAAAGCTATAGAAGTAGCCATAGCTCTGGTAGAATGAGCCTTGATAGATGTTGTAAGTTGCTTATTGAAGAAGAATAAGTCTGAGTTATGCAATCTCTGATCCATTTTGAGATAGTAGCTTTTGTGATGGTTTGGCCCAGTTTATTATCTGAGAAGGACACAAACAACTGGTCTGACTTACGAAGTTGCTGAGTCCTGTCTAAATAGAAGCGTAACTGCCTGTGAACATCCAATTTGTGAAGAGTGTATTCTGCTTCATTGGAGAATTTTGGGAAGAAAACCGGTAGCTCTAGAGATTGTTGGAGGCAGAAACTAGAACAGACCTTTGGGACAAAGGATGGATTAGGCCTAAGTGATACTCTATCCTTGTGGAAAATCAAGACGGTGGCTTAATAGACAGGGCTTGAAGCTCTGAAACTCTTCTTGCGAGTAATTGCAACTAAGAAGGCAGTTTTCCAAGACAGATATTTTAACTCGCATGTAGCAGCCGGTTCGAAGGGGAGATGTTAATGCAAGCACCAAATCAAGATCCCACGGAGGTGCAGGATGAAAAATTTGAAAGTTTTGCATAGTCTGCTGCTCATCAAAGGAGGATCCATGGATTCGTGGAATTTAGAGATAGCCGCTAGTTGGACTTTAATAGTTGAGACAGAAGATCCCTGATTAAACAAGGATGTTAAAATTTTAAGACCTCTGGGGCAGGAGCAGTGATAGGGTCTAAGCCCTTGAGTTGAGCCCAGATAGCAAACCTCTTCCACTTACTAAGGTACAATTTGTTAGTGGTGGGTTTGTGGGCCGAAGATAAAATGTGAACAACTTCCGGGTCTAGAGTGTGCCTTCTAACTAAAGTCGAAGTGGAGGAGCCAAGCTGTCAATTTCAAAGATTGAAGGGACTGATGTTGAAGTCCCGACTGATGGATTAGCAAGTCCGGAATCAGGTCTAAAGTCCACGGATCGTCCACTGCATGCTTCTTCAGGTAGGAAACCATACCTGGCGAGGCCAGTATGGGCAACCAGAATCATTGAAGACCCCAGTTGAGAGGCTTTTGAATAACTCTGGGAAGAAGCGGAATTGGAGGAAAGGCATAAAGTAGCCCTGTTGGCCAAGGTTGTGCTAGAGCATCCATGGCTGGTACTCCCTGATGTGGGATCAAGGAGAAGAACCTTTGGCACTTGGTGTTTAATGGAGTTGCAAATAGGTGGCAGCACGCGTCCCCATCTCCTGAAAACCTGAGCTGCTACTGTGTGGTTTAGAGACCACTCGTGAGGAGAGAGAATTGTCCTGCTCAATTTGTCTGCCAATATATTTGACCTTCCCGGGATGTGGGTCGCTACCAAGAAGCGGTTGGTAGCTACAGCCCATTCCCACACTCTCATGGCCTCACTGCAAAGGGGGTATGATCTGGTCCCTCCTTGTTTGTTCAGATACCAAACCACCGACATGTTGTCTGTGTGGATGGCGATGATGCCCTGAGGAAGAAACTTGTGTAAGGCTTGTAGGGATAGAAGTACAGCCCTCATCTCCAACACATTGATGTGGAGAAGAGCTTCGTCTGGAAGCCAGGAGCCCTGAACTAGCCTGCCCAGACAATGCCCCCCCCACCCTATCTGGGAGGCATCTGTCGTCAGGGTAACCACTGGAGAGGGAAGAACAAAGGGGTTTCCTTGATCCAAATTGGATGTCTGAAGCCACCAGCAAAGGTACCTTTTGCATATATCCGTAATCATGATGTGATGATTGAGGGGAAGATCCTGAAAGGACCATTGCGTTGACAATAGCCACTGAAGAATCCTCATGTGCAATCTTACCAGAGGGACTAAAAGAACCGTGGCAGACATTGAGCCTAGAACTTGTAGAACCATCCTGGCTGGGGCTTTGGATCTCGAGATTAGAGCTTGAACTTGGCCCTGTAAAGTCTGGATCCTTTCGGCAGGAAGAAAGACGCGCATCAATCTTGAGTCTATCTCTGCTCCTATGAACCTTATGCGTTGAGAGGGCAGCAAGACAGACTTTGACCAATTGAATGTAATCCCCAGGGTAACACCCAGGGAGATGGTGGCTTTGAGGTTGTCCATTAGAAGATGCCTGGTGGTTGCAGTCAGGAGCCAGTCGTCCAGATAGGGAAACAATTGGAATCCAAGACTTCTCAGGTGAGCTGTCACTACTGCCAAACACTTGGTGAACACCCTGGGGGCTGTGGTGAGGCCAAAGGGCAGAGCGCAAAATTGGTAATGACTGACTCCCAGGCTGATGCGCAGATACTTCCTGGACGCCTGATGTATCGGTATGTGATAATAGGCGTCCTTGAGGTCTAAGGAGCACATCCAAACATCCTTCTCCAACAGTGGTAGAATGGATTGCAACGTGACCATTCGGAATTTGGATTTAGTGACGGATTGGTTCAGTCTGCTGAGATCCAATATTGGTCTCAGGTCCCCTGTCTTTTTTGGCACTAAAAAGAACCTGGAGTAATTTCCTGATCCGATCTGGTCTGTGGGGACCGGTTGGATGACTCCTTTTCTAGCAGCTTTAAAGCTTCTGGCTGCCATTTCCCTTTGACTGGGTGGTGGGTCCGGGATTCTTTTGGACGGTGGGAGTATGTGAATGGGATGGTGTAACCTCCGGCAATGATCCGAAGCACCCATCTGTCCTGAGTGATAGACTCCCAGGCTTTTAGGTGCTTGGCAAAACGACACCCGACTGGCTCCGAGCAGCACAGCGGGGCAATCCCCCCTGGCGTGTGGGAGGCTGAAGAGCCACGAAAGGACTCGCGGTCTCCAGAATTGCGGGGCCCTCTGCCGCCTCTGGGACAGCGTCTCCCTGAAAAATTTCCCCGTCCTCTGCCTCTGGAAGGGGAATCTTCCTGCTGTTGAGAGAAACTTTCGAGATTTGGAACCACATTTTCCCCCTCCTTTAGCCTTGGGGTAAGGCCGAAAGGGAGTGGAATAACGGGCACCTACGGCAGATAAAGTTTTCCCTCTTGCTCACAGCGGGTAAGGGTGTCTTTAACCTTGGGTCCAAACAAGGAGGACCCATCAAAGGGAGCGTCGGCGAAGGAAGACTTGAAGGCCTCCATAACTGACACAGCGAGCCAGGCTTGTCTCCGTAGAGCCACGCCTGTGCCTGCCGCTCTACCGCCCCTAGCCGCATAGGAAATGAGCCTCATGGACGAGTTAGAAATTGACGTAAGGATAGCCAACTGAGAGCTAACCAACTGGGCCAGCTGCTCAGGTAGGTTACCGAGAGGAATCTGACAACTCCTTGACCAGATCCCTCTGAAGCCTGGTAAAATGTGCCAAATAATTCAGAGACCTTAATGTAAAGGCCGCTGAAGTCAGGGTGCGCTTCCATTACCTGTCCATACTCCTAGACTCCTTATTAGGAGGATGGACGGACGTTGAAGCCTCTGCCACGTCCTGTTGTGTAGCAGATGCCACCACCATGGCATCTACAGCCACGCCTTTAGTAAGGAACTCCTTCTCGGGAGCAGACAAAAATTTATTTGGACGAGAAGGGACTGGTTCCACGGTATCTGGGTGTTCCCACCCTTGACAAACTAAATCCAGAAGCTCGTCGGGCGGAGACAGCCAGGAGGCGGAGGGCTAAATCCCAAAGGCTTTGAGGAGCACTGACTCGTCAGTAGAGGGGGGTTTGGATATCCAGCCGCCTCGTTGTTTGAGGATCTCTAAGATGTCTGCAAAGGAGACATCATCCGAGGGCGACCGGGACCCCTCTGCATCATCCAGATCAGTGTCTGAAGTAATAGACTCGGGGAGTCCACGTGCTTCCTCTTGCACGATCTCTTCCTTGGGGTTCCTCGAAGACAGCTCAGAAGAACCCTCAGGAGGAGGGGAACCCCACTGGGGTAACCTCAGGCCCAGGGCTCCGCTGACTACGGACAGGGAACTGCCAAAGACCCAGTCTCCACACCTAGGGAAGGTGCGGTAAAGCCGGGAGATGGCGAAGAGGACTTGGCCAAGGCACTCCTCATGGCTCTGAAAGCGGACCCCAGAATCCTGGGAGTGTCCGGTCCCGAGCCGTGATAGTCGGCGGAAGACCCGGAGCCGAAGCACCGAGGGGGAGGCCCGGAACCGAAAGCGTAGCTCGCGAAACATCACCCCCGGGTCCAGCCGAAGACGTCCGCGTACCAAACTCGGACCCGAAGGCCGGGTTGGAGTAAGGGTCGGAGCCGACCCTGAGATCTCCATCGGCTCCAACAGCACCTGCTCCGGGCGAAGCAGTCGGAGGAGGAATGGCAATGGGGTGGGCCAAGGTCATCGGCTCCGAAGCCAACTGGGTCGGAACGAAACAAATTTTGGAAGACTGGGGACTGGAACAGTCTTTGGAGCACCCTGTCTATATCAGAATCTGACATCCTCGACCGAGAGGAAACAGAGCGGGTCGAGGCGGCCTCTCCAACGGCCCCAAAGGGCTGGGGACCCGGCTCGGCGACTCGATGAGTATCGGCGCCGAGGGAATACACCAGATTCCATCGGTGCGAGGTGGACTTCGGCGCCGAGGAGGAAGTGTCTGGCGGGCAACCTTTGTCGGCTCCGAGCAGTGGAGCCGAAGATGACCGCCTCGATGCCCCAGCTATCGGCTCCGAAGCCAGAGGAGTCGATACTGGTGGCATCGAGCAGACCGTTCGACCTCGGCTCCAAGTCCTTGGAGCCGAAGGAGAGGCCTGCCTTTGTTTCTTAGCGATCGGATCCGACGGACTGGTCGGAGCCGACGCCTTTTCTTTTTGGCGGAGAAGGAGAGGATGCCAAAGCTTCTTGAAAGAAGGTTTAATTAATCCCTTAAGAATTAATTTATTTTCCTCTCCTGGAGGACCCTTGAGGAAAAAGCGTGACATACACTACATGATTCCTGTAAATGCTTTGCCCCTAAGCAATACACACATAGCGAGTGATCGTCCGTGATGGACATTTTGAAGCTACATTTTACACATTTCTTGAAGCCCGAAGGCCTAGGATTCTGAGACATTATAGAAATTTTTAGAAAGTAACTGTAAAGAACACTGGTGACACACCTAGAATAGGCTTACAGTTATCACTCGCAATACTCTGAGTTAGTCAAACACAGCACAAACTCTGTAAACTCTGTAAACTCTGTAAATGTAATAATTTCTCTCTCTTTAAAGAAGAGAAATATAAATGATTTGAAACAGAACCGATGTCACCTACAAATAAAAAGACCGGAAAGGCCTTTCCAGACAAGAGGTACTCCTAGTCCACACTCACAACACAAAAATTCACCAAGTGAATTTTGTCAAACACACTCAAAACACAAGAATAGCTGTTAAAACAGCTTTTTGTAGAGAATGAAGAAAATCCTGACAGAAAAACTAGTGAAATAATCACTACTTAACTCAGCCAGCTCGAGACCACGTCTTTACTTGTTAGCGGCAAACGAGATCTGGGGGACTGGTAGTGGTGCATCCTGGGATATGGTAAGCTCAGCCAGTAAGAGACTTCGCTCTTTGGCATAAGCGTGCCGAGTCAGAGCCGAGGGATCGGCTCCGAACCCATCATTCAGAATGTAGGCGAGATAGGATCACATAACATCACTATATTACACATGCTAGACATTTGTTATATAATGTGGTATCCATCCAGTACATGCCCAACTGCTGTATAAAGCTGTTTGATATTTTACCAAAAAATTTAAAAACTTTCATAGCAAAATACCAAAGCTAGATAGATAAAATACATACATACATAAATAAATAAATCAACTATAACCATGAATGTTTCAACTTATTTCATAAAAAATCATGTCTAGCATTATGACATACAGTAATAAATCCCTAATGATGGCTAGGTGACCTGAGTTTGGTTAACTTCTCAGGTCATGTTTATAGGTTCTCAGCTTATTACTAGGCTAACTGCCCATGTGAGCCATTTTAAGCCTAGTGAAGTATCCCATTTGAGAATCAGATCATGCACCTTGTGTTTGTAAGGTTAACACCTTAACTATTATGCCAATCCCCAGCCCCAGTGTGGAGAGCAATTATGTGACTTTCCCATCCTGGGTTGTCGTGCCCTACTGGTTGAGACGCCATTAGGATACACCTATTTAATGAGTGAAAAACACATCAAGCAAACCAGAGTCTGATCAGGGGTTGGATGAAGGTCTAGATTAGGAAGTCTCTTAAGGATAGATGTACTTACATGAAGCATCCTGGCTACGATGACGAGGTGTAGGTTGGGGAACCTGCTCACGTAGGAGGATGATTTCCAGTGCCAGACTCACACCACTGATCAGGGAATTCATGCAGTGATATGCTTTTGCTTCATTTAGAGAATGAATTGGGTATGGAACTCCTGTCTTGTCTGAGGAATGGCTGGGCTGGCATTTGCCTCTGGGCAGAGTAAATAATGAGTCATCATGGGACTGGGGCAAAGCATGAAAAGGGGAGAGGAGGGGTAAGTAGGTAAAGAAATGACAAGGAAGTAAAAGGAATGATTAAATCAGGGGCGGCTCGTGCTATAGGACTGCAGCCCTCCCACCTAGAAAACAAATAAAAATAAAACTAAGAACCACAAAAACAAACACCATAATTCCATGCACACTCTAGATACACGGGAACACTCTCAGACTGCCTTCTCAGCAGTCTAGATGGGGGAAAGGCATCTCGGCCCCAAGATGCCCAGCAGTCTGTGCGGTGGTGATGTCACAGAATTGGAGGCACTCCAGACTGTAGCAGCAGGCTGGACAATCAAGATGCATATAGCAGCTAACAAGTTGCACTGGACCAATCGCAAGGAGGATTTGGACTGTTCGGATATCTAGGGTTGCTCCGCGGCAAGGTGAGCAGTTATCTAGGCAAAGGGTGGATTCGGCTCGGCGGTAAGGTGTGTGTGTGTGTGTGTGTGTGTGTGTGTGTGTGTGTGTGTGTGTGTGTGTGTGTGTGTGTGTGTGTGTGTGTGTAATGCCCCAGTTGCTATATACTGGTGGCTATAGCAAACTCATGGTGGTGTGGTAGGGAATACCTCAGGCTTGAACCCTATACCTTGTATGCAGGTGGTAAGGGCCTGAATTCCCTACCCACCACCATTTGTAAATATTTGCAGATTTTTACCTCATATTTGATCTGTTCTGTTCCTCATAATATCTGTGGTTTCTAAATATTTAAATGCTTAGATATTTGATGGTGCAGTGGTAGCATTGTTGCCTTACAGGTTGAGGTTCTCAGGTTTGGTTCTTTGCTGGGGTGCCTTCTGTGTGGGGTCTGTATCTTCTTCCTGTGTTTGTGTGGGTTTGCTTTTGTGTCCTTCCATGTTACAAAGACATGTGTCTGCATTATTTATTCTTGGGCCTCTGCTGAAAATTGTTTTTTTATTCCAAGTCAGACTGTCCTGGTTAACAAATGTTAAATAAAATTGACAGGCATTTGAATTTCAGACTTCAGGTTTCTGAATGTTTAATTCCTTAAATATTTGATGGTGTAGTGGTAGCATTGTTGCCTCACAGCTATAGGTTCTCTAATTTGATTCTTGGCTGGGGTGCCTTCTTTGTGGAGTCTGCATCTCCTCCCTGTGTTTGTGTGAGTTTGGTCTGGTGTCCTGCCATTTTACAAAGACATGTGTTTGCAGTATTTCTCTCTGGGCCTCTGCTGAAAATTGTTTTTGTTCCGTTAGACTTTCCTGGTTAACAAATGTTAAATAAGTAAAATTGACAGGCATTTGAATTTCAGAATTCATATTCTTCAGAAAATACATAGTAACACAAAACCTTTTATTCTAGCAATTTTCTAAGTTTATAAGATGAATATCTGAAATTTTTCCCTAATTTTGGGACTGCATTCCCCCATTATTGGCTTCGTCCAGATTTTTTCTGCTAAGGTTGACAGCTATGACAAGAACTGAATTCACTGAATATGTTTGAGGGCTGTATTCCCTCATTACTGGGTTTGTCCATGTGTTTTGTACTAAGAGGTTGACAGCTGTGGTGAGAACTGAATTCACTAAATGATAGCCATTTAAGTTTCAGTCTTCCTCTCTTTCACAAAGCAGCGGATTTGGCGTAGTGGTATGTTGCTCTGACTGTTTTGCACAGGGACCTTGGCAGTAAAATGTATGGTGGTAACACAGCATTTTATTCTAGCACCTTTCCAAGATTATACAAGCAATGTTTAATGTGTCCCTGTTTTTTGGGCTTTTGACCCCCCCCCCAATAAATGTTGGCTTTTTCCAGATTTCTTGTACTGCAAAGTTGAGATGCAGTTGAGTATTGAGTAGATTTTACAAGGAGCTGAGAGCTGCAGGGGAAGAGAAGTTTAGTGCTGCTTCTGTTGAGTCTGCTTGAATTGTTAATAGCACAACAGGTTGTGTACTTGCTTTTGATGCAGTAGGCTGTGGGTTCTACTCCCACAAAGGGTGGATGCTGCCGTACTGAGAATGTCCTCCTTGGTGAAGATACTATGAACCTGTTATCAGTTTGCCATCCATTTCCTATTGCAATATTACTAGCTTATCATTTTTTTAATGTATTATAGGCAATGTATTCCGCAGAGGCAACAGACACTTTGTTTTTCGATGAAACCATGAAATATAAAGGTGTTTGCTAGCAGCAACCTCTTCATTAGTTACAGATTTCTTTAATGTGGAATTATTTAGATGACTTTTACTTCTTCAGAGATTGTGCATATTTACTGATAATGGTGCACTGTAGAAGTTTGAGTGGACTTTTATAATGGAAATGTTCTGAACTGGGCAGTTTTGTCATTATTGGTGCATGCATTTTGTTTCATTGTTTACTGGAAAAATTTTCAAAACAATAAATTTAAAACGCCCTCTAACAACTGTACTGTATTGTACAAGGAATATAATTTAGAACAATCAGGAAGGTGTATCAAAGAGCACATGTATGTTTCATGTGCAGGGGGCCTATGATTTGAAAACAGCCCAAAGTTAATCTTTATCTGCCACTGGCAAAATGTATTTTCTTTGAATGTGGGTTTCAATGCTGTTTCAATGAATTTGAGTTTCAAGGGCAGAGAAGTTTTAATGCTAAGTCTGTTTTCATTGTGAGACTGCATTGCTTTATTTAGCATATGTCTTAGTGTTTGTGCTGTAAAATGCAAAATAAAACTTTCAAATGAAGTCCAAATCATAATAGAAGTAAAGCAATATATACATTAGTGTTTATGGTAAATGGAGTGAAATAGTCAAGTAATGGATCATTTGAATGACTGCAGGGGGGAGGCTCCATTCGACCATGATTTTGTGAGGGTGGAAGGGCGGCAAACTCAAAGACAGCCCCAGCTGAACTATACCTCCCAACTGTCCAGATTTTCACAGAATGAATAGATTTTTGCTTCTTATTTTTGGTTTGTTCCTCATAAAATGTGTGGTTTTCTGGCAAATCATTTAGTAATTAAGTCACTAAATAATGACAGACACTGAGTTTCAGACTTCATAACCTTCAGAAAAATGCATGCTAAAATAAGACCTGTTATTCTATCAACTGTCTCGGTTTATACAAGAGCAATTTTTAGTACTGTTTATATGTTCCCCCAATATATTTGGCCTTGTCCAGATTTATTGCAGTAACAGGTTGAGAGGTACATGCAAATAAATTGCTTTATAGAATTAGGCATAGCCAAACCTCTCAACTGTCCCAGATTTTGGCTCAAAATGTTGCTCTTCCCCTAATAATCCCTCCGCAAAATAGCAATTTTGGAAGAAAACATGGAGGGTTTACAATTAATAAATAACTGTAATAATCAGTTATACATTACTTTTATTTCGGAAATGCATGTAGATTCTTTTATTTTGTCAGCTGCTTGAGTTAGCAGTACTAATATTAAAAAATGTCCCTTCTTTGACAGGTTCCCAGCTGTATTGTGTGGCTATTTTATATTTTTGCATCACATTTTTGGTCCATTTTTCATAAAATTGTATTTTCTTTTTGGCAAATTAGTGGCAAATCATTAAAGACTGAAGTTAGAAAATAATGACAGACATTTGAGTTTCAGATTTCATACCCTTCAGAAAATTCATATTAATGCAAAATCTACTATTCTATTATCTTTCTAAGTTTATAACAGCAATATTTAAAAATTGTCCTTATTTTTGGGCCTTTGTCCCACTTCTATGTATGGCTTTGTCCAGATTTCTTGCTCTGAGGTTGAGAGGTATGACAAATGTGTCAGGGCCATCACAGTCAGCCAGAGACATTTCAAATTGTGATATACTTGTTGCACCCCACTCCCCCATGTAGTGACTCTGGATGTTTCCAAGCAAGGCAAGGAGCAGTTATGCAGTGTAAATGTGCAGAGTATCCCCCCATCCAAGGTAGACACAAATACTACAATGGCTTTTCATCTGTCCTTGATTTTGCAGAATGGTCTGGTTTATGTCATATTTTTGTACTGTTGATTTACGCTTATTACTCAGAAAGTGCCTCTTGCTCTGTGTTTAAGTAGCAATGCTTTAATGACCATCAGATAAGCTTGTCTGAGATCGTAAGATGCAAGTAAGCTTTAATAAGCATACTGTTAAAGAACTGTCAACATTGAAAGCCTTTCTGTTGTTGCCATGCAGAGAATACTTACATAACTAGATAATGTATAAGCCTTGGGTATTGAAATGCATATGACAGTATTTGTAATAAAGGACAGGATTACATTATTTTAAGAAGCTTATTACGTTTGTTGGAGACTTCCAGTCATCTCTGCAGGCTTTACCCGTAAGCTAAACAGAATGTCAATCTATCATGTGTGGTCCATAACCTGTACCTTAATCCTTTAAGCAATGTATCTTGAGCTTGTTTCTTGTTTGCTTTTCATATTTTACTTTGATCATGTTTTCCCCATGAAACAAGTAGATAGTTGTCAGGCAGCAGGTCTTTTTTGGATAAGAAACATTTTTACAAGTGGGGGCATCACAGAGATTGCTACTTTCAGCATGTTACTTGGTACTTTAATAAAGCTGAATATAAATTATGATTAGAACTGCAGTGCAAGGAGAAGTGGTTTGAGTTGAGTGCTGCTTGTTTTTCTTTTACTGGATTTTGACTGGCATTCCAGTAATGTATTTAAAAAAGTAATTTATTTTTTCATGCCTCACAACCTTTTTGTTTCCATCTAGTTATTAAGTAAGATGTCATGCAGCCAATGCATTGAAATATTTTTATTCTTCTACACTTCATTTTGTCTTGATTGGACTCTCATAATGATGGTTTGGCACCCAGGGCAGCGTATTTAATTAAAGTTAGTTTTTGTGGTTTTGAGCATGGCTCCGCCCCTTTCTAGTTGGCCGCACCCCTTCCCATTGGCCCACCCATTCAGCTGTCTCCTGTAGCCCCCCTTTGATTTGAAGTCATCAGCCGCCACTGGATTTAATAGTTAATGTTGTACTGTAATATTGGTGATTTGAGTTGACTGTAGTAAAATATCACACTTAAAGATGCTGTTCATTAGTTTATTGCATTCATAATACAGCAATTTAATAAAGATACTAAACAGTGAAATATTACAAAATTTTCCAAATATACAGCTGTCTTTGAAATTTTAACACAATAAGCTCCTACAGACTTACCTATCACCAGTTGAAAAATAGGTATTAACAATTACTAATAATCATTGAATTAATAAGGTCTTGCTAACCCAATTTATCCTGCTATACATACATCACAAATAAAGCTTACAAGAAGAAACACAGTGCTCTTGGGCATAGCACCCCCCCCACACACACACACACACACAAAAAAAACAAAAAACTGCTGTTAGATATACTTTACTATTTTGTTATTAAAATCATATCTGGTTAGATATCTCTACATATCTGGTTAGATATCTCTAATGGTAACTTTAACAATTAGTTCTTCAGTCCAGTGATGAAATGGTCCAAGAGACAGACCATACCTCATTACTTTATTGAATTAGTTTTTTCAGACCTCAGATTTTCAGCTTTTGCGGTTCTATATTTTTACAAAACATATACAATTCCTAAATATTGTTACCATGATTTTAATATACCCATTTTACAGTTCCTTGATACAAGAATGCCCTATCTGTCTAGATTATCTGTTAGTTTCTCATAATTTTAGAAACATGTCTAGCTGTACTAAAAGCTACTGGCCTTGATAGTTTTGAAAATATGACAAGACAAAAACTTTTCCTAATTCCCTATGCTAAGCAAACAACAGCATATAATCCTGGTTATATCATTTCATCATTTTATTTGAGCCATGTTTGCATATTTGTTTGTACACTACTTTAAAGAAGAATATAAAGGGTAGATAAAGATTCAAAAAGCCAGAAAGACTACCCTGAAACAATACGTTTTTTCAATACCTGGTTTATCCACTTTAGTGTTACAGGGGAACCAGAGCTGAACCAGGAAATCATAGAAACTAATTCTCGAGAGACTGCCACTCTATATCAACACTCACTCTCTCTCTCACACACACACACACACACACACACACACACACACACACACACACACACACACACACACACACACACTTGGTATGCGGTGTAGAGGCAATTTGGTGGATTGAGAATTCACCTATAGCATACCTTTAGCTTGTGGAAGGAAATGACATCAGCCGACAAAAAAGCCATGAGTTAAAATGGAAGGCATAAACACTCTTTACAGAAGGCATTCCACCAGAAGTCAAACATGAAAATAAAATGCTATGAGGTAGCGGTACTAATCACTGCCCATTGTGCCTGTCCAAAAAATATATGTAACACTAAAATAGTTGGGTCAAAAATAAAATACCAAAACATTCTAAATCATAGTGCTCCAACAAAAATATGCTTCAGTTTGAGAAAAAAAAATGCAGACTTCTAAAGAGTTTAAAAGTAGTACATTGCTCTACAAAATATAGTTTATAGCTTTCTCCTCAAAACTATTTCAGCTCAGAGGATGTTCCATTACTGTAGTATTAGGAAATTCTTAAAAATGATTTAAGTTAAAAGCTTCACAACCCTTTCACTGACTTCTGAATGAGCCATGCATATAACAGTACATATTTCAGTGATATGCTGGTCAATCTTTAATAGCAGAGGAGCAAGCCAAACTTCTAAATCCCTTCAACAACATAATTATTTTAATGAAAAGAAAAATCAGTATTAAGTGAAGAAGCCAATTAAAAGTAGAAATAAAAAGACAATAAAGAAACAATTAATGCCAAGAAGTAGTTTAGTAATATAAAGTGAACACATTTTCTTACTTTGTAGTTGCAGGTGCTTCTAGACGTTAGATGCTCCAGTAAGCATGTTATTTATAACCATGTTGAAATGACACAACTCTCATTAGTCATGCAAAAAAAAAACTGTAAAAACATTTGTAAGTTCAAATAAAAGCCCCACTCCAGAAACATACTTTGATGGCAGATAAATACCTGCTAGCTAATTCAACCCATCCAGTTCTCAGTCTAGCCAAGCTAAGTGTTTTGATTTAATATGAGGTTATACTCCATCTTATGAAATCTGTCATATGGCTGCCTCTTGAAATTCCTTATTTCTTTTAATGACTAGTTTAGAATCTTAGCATTCCTTTAGCTTTCCTTTCTGCTACCTTACATTGCTAACATATATAAAGGTAATCTGATATGAATGCTCACATCTTTCATTTTTTATTGATTCTGCTGCTCCTTATCCAAATGTGGTTTCTTATCTGCCCCCCCCCCCCCGACAAATGTATTATATAATGTACTGCGCTGAATTTAAGATGCTTTGACTAAATTTTGTCTTAGTAGCTTTTCATCCCTTCTACTACTTAGTAGGTATTAAACCTGATCCATGGATTCATGCAAAACGTGTGCAGTCTTGGGTATTGACTAGCATTTCTATGGTATTACATTGGGATGAAACGTCTAGGCTTAAAATGACCTCTGGGCTGATTGCCTAGTAAATTCCTGTGATCCTATGATATGCAAAAAAGGCAGGTTTGCAATTTCAGACCTTCTACTGTGTGACTTAAAAAGACAGTGCAAAGTACAGGAGTAGCACAGATTCCAGTGCTACCTCCAAAGTAACCACCTTTTCTTCTAGAAAGCCTCATATTATAGTTGTCCTCTATGTGCAGTAATCTAAACAGACTTTTTTTTTCTCATGCACTTACCAGCTAACTTATTAACATTTCCATGACATCACATTAAATCCCTTTATCCACAATCTCTCCTCATATGTAACCCTAGTTAGCATATCAAAGAACTGAATTAGATTTCTCACTGTCAATCCAAGCTGCCCTGGGACCTCCAGCTTATTATTTAAAGATATTTCCACATTTTTTCATTCAGAGACATTTTGTGACTTTAACTCTGCAGTCAGACTACCAGATAAATGGAGTAAATCTTCAGGTATGATGGGCAAACGTGCACACTCTCCAGAATACCAAATTAAGAAATGTAGGGAGTCAAAATAAATAAATAAATGAATAAATAAAACACTACTGAAGGTCTGTTAAAACATCAGAGAATACATGTTTTTACACAGTGAATGTTTTTTCACTCTTTGAAATATATCTTAGAGAGATACTGTTTAAAACATTAGTAAAGCCTTTAGTGTTTAATGTCATGTGATGTTTTTGACTAAAGGTGAGTGATGTGTCTGTTTTTAAATAATTGGAAAAACATTCCTACATTTCTCAAACTGACATTTGAGCAGTTTCCAGCCTATTACCTACTGACTGTTGTGGTAGAGTATCACAACTGCCCTTTTCTAATCTTTGGATCGGTCAGTAGTTTGGGTCTTTTACAGGCTCTCAAAGTTCAAGTGCTTGAAGACTCCTGTCTCTAAACCAGTAACTCAAGCATCTTGTAGCTTGGGTAGGCTGCTGACTGACTTGTGCTTGAACTCGATTATGAGTTTGCTGAAGCAGTTGCTGCTTACCCAAACACATTATTTGGGTTTGAGCCAGGTAACTGTGGCAGCCATGATGTGGGAGAGAGAGAGGGTCGGTGCTTAGAGTAGGGCAACAGCCTGGAAGGGGTTTTAGGTTTAAGCAGTGTGAGGAGGGATTTTAAGGTTAGGGAGTGGAAAGGGAGTTTTAGGACCAGGAGAGGGAATGGGATTTCAGGTTCAGGGAGAAGGAAGGCAGTCTCTAACCCTAAAACAGGGAAGCGAGAATGGAGTCTTAGGGTTAGAGACTGGGAGGGTTAGGTTTATGGAGAGGAAAGAGAGTCTTAGAGTTAGGGAGTGAGAAGAATATTTTAGGGTTAGAGTTAAGGTTCTGGTAAGGCTATGCAGTTTTGTAGGGTAGGCCACTGGCAGGCCTAAGTAGTTATGGGAGATCAAATTGGTGTGACTTACAGCACTTGGATTTTGAAACAGGTGTGTTATGAGTAAGTAGCCTGTCTACCATGAGAGGAGAGGTTCTTGGCCCAGAAATTGCAGTTTATTGACCATTTGGACAGTTTGTCCATCTCTTTCACCTTTCTGGTTTAAAAGACCACATCTGCGCTTATCTCCCATCTTTCCTGTAACTAACCTACTGGGCAGCACTAGAAAGCCTTAAACTGATACAAGCCTTCTAGTTTAGGAGAGAGACTTTGGAGTGATTAAGTATCAGTTTTCTGTACTTTTATTGCTGTACTTAACTGTTTTCTGCCTAAACACAGATTTTCCAGCATTTATTGTGATTTAAAAGCTTGTTTTTTTCACATATTGTACTTATTTGACTGCCTGCACTTTTAAAAAGTTGTTTTTTTGTTTAAATAATTTGTTTAACTGTTGTAGGCTACTCACTAAACTGCAATAGCCTTTTCTGATCGTTTGTAGTCATTTAAAGCTGTTTTAAGTGTATTTTTTACTTTTTGCCTTATCTTTTCAAGAAAACAAAAAAAAAAAAAAAAAAAATTCCTTGTTTCCTGCCTTTTTAAGCAAGTATATTCCAGTTTTCAGGCTAGTGCTGAATTCAGGGCTGTGATACTAGTTTCTGAGTTGCCCATACCTTACTTGGATAGAAGGAAGTTTCTCTGTTCACCTGTGAGAAAGGGGAGCTTTGAGCAACCTATCTGTCCCTGGAGGAGTGGTTCCAGCCCAGAACTTAGTAGTTTATTGGCCATTTTGGGCTAATTTCTATCTCTTTCATTTCCCTACTATAAAAACCATGTTTGCATGGTTTTGTGCACCAGGCAGTGCCGGTTAGCTATGGTTAAATTATTCCTGGCTCCACTAAGTCTCCTCTTCAGTTTTCCCTTGAGACTAGTCTAACTCTCAACCTAAGCACTCAAAAAGCATCTTACAGCCCAACACTTGCTCAGACCTAATAGCAAGCACTAATATACCCTGACACTGATTGCCCAGCAGGGCAAGGCTCTTTATTCACCCCTCACCAAACAAGCGACTAAGCAGCTCACCCTACTATTCAGGCATGACCAAAGGGCAACTTCAGGTGCACTCTCCAGTCCAGCTGGTGAATTTGGGTATCCTGAGGCAATGTTACAACTGCCTCATGTACACAGACAACCCTCTCCTCCTACCACAAAACACTAACATATGCAAGAGATGCATTTATACAGCCAAACTGGAAGCTAAGCTGTCTCCACCCAAGACTAGAATAGACAGTCAAGAGGAGAAGGTTAACACTTGCACCACAACTCCAGCCGCACACAGACCTACTAAAACAGCACTGGCAAAAAACACACATAAATACACAAAATCATACTTGGATGCTCTAAATAAAAACCTGCAAAAGCATCAGAGACCTCCAAAGCAGACACCCAAACAACCTGTACTTCCCGTCACAAACCAGACAACACATAAAACACAAAATCAGTGTGCCGCACAATCACAGCCCTTAAGGTGAAATAACATACCTAACACACTAGTAATAGGTGACTCTACAGTCAGGTACACTGACATCCCACTCACTAGGCTGGACAAGCAGAAGGTTACTGTTAGCTGCCTGTCGGGAGCCAGAATCTGCCACATAACACAAGCACTCAGGTCACTCCAGAACAAGTACAAATATGACTCTGTCATTGTTCATGTTGGTGTGAATGACCTGAGATGTACCTCCCTGGACTACATGAAAAGAGACATGGAAGAGCTCTCTGATCATGTAGCTCAGGCTGGTATGACCCTGATCCTGAGTAGCATCCTGCCCTCACCAAGAATGATACCTCAGCATAAAGAAAAAATTACCAGTTTCAACAATTGACTAAGCTTCTGGTGTCATTCAAAGGGGATCCAGTGTCTGTCAGCCTGGGACGACATGTTCAACAAGCCACATTGCTTCACAAGATATGGCTTGCATCTGTCACCCCTAGGCTTTCGAATACTGGCCAAGGCTTTTGCTGCCCCTATAGTGCCTTTTTTAGGCAAGGCTCAAGAGTCAAACCCACCTCCGTAAAAAGTACAATTAACAAAAAACTGAGGGTTATGTTACTCAAAGCCAGGAGTTTAAAATCTCAAAATGCACGCACTCGAAGCACTCCTCAGTATGGAGAACGTCGACATCTGTGCAGTAACTGAAACCTGGTTCAAGGCTCCAGAGAGCACCCCAACACTACAGGGCTACAACTCATACCACGTGTTTCGGCCACAGAAGATGGACTGAAACACAAAGGGAGGGGGTGTATCCATATTCATCAAGGATACCTACACCTCCAGGTTAGTGGCACAGCATGATACCTCTGAGATCATCCATGTTGAGCTAACATCGGGCAAATCTGCAATGCAAACTGTGGCCTGCTACAGATCACCCTCCATGACCCAGGACCACCACTACACCTTTCTGGAGACACTGGAAAACATGAAGGTCCTACCAAACATCCTGATATTGGGCAATTTCAATTACCCTACATTCACTGGAAAAACTATTCGAGTACAAATTCCCAGGCCCAGCGCTTCCTGGAATTCATCAACTCAAATGCCCTCGATCAGCTGGTAAACTCCCCTACCAGAGGTGAAAACATGTTGGACCTGGTCATCACCAACATGGACGATAGGTGTTCCACACCAGAAGTCAACCTGTCACTGGTTAGATCAGACCATAAACTAATCACTCTGGATGTCCACACCCCACCACCACCCTGAACTAAGGAAACCAAAGTAAAAAAACTTTTCTAATGCAAACTTCACTTTACTTAAGACAGAGGTCGTACGTTTCACAGCCCCCACGCTAAAGAATAAAGCTGCCCAAGATACAGAAACCTTTACAAATGCACTCTATGAGCACCTACAAGGGTGCATGGATCATGCCATCCCTAGCAAATCCAAGACTCACTCCTCTAAGAGAAGGAAACCAGTTTGGTAAACCCCTGCAATAAACAGGCTATACAATAAAAGGAGGAAACTAGCTCAGAAAAAAAGCAAATCCCAAGAAGGAAAGACATCCCTGATCAGTATCAGTAAGAAACTAAGGTCCCTCATAAAATCATCCAAGGCTAACTTCGAAAGAAAAATAGCCAAGGATTCAAAAGATAACCACAAAGCCTTCTTTAGCTATGTTAAGAATCTAAGTGGCAACTCACACATATGCACTGAACTAGTGCAAAATAGCACAAAATATACTGAACCTACTGATATTGCCAACATCCTGGCAGATAGATTCGGTGCAAACTTCACCCCCCCTCTCACCTCCAAAAGGGCCCACAACAATTCCAGAAAAGTGTAGTGTCTCAAAAATCACAGATGCACAGGTGAAAACAGCCCTTTC
The DNA here is from genome assembly GCF_019279795.1 of Protopterus annectens. Taxonomy (NCBI): domain Eukaryota; kingdom Metazoa; phylum Chordata; order Ceratodontiformes; family Protopteridae; genus Protopterus; species Protopterus annectens. The sequence goes on along the minus strand of NC_056747.1, from coordinate 216,821,743 downwards.
AAAAGCCAAAAACACAGAGTCAATGGGATCAGATGGTGTCTCAGGCTGCGTCTTGCATGAACTACAGAACGAACTAACCCCCCCACCTAAATACGCTGTTCAACCTCAGCCTCTCCACAGGCTACATGCCCATAGAATGGCGCACAGCAATGGTTATTCCTCTCTATAAAGGAGGGGCCACAACTTACCCTGGTAACTATCGCCCCATAAGCCTGACTAGCATGGTCTGCAAGACTATGTAGCGCATCATCGTGAAACTCCTTAACCAAGACATTGGGAACCTCCAAAAACTTGACCTGACCCAGTTCGGCTTTGTTAAGGGCAGATCATACCTATTAAACCTGGTTGACTGCTTTGAGACAGTCACCAAGGCCATAGACGAGGGAAAGGTGGTTCACACAGCCTACCTTGACCTCGCCAAGACTTTTGACACCATTCCCCACTCTGGTATTACAGAAAAACTCACCAGCCTGAACATAAACCCCTACATCACGAGATGGGTTGCCAACTGGCTTACAGACAGAACTTACACGGTAAGAATAGCGGCTCCAGGTCCGACTCTAAACCAGTCACAAGTTGTGTCCCGCAAGGCTCAGTCCTGGGACCCCTACTGTTCGGCATATACTTCTCAAAAGTATAGGCAAACACAGGAGGACTATGGCTAACCAAGTTCACAGATGACTGCAAACTGGGAGCCATAACTGACTCTCCGGCTGACATGGACATCCTCCAAAAAGGCCTTACTGAGACGGACACCTGGTGTCAAAGTCATGGCCTCAAGCTAAATGCCAAAAAATGCATAGTCATCCCATTTGGGAAAAACAAAACACCCATGAATTACCACATAGTTGGCAGCCCCCTTAATACAGAAGAGGTAATAAGAGATCTGGGGACCCAGGTAGATAGTAATCTCTCCTTTGACAATCATATTGCCAAAGTAGTGAGGAAATCCTTCTATGTGGCCCATCTAATTACTAAAGGGTTTGCATCTAGAAATAAAGAGGTTATAGTGCCCCTCTACTCGTCACTCATTAGACCCATCATAGGGTACAATGCCCCATTTGGGTTGTACCTCACAAGACACTTCCAACAGCTGGAAAGACCACAAAAGTACCTAACCAAGAGGATTACTGGCCTCAAACATATGTCCTATGCAGCCCGACTGAAAAAACTCCGGATGTACTCAGTGGCATATCACTTACTCAGAGGTGATCTCTGCATGACTTACAAAGCCATGTCCAACTCAGAATTGATGAACATGCTCCACCTAAAGAAATCTAAGTCACTGCAAGCCACACGCTCTAATGAGCTAAACCTCGCCACAACAATAAATAGAACATGCTGGAGAGATAGATTCCTGTCACAGAGACTCCCCATGCTTTGGAACAAAATTCCAAATTACATCAGGCAGAGCCCCTCACTAACACTCTTCAAGAGAAACCTTGACGAGTGGATGGGTAACAGAAAATACACCCCTGGGATCACTTCATTGGCTCTGCTTGACAGAGGATCAGTTAATTAATCAATGGGGCGATGAAAGCCGACACACTCTGGCTAGGCTTATAAATGCCCTCGGGCAGATAGCCTAGAACCTACCTATGAACCTATGAGCAGTTGTAGTAGACCCCACTAGTTATTTATAACTGTCTGATGGTTTAGCATAGATGTCAAGGGTATAAGCTGCTAACAAGTATTTTCATGTAGTCCAGGGTTTGAGTCCATCAGTCTTCAAATGTAATTGTGTGACTCTGAACATGTTTATTAACCAGACAGTGCTCCCAGGGCACCCCAAAAAGAGGCACTTGTGCAGCTTGTTAATAAAAAATAAATGAATGAATAAATAAATAAAATTAATGAACTAATTTTGTGGACATGTAATTAGCAGCATCACTATCCCTTCTGTAAATCCTCAAAAAATTCTAAAGTGAATCCTGTCACATCACACTCTCCTGTCTACCCTTAATTTTTTAAATTTTGTCAAAGCCTTTTCCTGTGTGACAAATTTCTTATCCTAGGAATTTCTGCAGAGTGAATTTGATAATGCAACCATTTATTTCTTTGTGAATTCTAAAAATACATAGTCAAATGAGCAACTCTGTTTTTTACTGTGTCCAATCACCTACACATTTTTTACAAACCTGCCATTTTTTCTCACATTTTTGATTATTTCTTCTATTCTTTCTTCCTAGCAATAGCACTGGCTCTGACTCAGCTTAAAAAAATAAATGCTATTATAATAAGAAATGAGATATTGTCCAATAACAATAATGATTTATCTGTTAATGAATTAATATAAATGAGGGTCTACAAAAGGTAGTTTTTTTCCTTTTTTTTTTTTTTTTTTTTTTTTTTTTACTTTAAAGTATTAATTATTGTAATGTTTATTACCAGAAAGTATGTTTCAGTTTTCCAGGTGAAATGTATAATTTAAGCTATCAAATTTCACAATTATTTTATTGATTTGTTTGTTGACATTTGGTGACCGGGAAAGCATGAGTGGGTCACAGACACCTTTTCAGCAGAGGCCCAGGGACAAAAGCTCCACAATACATACTTTAAGTAATAAAACATTTACGGAGACTTAATCAAAATTAGTGAACATTATACATTTGTGTCACATCGTCTGAGCTATAATAATTTACCATAAGATGTTATCCATTCACAGCAATTGAAACATAAACGACAAGTTGGAGAGATGGTTAGATATAATTGAGTTTAGGAAAATAGGTAGTGTTAAATCTTTCATTGGCTCTAACGCTTTAAGGTTAGTAGAAATGTAGATATGGGTGATGGATTGGTATGGAGAGGAGGAGGGACAGAATGAAGGTTGTAGATTAAGGCAGAAGAAAGGTGAGTTGATGGTATAAGTGTATCAATATGAATTACCCAGGGCAATAGTGAGGTCAGAAGATAGTTAGGGGAAGAGGAGTTTGGGGTGGAATAGAGTTTGAGAGTAGTGTGTGTAAGCTTACAAGGTAACGGTTAAATGTTTAAAAAAATCCATGGGCAAGACAGTTATTGTAGGGGTCTCTTTTTGTTGAGTTGTGTAGAGTAGTTTGTGCATAGATCTTGTAATGCAAAAATCTATGCAAACTATTGTTTGGGTTTTATTCTTTTTTTTGGTGATCCTGCTTCCAAAGTTATCGCTAGCTATAACAGCTTATAATAACATTTTGGAACAAAGGTATCAAAGAACTAAAACAGGCTAACTATGTGAAAATAAAGGAGTTTTATAGTTGCTGACAGGTTTGTTATTTTTTAGTTATTTTTTTCTCTCAGAAAGCTTGTATTGACATCCATTCATAAAATATGTGCTGTCCTGAGCCTTCTGCTGATAAGGTGTATCACTATTAAGTGCTGGGGGAGGTGTGACATATGTAATGTTTAGGTATAGCCAGGTTGTCCAGTAACAACACCAACATGAATTATCAGGCTGTCATCAGAATTTACTTTGCATCAGTGAAATACATGGAAAGCAGACCACATACCATCTATACTGGTGTTCTGTGTAGGGCCAGGTGCCAAATTCTATAGAGACATATACGTTACATACTACTTTTTCAAAAAGCTAAAGGATTTTATAATTTAACATATTATACTTGTAAATATGAAGTGGCTTCTGATATGCACTATTTATACAGGTATTCATTATATATATATATATATATATATATATATATATATATATATATATATATATATTATATATATATATATATATATACTATATGAGATTTCCATAAATTGTTTTTAATCTGTCACTAATACATTTGTTCATTTACATATAATTTTAGGCAATAAAATACTTTTGAGGTGACTGTTAAGATTACTGGACTGCACTCACATGCACATTCATAATTTGGCACATGTGTCTGTACCAGGTTGTTCCCAAGGTACAATGTATCACCTGTCAGTAGTATCTACAAACAGTATCTTCCCAATAACATTTGAAAGGGGGAGGTATTGGCAGCCTCTGTAATTCCTCAGTGTAAAAAGAAGTCAGTGGAGGCAACAGACCCACTGACAACCATTATTTTGGGAAAGTAATTTCACAGAAAATGTAAATTGTTATTAAATTATTGTTAAATAAACAATAAATATTATTGGTATTAAATCAGATTTCCACCATTACTGGAACATTTTATATGAGATAGTAAACTAAATGTCTTTCCAACACTCTGCATTTCCTTGCTAGACTGGCAGTAAGGATGCAGCGATTAGACCTCTAGTGTAGATTTTTTAAAATTTATATTGAGTTTGTAACATGGTCTAGTACTTTTAACAACTGTCACATTCCAGTCCTTTGGATTACATCTGAACCATCCAAATACCTAGCTGACTATTTATTCACTCTACTGAATCTCAGACATAGCGGGGATAACAGTTCTGCAGTCCTGACTGTTGCTGATTTAGTTGGGATTTCTTTGGGATTTTGGACTTTCCTTGCACTCTCTGATGTCATCATGGTATCTTGCAGAGTGACTCCTTGGGCACTTCTCTATATCTCCTTCTAGCTTGTCTTCTCCTAACCTGAAAGCACAAAATGGCATGTACTGCTCTGATTTCAGTATGTCCCAAATGGCACATACTGCTCTGATTTCAGTATGTCCTGTTTCTTCTAAACAGTTTTCCACCTGCAGTTCAGATGACAGATGACCTCAGATAACCACTTTATCCTCTGAAGTTTTGTAAACAGAGACAAAAGTACTAATATAACATGTGGATCCTATGCTTTCTACAGTACATTTTTGGTTTCATATATACTATATTGTAAAACATGCTTGGGTTTTACATAACATATTTTTTCAGTTCTTTTGACATGAGTCATGTTGTCAGGGGAAGTCTCTGAGAACAGCCTACATAAACAGCTAATGGATAAATAAAAAATAATCTTTTGTCATGAAGGCCTTACAGTTTCTTGTAGGACATAGCTTTAGAGATGAGATAGACAAAGCAAAGAACCATCGTGGAGTCGAGGATATCTCCAGTCTGTGTATTCTGAGTTTTGAAGTACAGTAACGTTAGCCATACACAAGTCATGCTATAAGGCACAACACAAATGTGGAATACCATGAAGTTTGTAGACCACCAAAGTGCCAAGGTTTATTAAAGGCTTTAGTTCTTTTAGCTACTGTCAAGGTTATTTAATGTTTATGGTATTTATATATACAGATCATGCCTTGCACTCTGGGAATAGGAAATCCATTATGCCTTGTGGCCACTTCATTCTGTCCATTATTGATAATCCTTATGTCAGCCTTAGCCAACAGCAGCACCTTACATCCATCCCAATGGACTTATATCAGGTGCCTTTAGAAAATTAAAATTATTCTTATATGCGGTGCAATTTTTATCCCTGCCCTCAATCAGCAGCTATGACATGATTTTTTTCTTAGATAATTTTGGTTGACAATAAAATATCTAACACATTATTTGGTGTCCTGGCACTAAACATGTATTGTCTATATTGAGCGCATATAAAAAGATTTATTCTTACATTTTTTTTTCAGCAGACATTGTTTTCAAATTCTCAATATTTTCTGTCAGCTAGTAGTTCTGTGTGCGTAAATAAGTTGTGTGAATTTAAACCCCTTCTCTCATCTCAGTCAAACACAATATCATTTCTGAAGTCTTCCACTGTCGTAAAAATGTTATAGGTTCATAGGTGTTTACCAGGCTAATGACCGTAAGGGCCTTTTTAAGCCTTGCCATGCATCCCAAATCTTTGACAAGTTCTGATACCCTTGATAAGTGTAAGCATGGGCCTGGGAAATTAACCATTTACAAGTTACCTGTTTGCATCAGAGACATAGGTGCCAAACCATGGATGAATTTCTGGTTTCCCACCCAGTTGTTCAAGTTGTACTTGAATTTGGTTATGGAGGAACTCTGTTTCACATGGATGGGGAGCCTGTTCTATAGATGGGGTAGTCTCTGGGATACATACCTATCCCTCCACCAGGTCCTATTTATATCACAGGCAAAGTCTAAGTATTTAGAATGGGTAATTCTGGTACTGTTTGCTTTGTGGATATGCAGGAGGTCCATCAGAGTGGGGTCTGACAATGCCCTGTATGCCAGGGCTCAAAAGGTTGTAGGAGACAGAATACATGGATAGGGCCTTGAGGCGGTCTGCATAAAACATATTACTTACTTATTATTCTTTTAATGAGGAATATCTGTGGACGTTCCAGTTGTTGGATATTCCTGGTTAGGTACATACCAAAGGGGGCGCTGTACTCAATGATAGGTCTGATGAATGCCAAATACAGTGGAACAATGACTTCCTTGGACTTAGATGCCATTCCTTTGCTTATAAGTTGCGCAACATAGAATAATTTCCTGACCACTGCAGACACTTGATGATCAAAGGCTAGATTACTATGTATGTGTGTCCCTAAGTCCCTGACTACTGGGTCAACTCTAAGGGGTGTGTTGTCAATATCAATGTCAATAGCTCCAAAGCTCTAACCAAGACCTACTACAAATCTACAAACCCAAGTCTAAATTTGGACGCAACATGTACAGTTATCACTCTGCTATTGCCTGGAATAGACTCCCACTAGAAATCAGGAACCTTACAGATCCTAAACAATTTAAGACAGCCACAAAAGAGCACTTTAAAAGTCACTGGTTCTGCCACTGCACTCTCCCTCCTTAAACATCCCCTACTTCTCATACCTTAATCTACGTTCAACCCTTAACTCACTTTTCTCACTAGCTCTCTCTAATCTTCCTTGACTACTCTTCCTACTGTCTTCTAAAATCTATTGAGCAAATCACCTCAGGGAAACATTCTATTGTAATTGTCATGCCTTCATGCAACTACATTATGATAAAACTGGGTTTTTGTAACCACTTACCCCAAAGGTTATATTGATCTTAATGACATATTTATTTTTATACATCTTGAAATAGTTTTGCTATACTCCTGAGAATTGACACTCTCTAACATTATATTTCTACTTAATGCCTTGTAATAATCCTGTAACATTGCTGTTTAATGCTAATTTATAATGAAAATTGTTTAAAATGTTGGAGCTTTTCTCCCTGGACCTCTGCTGTAAAAGGGCTCTTCAGCTCAGTCACACTAATCAGGTCAACAAATGTAAAATAAAATAAATAAATAAATAAATGATAATTACCAGGGATGGATGACTTCCCAAAGGATACTGTTATGCATTTTTTGGCATTTAGTTGTAGTCCATGACTCTGACACCAATTGTTTGTCTGTGTCAGACCCTCCTGGAGAATATTTGTGTCAATATGAGATTCAATGACAGCTCGTAATTTGCAATCATCTGCAAATTTAGTCAGCCAGAGACCACTGATATTGGCCTTGACTTCTGAGAAGTAAATGACAAAAGGAAGTGGTCCAAGGACTGATCCCTGAGGGACTCCACTTGTGACTGGCCTTTCTGTAGAGGTGGACTCCCCAGTTCTAACTTCCTGGGTCCTGTCTGTGAGCCAGTTGGCTATCCACCGGGTGACATATGGGTTTGTTTCTAACCTCTTGAGTTTGTCAACAATGCCCTAGTGGGGTATTGTGTCAAATGCCTTGACCAGGTCAAGCTAGGCAGTGTGAACAATTTTTGCCCTCATCCTTTGCTTTGGTGACCTTCTCATAAAAGTCCACCAGGTTGAGTAGGCATGATCTGCCCTTCATGAAACCAAACTGAGTTAGGGCCAGTGTCTGGAAGTTAAATATATCTTTACTGATCATCTTCATGATCATTTTTTCTATGGTTTTACATATAAAACTAGTGAGACTTATGGGTCTGTAGTATCCAGGGTCTGTAGATGGCCCACCTTTGTGCAGAGGGATGACTGTTGCCTTTCTCCATTCATGAGGCATGAAGCCTGTTTGGAGGCTACAATTAAATAGTAATTCCAGAGGCCCTGATAGGTCATGTTTCATGCTTTATATTTAGAAGGCATCCTGGGTATTGTCTGGACCCATTGATGAAGTGTTCTTGGTCTTAAAGACAGCATTAAAGGCCTGGTCCCTTGTGATAGTAGGCACATGAAATGACAAAATGAAATCTGCCAGCTGATGGAATGACAATTTTTGGTGCTATTACATGTGAATAGATTTGCTGCGTCTTACACTCACAGAATATTAAAATGCTAATAATGAATAAGACATCAGCACTTGCAAACATTTATGGCTGCATCACAATCCCCTGGCATTCCTAGACATAGTTTGCAGTCCCCTACAAATCTGCATGCTGTAACTGTCATTCACCTGCATGGCAAATATACAATTCATAAATCTGAGTAACACTCCTGCCAGTGCACATCAGGGCCAATGAGGGACTTGGGGAAAATGGACTAGACAAAAAAATCCCCTGTAATGTCCTGCAGCATGCACAACTCCACCCACATGCACAGACCTACATACAAACAAACAGAATACACAGAAGTGCACAAACGTACATATGCTTACACATACATTATCATGTGCAGGTGCAATACATACTGTCACTCATGCCAACACAAACACAAAGCCACTGACTTGCTGTCACTCACATATAGACATATCCAAACACTGACAGACTTTACCTCATACACAGGCACGCACACACACACACACACACACACACACACACACACACACTGTTTCTTGGAGAGATTGGAGTAGCCTATGTCTATGGATTTCTCCAGTCATGGGAGGATCCAGTTCATAAAAATGCTGGCCTCCACTGCCATGACTGGTGCCAAAGTGTAATTAGATATGCTAAAACAGCCACTCTCATTGATTGTAGCTTGGCTGCATCACTCTATTGGGGGTGCAGCAGTTTTGGTTATGACATTGCATTTATCTGCACTGCAGTGGCACCTAGGATGTGTCATACCTCACATGGTGTTTCCTCCATCTAATTGAGGATGTCATTCTAGGGAACAGTGATGCTATGACTCAGGTATGTGATGCTGAGCAGCTCATCACCATTTCATGTTAATCAGGTGATGCACTGCTGTCTATCATTACACTCCCTTTCCAACTCCCAGGTACTTCCTCATTCACTGGTTTGTCAGTCGCAAACTTGTACTGTGGATCTTCATTTGCATACCAACTGCATACTGTTGGAGTTTATGCTCTTTACAGTTAGATATGTATGCAATTTGTAAATTAAAAAAAAAAAAGAAAAAAATTGCACCACCAAGTAGCTGAAATACACAGGAGGAAAAATCAATTTATACAATTTGCAGAGTATTTATAATGGAATACAACTTCCTCGAGTACAATAGTTGAATATAACATAAAAGTCTAGGTGCTCCTTAGGACAGGTCCAGGATCATTTAATGTAAACATTTCCATGATGCTTTCTAGTCTCTGCATTGTTTTACTTAAGTTGGGAAAAAGCTTGTATACATTTAAATATGTGTCTTTGTAGGAACAAATTAATTTAATCATTGTGGGGCACTATATGACTTTTATCCTTATTTATTTCCTATTTACACGTTGAAATGAATATTTACATTCCAAGCTATGTTACAAGGCCTAGCCAAGGAACACATGCCGCACACACACAGCATTTCACAGTTTCCCATCTGAAAGATGAAAGCAATGACTTATTTTTTATTTTGTAATGCAGATTTGTTTATCAGTAATCATATACTACAAAGACTTTCCCAAATATCAAAGCATCATTGGGATTTCTATATAAAATTTTACTCATTTTGGACTGACAGTACAAAATAGTTTACTATTGCATTCTTAGAAAAAAAAATAAGATTTTGGGGTCTGAAACCCAAGTATCCAAAATGGTTTTACTCACACTATGGAGAATTGTAGTTAAAACTATTTATGTGTAATGTCAGATAATGAGGTACCTTTTAAAGCATATATTTCATTGGTGTGCTCATCTTGAAATGCTGAATATATCTGTCAGCAAATATAAATGTTGGCTACATCTTTGAGTCTAATTGTTGACAACAGTTTTTAAGCTTGCATTCAGCTTTACATATATTTATTTATTTATTTATTTATTTATTTATTTATGCATTGACATTTGTTTACCGGGGAAAATCCAAGCTAGAAATGATGCTCGACAGAGTGTATGTGTTAATGTGTAATTAATGCCCTTACAGGGGTGTTATGTTATCTACAACCCTGGAAGGGTGTTAATTACACATTAACACACACACTGGAGGGCATTATTGTGCTTAGAGAATGGGTTCTCTGTAAAATTGTTGTGTTTTACATACTTTTTTAAAGTACTATATTATTTTTTTATATATTTTTGATGTAAAATAGTTCCTCCGTCTAATGTTTCAAACCTTCTGTAGTATATGTTAATGGTGTTAGAGGAAGCATTTTGCATCAAAAATATATATAAAAATAATATAGTACGTAAGTAAGTAAGTAAAACACAACAATTTTACAGAAAGACCGTTCTCTCTCTCTTATACACAGTCTCTTCTGTTTTCACAGACACATGCATATACACACACACACACACACACACACACACACACACACACACACACACACACACACACACACACACACACACAGAGTCTCCTCTGGTTTCATACTCACGTTCATTCACACAACCATAATTCTCAACCTCTTAGTACAAAAAATCTGGACAACGCCAAATTAATATAATGGGCGGACAAAGCCCCACAAATAGGGACAGATTTTAAATATTGCTCTTATAAACTTAGAAAGTTGCTAGAATAAAAGGTATTGTACTACAATACATTTTCTGTAAGATATAAAGCCTGAAACCCAACTGTTTGTCATTATTTAGTGAGTTCACTCCTCTCTGATTTGCCACAAAACTTCAGAAAACCACAAATTTTATGAGGAACAAACAAAAAATATAAGGTAAAAATCTGAACATTCTGCAGGAATTTGGACAGTTGGGAGCTATGCATACAAGATCTATCTCTACACACACAGTCTCCTCTGCTTTCATACACACATTCACTGACACAAGATTGCTGTCACTCTCTCCGGATCTCTCACACACACAGTCTCTTCTGCTTTCATACACGCATTCACTCACACACACAGACAGAAACTTAAACACACTCATACACATACATACAGATACATACATTTTTTCCTGTTTTTTTTTTTTTGCTATACTCGCTAAACTACTTAGTGAGTGTAAAGTAATGGTGGTTGTTAGTTTTTTTACAGTCTGAACTCCGTGGCAGCTTGATATACTGTCATGAAGTGGCAGACTTGTTTTTCAGTAGCATTACTTGAACGTTCATTCTCCAGTCAGGGTGCTGATGTACAGTTTGTCCATTCTCTAATGGGCAATAAACCATTCTCAGTACAGGCCTGGGGAGAAATGCTCCAATGTATTACACAAAAGGTAAAAAAAAAATAGAAAATATTAAGCATAAAGATTTGATATGGATTATAATTTACACAACTACAACAAAATAACAGATTTGTAAAGGTTGTGTTTTATACAAGTTTAGAGAATGGGCGACCTGTAGGTCAGCACCCTGACTGGAGAACGAACGTTCTCCAGCAGGGTGTTAATCTACAGATCATGCTCACTGAGAAACCAGTCTGCCACTTCACAGCAGCATATCAAGCTGCCATGGAGCTCAGACAGAAAATAACTTAACAGTTGCCATTATTTTATGCTTGCTAAGCAGAGCTTTTGCTGTTTAGTAAGTATGAAATATATAAAAAAGAAAATTAAAACAAATGTGGGTGTGTTTGTGAGTATATGAGTGCATGTGAGTGAGAGCAAGATCGAGTGAACTGTTATTTTACACTCGTTAAACCATGCTTTTGTGTGTGTGTGTGTGTGTGTGTGTGTGTGTGTGTGTGTTTCTGTCACTGTGTGAGCATATGTGTGCTTGCATGCTTGAAAGTAAGGTGTGAAGGTGTTTGTGAGTGAGAGTGACAGATTAAATAGTGAAAGCAATCGAGCACTGGCAGCAGCAGCTAAGAGGCTTCCATACCTTTTAACCTCTTAGTTCAAGATATCTGGACAAAGCCTAAAATAAAGGGAAACAAAGGCTCAGAATAGATATACATTTTAACTATTGCTGTTATAAAATCACAAAGTTGCTTGAATATTAGGATTTGTGTTAGCATGAGTTTTCTGAAGGAAATAAAGTCTGAAAGTCAAATCTATATCATTATTTAGTGACTTTAATCCCAGTGACTGGCAACAAACAACACATTTTAGGAGTAAGAGACCAAAATATAAAGTAAATATTTGGGTATTTTGTTAAAAATGTTACATTTTGGATGCAAAATGCTTCCTCCAACACCATTTACATATATTACAGCAACTTTGAAACATTAGGTGGAGGAACTATTTTACATCAAAAATATATAAAAAGCGCAATAAAAAAAGTAAAACACATCAATTTTACAGACAGCCCTTTCTCTAAGCACAATAATGCCTTCCAGGGTGTGTGTTATTGTGGAAATAGTGCCCTTCCAGGGCCTCAGAACACTCCTGGGCAGGCGTTATTTCTACAATAGCACACATCCTGTTGGGCATTATTGCTTGCATAACAGAATATAATACAGAGTAACCTAAGAAATAGTAAGAATGTTTGATGAGTGAACTAAGCTTGAGTAGTTAAAATTGCAAGAGGTGAAGAAAGAGAGAGAGAGAGACAGCTGTAAGAAAAGGTGAGATAACTAGGAAACATAAATGGATTCAAAGAGAGAGATACTGGTTAGTTGTAAACAAGATTTGTTAATAAGTGTCACAGATGAGGCAGAAAATGAAAACTGATTAGTGAAGGAAGGAATATGTCTGTATGGTGTGAGAGTTGCAATGGCGGTTAGAAGATGAAGGCATACCTCTAAACTGTCCAAATGTTTGCCTCATATTTTGTCTTCTTCTTCTTTTGGCTGCTCCCGTTAGGGGTCGCCACAGCAGATCAACTGTTTCCATTTCTTCCTGTCCTCTGTCACACCAACCACCTGCATGTCCTCTCTCACCACCTCCATAAACCTTATCTTAGGCCCCCTCTTTTCCTGTTACCTGGCAGCTTCATCCTTAGCATCTTTTTCCCAATATACTCTGCATCCCTCCTCAGCACATATCCAAACCAACGTAATCTTGCCTCTCTGGCTTTGTCTCCAAACCTTCCAACCTGGGCTGACCCTCTAATATACTTATTCCTAATCCTGTCCATCCTCATCACACCCAGTGCAAATCTTAACATCTTCAACTCTGCCACGTCAAGCTCTGACTCCTGCCTTTTTGTCAGTGCCACTGTCTCCAACTCATATAACATAGCTGGTCTCACTACCTCTTGTAGACCTTCCCTTGCACTCTTACTGGTACTCGTCTGTCACAAATCACTCCTGACACTCTTCTCCACCCACTCCATCCTGCCTGTACTCTCTTCTTCACCTCTCTTCCACACTCACCGTTACTCTGAACTATCGATCCCAAGTACTTAAACTCATCCACATTTGCCACCTCTACTCCCTGCATCCTCAGCATTCCTCTATCCTCCCTCTCATTCACACACATATATTCTGTCTTAGTCCTGCTGACCTTCATTCCTCTTCTCTCTAGAGCATATCTCCACCTCTCCAGGGTCTCCTCCACCTGTTCCCTACTCTCACTACAGATCACAATGTCATCTGCAAATGTCATAGTCCACAGGACTCCTGTCTGATCTCGTCTGTCAACCTGTCCATCACCATTGCAAATAAGAAAGGGCTCAGAGCTGATCCTTGATGTAATCCCACCTCCACCTTAAACGCATCTGTCACTCCCATCGCAGACCTCACCGCTGTCACACTACCCTCGTACATATCCTGTACCACTCTTACATACTTCTCTGACACTCCCGACTTCCTCGTACAATACCACAACTCCTCTCTAGGCACCCTGTCATATGCTTTCTCTAAATCCACAAAGACACAATGCAACTCCTTCTGACCTTCTCTGTACTTCTCCATCAACACTCTCAGAGCAAACATCACATCTGTAGTGCTCTTTCCTGGCATGAAACCATACTGCTGATCACTAATCATCAGCTCCCTTCTTAACCTAGCTTCCACTACTCTTTCCCATAACTTCATGCTGTGACTGATCAGTTTAATCCCACTGTAGTTACTACAGCTCTGCACATTTTGTCTGTTCCTCATAAAATTTTGGTTTTCTGGCAAATTATTGGCATATTGCTGAGGACTGAAGTCAGAAAATATTGATAGACATTTGAATTTCAGATTTCATATCCTTCAGAAAATCCATGATAATGCAAAACCTGTTCTAAAAACTTTCTAAGTCTGCAAGAGCAATATTTAATGATTGTCCTATATTTGGGTCTTTGTCCCCCCATTATTTATGGCTTTGTCCAGATTTCCTGCCCTAAGAGGTTGAGAGGTATGGACGAAGGTAGAGTGAAAGATAAATAGATGACAGGATGGGGCTCAGGTTAGGAATGTTTTGCAGACGTTTTGAACATGTGGAGGTTGGATGATAACCTGATTGATATAACAAGTGATTTCCAGCTCTTTGCTATTATGTTAGAGTGTAGTGAGTGCCAGATTTTTAGGGGTTTGTGTCTGATGAGAAGTTGTTCATTATTTGATCTTAAGGGATGTTGTGAGGTACCACTTTGGAAAATTTTACTAAGAGCTGGGCAGACTGAAGGATTATTTATTATTTCTTGTGCTGTGATTAATTGGAGGTTGGTAATATTCAGTAGAGTCGTGGCTTTGGTTGGGATTGTTTGCATCAAAGTATGCAGTCGTGTTGTACCTTTGCTCAAATTTAGTTTTTTAGAGAGATTTGGAGGTTTGTGTGTGGCCACGGTGGTGCAGCGGTTAGTGTTGTCACCTCACAGCAAGAGGTTCTCTGGTTCGATCCTTGGTTGGGGTGCCTTCTGTGTGGAGTCTGCATGTCCTCCCTGTGGCCGCGTGGGTTTCCTCCGGGTACTCCTGTTTCCTCCCACATCCCAAAGACATGCTGTAGGTGGACTGGACACTCCAAATTGGCCCTAGATGTGAGTGCATGTGTGCGTGTGTGTGTGCCTTCTGTGGAAGGTTGGGCGCCGGGCTGGCAACTTGACACCGTAAAACTCCACTGCCAATCATAAGCAGACAGGTGATCCGCTGTGGCGACCCCTAACCGGGAAAAGCCGAATGAAGAAGAAGAAGAAGAGAGATTTTGATGTTTGTAAGGATGACTTCTCCCAATAGAAGTGATGGCAGTAGGTAAGTGCTACTTTGCTATTAGTTGTGAGGATGCTTTTTGTTTTGTAGAGCATTCCTAATTTTTGTTTTGTTCTTTTAATTGCATTCAGGGTATGTGGGTTGAATTGTAGGCTGCCATCTGTGGTTGTGCCAAGCAATTTAGTATGAGATACTATGTCAGTGTCACTTTTATTTAGCAAGGTGATTTTGATGTTACTTTTGTCAAAGGCTATGTGACCTGGAAAAAAAAAAAACAGGAGTAGTTTCATTTTTTTTTAGGGTTGAACAGCAATTGAGCATGTTGGAGCCAGGTTTCAGTGGAGTTATAGGCATCTTGCGTTTGTTGAAAATGGTTTGGGCTATCAGAGGAGCAAATGAGAGTAGAGTCTTCTGCATATTGTATGAGAGAGGTTTGATGGGAGGAAGTAGAAAGATCATTGGTGAATACGTTAAACAGCAAGGGACCGAGGATAGAATCTTGGGGCATATGTGGTAACTAGCAGGAAAGGGGCTAGATTAGAGTAATTTGACAGATTGTTGTTTGTCAGACAAGTAGGAAGATGGTTAGTAATGGAATCTGCAGGGCTTCCTAAGGTGGTGTATTTGTGAGGGTCAGAGACCATTATTTACTCTAGGGTGGGGCACTTGTCATAAGTAGTGTTATATCCAGTGGGTGAGGTGATTAGTTGTGTAAGGCCATATAGGTTAATACTGGAACTGGAAAAGTTTGAGGTCATATTTTTACAGTCAATATTTACAACTCGCAATATATTTTTTCAGAAGGAATGGTACTGGATATCTCTCAAAATATTTATATTGCTTCTGGGAGGCTGTTGAGCAATGATACAAAGTTGTTTTTTTACTATTTAATTTGAGGTATGAGACAAGTATTTGGCCTTGTGGAATATGTGAATACTATTGTTGAAATAATTTAGATCATATAACTTGAGTATGTAGTGGCTATCCCCCACCTTTTTTTAAGGTTTAATCTTGTTCATATGATGTTATACCCAGCGGAAGTATTTCATTGGCTTTTATGTTGGGCTTTAGCCAGGTTTCAGTAATTACCAGAATATCCAAGTTATATTGGGTTCAGACCAACGCTGGCTGAATCAGCACCCTGGGCGATTCCACATGCCAGCATTCCACCCCAGGTAGCTCTTCAACTAAAAAAAAATAAATAAATGAAAAACACTTCCTTGTAATAACCCAGTAGCCACATTCTAGCAATTAGATTATTACAGCTATATTCATGTATCCTCCCCAGGTAGATCTTCCTTTGTAATAAACAGATGGCTACACTGTAACCATAAGGATATTATAGTTAGTACCCCCCCCCCCCCAGCTCTTCTACTGAATGCATACTTCTCAGCTGTACAGATTTTTGCAGAATGTTCAGATTTTTTCCTCATATTTTTGGTCAGTTCCTCATAAAATCTACAGTTTTCTCGCAAATCACTGAGGATTGATATAGTTAAATAATGACAGACATTTGAGTTTCAGAATCCATATTCTCCAGAAAATGCATGGTAATGCAAAGCCTATTATTCTGTCAACTTTCTAAGTTTATAACAGTAATATTTAAAATATGTCCCTATTTTTGGGCCTTTGTCCTCATTATTTTAGGCTTTGTTCAGACTTTTTCTTGTTCTAAGAGGTTGAGAGGTACACACTGAAGACAGAAAAAAGACATTTACCTGTAATAACTTGATTGCTAGCTTGTAGTGATGAGATTATTAGAGCTGCATCCACACCTCCTTGCCAGCTAGCTCTTCAACTCAATGAACAAAAAAAGATGTTCACTACTATAACCAGATGCTTGCAATTCACTGTGTTATTAGAGTTACAGACTGGAGACAAAAACAAAAAAAAAAAAAAAAAAACAGGATGATGTATGGCCGATCATGCCCTCCCAAAACTTTGTGCCTGGAGTGATTGTTCCTGTTGCCCCGTCCTAGCTGCACTTCTGATTGGGCTATCCATGCATGGATTTCTGTGATATTGTTACCTATACTGAGGATGTTTAATGAGACTATATTCAGTTTTTGTTCTTTGGGTGAGGAAAGGGAGTATTGTAGTATTAGGGTGGGAGGAATCGATTAGTTGTGTTATTGTGATTGACATTATCTAAATTTGGGTGGATGTCACCATACTGATTTATTTTATGACAGTGCAAGTAAGAAGGAGGTGTACATTTTGAGGCAATTTTTATTTCTGCATTTAGGGTATGATGGTATTCAAGAATTCTATATCTGTCACACAGATTGGCAGAGTCTTTGAAGTTGTATGGTGCAATTAAAGTTTGGAAATGTCAGATGTGTTTAGTAGTATGGCTGTTGGTTGGTAAGCTGATTTTAATTAACGTAGTAGCATGAGGAATAGATTTATGGAGAGCATCTTTGCAACAGTGGGAAAAAGGATGGAGTAGGTATATAAAAAAGTGAGAACACAAGTGGGATTAGAACTAGAGGTGAGACGATTACCAAGGGGAATAGAACAAGAGATCCAATGAGTGAAGGTACAGTGGGAAAAGTTATGTATGTTTGTATGTAACTATTTCTTTAGCAAAAGTTGTTAAGTCTCTGGTTTCCACTTGTTAAGTAAGAGCAATTTTTTGTGATTCTTTGTGTGTGAAAATTCCGCAGTTGTTATTGTTAAATAACTTTAATAGCCAGTTTTCCTTGTCACCATGCAAAATTGCTTTCCTCGAGGCTTCACAGTTTTCATTGTTAAATATGTTAGAGTTTTCCTTGTGATTATGACAAGACCCTTTACTCATAGTTGGCAATGTTAAGTAAGAGTTAATTTTCTTTATGATAATACCAAGACTGTTTTGCTTCTAAGGGATATACCCTATATGGCAGAAATGACCTGAAGCCTTAACAGGTATTGCAGTGATGTTGTGTTCTTCTAATTTTTTACCCCGAGTATAAGCACTTAACCATGCAATTCTGCACTTATGATCTTGGACTCATTGTGAGGACCATGTGTAAACACACACATACACAATTATCTACTCACTATGGAAAGGGAGGAGGGGTGATTGCATCTCTGAAGCTAGTAAAAAGAAAATAGTGTGGTGAGCACTGGACTGAGATGGTGTTACTCAATAAAGCCAAACCAAAGAGTCTGGTTTGGGTGTTACTCAATAAAGGTCTTGATAGGATGCAGGGAGCTTGCAAGTGCTTCCTTGCTAGATGGAAAGGTATGGATTGTTCAAAACAAATTTTGGGGTAGATATTGGAGGAGGATTGCTGAGACTGAGAGCCAAGCTTCGGTGAAGAGGTCAGGGCTTGGGGTATCCCAGGCTGAGTACAGGTGACACACGCTCATGCAGTATCACATCATGCTCTGGGCACAGCCATAAATAGAACTTTAGCAAAGTACAGTACAGCTAGTTCAAGTGATGTGGGTGTGTAAGCAGCCTGGAGGTGATAAATGAATGGCATACTGGCAGGAGGAGATACACACACACACACACACACACACACACACACACACACACACACACACACACACACACACACACACACACACACCATGGTTTTATTTCAATTGATTCTTTGTTAACTGGATAAATGAACCATAGGCACAAAGAGAACATGTAAATGTCACACAGACAATGACTGTATGCCACAAGTAAACCCTGTTCCCTGAAACTGTGCAGCACAGATCTTAATAACTGAGCCACTATGCTGACTAGTCCCTGTGATGCCCATATATAAGCTGTGGCACTTGCTTTATTTTTACTCAGGCTGGCAGATTCATAAATGATATGCATAGTCCTGTAACTGAATATGCACTTTTCATAGTATTCTGCAGTCTCAGAACATAGGAACACAGAAACATACTAGGCAAGTGATCATGTGGACTATAACATGCCTAGCCACATACACCTTTAAAATGACAAACTTAAAATGTCTTTCCACTGTTTTAATGCATTTAATAATACTCACCTCGCAAACTGAGCAGGGTGTACATGATAATCCCAGTATGAATTTGTATCTTCCCATCTGGTCATCAACACTAGCCTTAAAGGTAGCCAAAGAAATACTTTGATCTGTCGAGCAGAGACACAGAAGTGATCCCCGGGGTGTATTTCCTATTTCCCTATGTATATATATATATATATATATATATATATATATATATATATAAAATTCAGGCATTTAGTTGAAAGGTTAAGTGGTCGATATTCGTTTAATCAATAACATTTGGTTGACAGATGCAGATGGTTGACTGGCGCACAATCCTTTCTGATGAAGTCTTTTTAACAAGACAAAAGCGTTTAATGTGGATTTACTACATCGATAAAAAAGTAGACTTTTGGCTATCCATTTGTTTTTTTCCGCTTTTTGGATTTATCAGTTTGTTGTGGAACTTGTTTACCAATCCTTGGGTAGGGGAGTATTCCCTTTCCCTGGGGATTGTGTGATCTTGGAGTTAGCATATATATTTAGTGAGGGGAGTGGGGGTGCAGGGATGCTTGACACCCTGCAAAAAAAACTGTTGTTATTTTTTTTTTGTTGTTGTTATAATTGCACAAGCACAGTTGATTGTGGATATTAGCATTTTCAATCTTTTGTGGCTGACTTTCTCACTGTTGGCATTGTTGATTTGTCAACCAAGGTAAGTAATCTATCTATATATATCTATAAATATATATATATATATATATATATATATATATATATATATATATATATACATATATAAAGCTATGTGTGTGTGTGTGTATGTCACATTTCCTCTTGAATTTCCGTTACAGTAATTTCTGTACATCATACATGTGCATGCTGCTGTATTTTCATTTATTTGCTCTCCTATTGCTAGATTAATGCAGTTATGTTCAACAGTGTCTTTCTATCTGAAGATATCAAAGCTGCAATCTCATCCCATCAGATGTTTATCCCCATATAAGTAATTTTACAGAAGGAAAAAATAAATCTTTTTTTTTTTCCAGAAATAACATGAATGTTAAGATATCATAATGTGGCAATTGCTGTGCTTTTTCATTTCATCATCATGGTACCAGTGTCATCAGCATAGCATCACAGGAAGCTGCAGTGTAATTTACAACAGCTTCCCTTTAACTAGTTTTTCTCATCTGTGCAGCAGTTACAAGCAAAAACTATGCACCGTGTACCACTGTCTGTTTGGTTAATATGCCGGTGAACTTTTGAGTAATCATCAGCTGTCCCTCCTGTTGTATCTTGCTCAAGCCTTTTCCTTGGGTGGGTCTTACTACAGATTCTGACGACAGATATGACACTTTTCATATAACCGCATTTTGAGATACAAACAACTTTTCACAACTGCAGTATCATCTGTGAAGACTAAAAGACACTTAGAGGGTAGCAGACATTCAGAGCCAGCACAAAATGCTTTTCACACAGACTTCAAGCACCTTAAATTCAAATACAGCACAACTCTGAGACATTACTCTAGCAAAATACAGGTTAGTTTTATTTCATGTTAAATTATTAAAAATAGCATTACTTAGTGTACCTGTAGTAACCTGGGCTATGACATAAACTGTAGAAAGCTTATTTAGTACTTGATTAAGAAAAAGATTCAGAAACCATATAAATGCATTGGAATTTGGCAATGATAAATATGTTAAAGCAAGCAGAGAATGTTGTTGTTTACTTGCTTCACTATTTGTCAAAAACAAGAAACTTGCTTCAGGTCCCTTGATTTATAGGACTTCATTGGGAGCTTCAGGTTTCAGCAATATGCATGTTTATTTATTTAAAAAGTGGGGATTTGGATACTTACAGCATTTAGTTTTATCATAGTTAAGGAAAGAAAATTCCCACTAACATTTTAGAAGTCTACCTAAAACTCTGAAAAAGTGATCGGTTCCAAAATTTCCACTAAAAAGCAATCTACATGTCATCAGTAAAAAAGTATGCAATAATTCTATCATTTTTTTTATTTTGCATTCAGTATTTAATAATTCTGAAAGAAAAATATAGTCATTCTAGATTTGTACGTTAGTGCAAGCCACTCAGCCATTAAAATAACTGAATATTTCAATTCTAAGAAAGTTTTACTTACCATTTTGAACAATACACTTGTGTATCTATTATATAAGGTAAAGCCATAAGATCTAATGGAGATGAAAAGATCTGCAAAATATTTTAATAATGTCTCTGGAAATCTGTGAATGTTTCCTCAGAGATCAAATTTATACAAAATGCAAAAGGTCTGATAGAGCCATGCATTTTAGATGCTGTTTGGTGCATGTTAGAAGGTAGCTTGTTTGCACAAAACAGTTCTAATAACTTCTTCCCTAACACCAGTACAGCACATGAAATTAAGGACATAACATGGTTGTTTTTTCCTTCTGGATGTGCGTCACTACTGTATCGTAGGTACCATCCAGATGCTGTCACATGAACTCATCAAAAGTCTCTGCTTTCATGTTTCTGAATAAAAGTTCCAAACGAGCATATTATATACCCAAGAAAAAGGTCGCTGTAAAATGGGATGCACTTCCTGGACTATTTAAATGTAGTTCCATGCAGAAGCATTGTGCACGTCCTTATTGCGTAAGACCACCAGTAGCATTTTACTACAGATAGGGATCTGGATAACTTGGAAGTAAGGTCTACAGTATGGTAACAAAGATTTAGTAGGTAAAACTATAGTCCTAGAGCAAAGTTACAAGAATTCATTAGATGAGAATATACAGGCAGAGTGGAGGTAGCCATAAAAGAGATGGCAATGTTCACCATAAGAGAAAAAAGATTTGCATGTAATCATACATTTGCATCTGAGGAACTAAAAGAAGTTAAGCACTCTGTCATGACTACAGAGATACTCAGTGGAATTCTCTGAACAGTCTGGGGAATTAATGGTATTTAAACAGCACACCATGGCTGTAGAGGTACTCAGTGGAGTGTTCAGTCTGTTTTTTAAAAATTCCCTAAACATCAGAAGAAGCTAAGGCTCAAATTTTTTAACACATAGGGTCACAAGAGGACACCAAATACTGTGTCCATATCAGAAGGGTGCAGTTCTTGGGATTATATAGTTTAATCAAGTATAATTTGAAAGGAAACAGTTATATCAAATGTGACTATATAGACCTCATAACATTGAATATGACTGGGTTTGTAGATTTGCTCATTTTTAGAAGGGGGATTGGTTGTGATGTTAATGTGATTTATTATTGATTTGTTTTGTAAAAAAATAAACTGAATTTATATATATTTTTTAGAAATGGTTGTTTTTTGTTCTGTATCTTATGCTAATTTTAATTTGTAATCGGGGTCATGAAAACATACTGCAGGTCAAATGTTTAATTTGGAAGGACTGACACTTCTACTCAGTAGTTATGCAACTGTGGAATTAAGGGACAGGGGAAAGCCCCCATATCAGAGGTACAGAGAGACTTGCTTCCTGCAAAAAGATTCTTATCTCAGTGTTTCAGTACTTTTGTTATTATGTACTTTTATTTAGATTATGGTGGATTTGTTTATAATGGATTCATTCTGGCAAATGACAAGTATCCGCTTTCCCTTTAATATGTTACCAAGGTGACGGCATTTCAAACTCTGTTACTAATAGGTTCATAGGTTCATAGGTTCATACTAGGCTATCTGCCCAAGGGCATTTATAAGCCCAGCCCAGAGTTTTGTGGCTTTCGCCACCCCTTTAGTTTGGAGGATATAGGTTCATAGGTTCTGGTGGGCAAGTGGGTAATGGTAATTGTGGGGTAATCGGGTGGGTAATGGTGGGCAAGGCCCAAGACAGAACCCATATGAGGACAGTCCCGTGATCTTTAGCTGGGTACTCCATAAAGAAGAAATTAATATATATATATAATATACTCTAGTCTCAAAAGGATGCAAAAATAATGCTCAGGTGGTATAGAATACAGATTTTCACTCCCCTGCATGCTATGGTCATACATCAACTTCAGAGCAAATATAACACACTGTGCTGCCTTCATTGTTCTTATTATAGAGCAGGTCATGTGATATAATACAGCAAGTATTATTATAAGACATTTATTCAACTTCTCAGTTTTGGGTTGAGTTCTGATTCCCCTGCCTCTGCAAATAGCAACGTCAGGAGTACATGGATAGTCCATGGTTTTTTAAAAGAGCGCTAACAAAAAAAATATCCTTCCTTTTAAAAGAGTCTTATTAAAAAGTTCATTAGGAAGAGATTCATATCACCCATATAGCATAACATTTGTTATATACTTTTGCTGTTGTGTTATATAATGTTGTAAGCTAGTTGCACAAAGAAATGTGCTGGTTTGACTTTCTTCCTATCTGCCCAGCAAGTTAGCATTAAAAATAAAAATGTTTAAGAATGAAATGGCATCACATGACTCAGAAATGTCCTTGAATAACACAATAAAAGCTAAGCTAGTGGGTCCACAAGAGTGAATAAAGTCTAAAATCAGGAGGTTGAGCACAGGAGGACACTAACAACAACAGTAATGAGGTTACCTTAAATATGAGTGAGATCTAACAGGTAAAAATGCACAGAGTGAATGTTATCTCCATGTTGTAAAGAGGCCAAGCTTTGACTGTGACCAAAAGGCTGAGGATTAATTAGCAACCCAGCAGATGGAGGAATTGGCCAGGAGGAGAAAGGGGTGAGTGGTTTATGCCAGCTCACCCATCCTGACAAGAGATGGTTCAGTCCATCGCTCTATTGATACCTAAAAGTGATGAAGTATTAAAGCATACAATGTACTGACCAAGACTCAGCCATAATCTGCTAAGCAACATGCAGTTTTGTATCTCATAGAAACATGGTTGAGCTGGCATTGCAGGCCTTACTTTGCAGAATGCACATCAAAGCCCCCAAGTGTAATAGAGCTAAGGAACAAAATATACCCCTAGATCCCCTTTACATGGCTACCATGATGCTCAACTCTTGCCTCCCTCTTTCAGTGTCCTCAGATACTGGGTAGGGAAGATGACATGTTTACATAGGATATCTGTAAGACTGAGAAAGAAGTGGACAAAAACAATGAACCAGACTTTCCTTATGTGACCTTGGGTTCTACGTTTTTGTTTTAATCAGTCAGAAGATTCATAGTTTTCTTTTCTGTAAACATCTGCTGTCTGAGTACAATACAAGCAGCACTGGTGTTTTAATAAAAAAAAAAAAAAAAAAAAATAGTGGTTTGCTAAATAATAACTCAAAAAAAGAAAATAAGTATTCTGACTCCTAGACTAATGTTGTGTCTTTCGGCTTTTCCCAGGTAGGGGTCGCCACAGCGGAACTCCGGTCCGCTAATGATTGGTAGTTGATTTTTACATGCCGAGTTACCAGCCCTGATGCACAACCTTCAACGAAGGTATGCCCATTCACACATGTCTCCATGCAGAAGACGCTCTAGCTGAGAATCGAACCGGACAACATCTTACTGTGAGGTGACAACGCTACCGCAGCACCACCACCGCCGAGACCAATACAGTAGAATTTTCATTTATTATTTGCTACAATTCTGAATAATGTACTTGAAGTCTGGCATGTGAGATATGGAGTCCAGGCTGGATTCATACAGGTTACCCAAGGGGTACACTGTGTACCCTTTGTGTACGCTTTCTGAATTCAAGAACTGCCCTGTCACAATTATTGTGCTATCTATTCACTCAGCAAAGTTACACTAACATGCACACATAGTGTACACTTTGTGGTAACCTTTATGAATCTAGCCTCATGTTTTAAGCCTCCAGTGGGCAATTGGTTTTAGCTTCCTATGAAATATTCATCTTATTCTCCCCTTAGTGTCCAGAACCTTGTATGCTTGCTCTGAAAATGTCCAGTTTTACATGATGTTACACCTGTCTTCCACTCTGAGGGTATAGCAAGCATTAGTATTATTAGAGGAGCAAGTACCCAGTAATTATGATTGATTAAGTTATATACAATTAGCTAAAATTTACTTGGGTTAACTGTTGATTGCTATGTATTCAAAACACAGCTCTGGATTTTTTTAGATATGTTTTCCTTTCACATAACAAAGAAACTGCCCTCTTTCTTTCTGCAAAAACTTGAAGTGGACAAGCCAGTTCCTTCAGTTATGTGAACTACGTTTACTGATGGCTGGTATAATGACAATAAGGAGAAATACTGTGCGTATGTCATCCTGTGATGGCATGTTATAACAACAAGTCAGCAAAACTCTGTCCCGGAGATTCAGCATTGTTACCACCAGTGAAAGGCCCTCTTTACTGTTGTTGGTAGCCATTTGTAATTCAGAGACAGCTCTACAGCAGTGTCTTCTTTGATGACAATCAGCGCCATGGTGGGCTGTCTCTCTGGCCTACTATAAATGTAAATGAGGCAGTTTGGTTGAGAAGTATAAAGTAATAAACATATGCTCCCCACCAAAAGTGCCTGTGGTAAGTGATTTATGGAGATGAGTGATTCACAGAACAGCTTGACTGAAGAAATCACCATGGCCAACCACATTAGTTAACACAGCCAAAAGTTCAAGTT